>NC_081196.1:6501590-6821590 GCF_902713425.1 Acipenser ruthenus
CTAGTGATTTACATGCACTCACTGAGGATTTCTGGAAAATGAATTCATTTTACACATTGCACATACATATGCTTGAAGTAAATACAATTCCTCCCCTCATGAACGCTGGATATGAGCAGGAGATGTGAGGTTTCTTATAGTCTGAGCTTTGGGATGGTTTCAAGTGTTTCCGAGAGACAGTAAATAAAGGATTTACATTTCATTTTGGTGGAAAACTGTGAGCTGTGAAAGAGACACAGAAATCACCAGGACAAATCCTTCTTCTCTGATCTGGATCCAAAAAGCCTTGCAGACCTTGGTAGCACATTTTAATCACTGCCACTTGAATCAATAGAAATGTCAACAGCTGCTGCGAATTGTGGCTATTGTGTTCTACACTTCGATTATGACAATTATGAGACGGCATAATTAATCCACAATATGGTCGCATAAAACACACAAACACATCTTTATCGTTTAAATCCATGTCATTGATATGTTAATGCTAAGTTAACATTCAAACTGGTTCTTGAGAGCATCTTACAAACAATGTTTTCTTCTGTTGTTGTTATGAGCTTAAAACATAAGGCTCCAGAACATTTTTTTTCCTTTTAGCTGCCAGACCAGTTGTTTTAATGAATGAAGGCAATGCCGCCAACTTACTTTGAGAAACTCCTTACTGTTTGGACCAAAACCTGTGAAAAATAACACCTTGTGTCAATTGTATTAAAAGCAGACTGCCCAAGGACTACTATTATTGCTTTTTACAAACACTTTTTTCTTTAAAAATAAACTTAATTCTTTTTATCACTGCTATAATGCGCCTTAAACAATCTTTGCAAGAATTAAATAAAACTCAATTCCATTGCAGCTCAGAGGCAGGTCTACTGCATGTGGAATTCATTTTCAGGGTGGGTAGTTTTCTTGCTTTCTATTTATTTTGATCCATGCCTGTCATAATAACAGTAAAAACTAATAAAGCTAATGGGAATATCAAGGTTATTGCATCCATTTATTTTCTCTAAGGGAATGCAATTGATTACCAGCTTGACTTGAAATGTTTTAGTAATTTCAAATTTATAGCCCAAAGAAGAGCCCTCGCTGAAACTAGTATTCATATGAGAATCATATCAATGTAAGTCACAAAGACATATGTCCCATGTACAGGATATGGCATTGATGTTCAGTACAGTACTGGGGTGAGAGGCTGTGAAGGGTGTTAAATTCAAGGTGAATTTGAATAGGAAGCCAGTTTTGATTGGTTGATCTGTCTGCCTTATGGGCTTGGAAATATGTCCATGCGTTGGTGTATAAAGATTTTCTATTGTATAGACTGCATATGCAACTTGTTGTCCACTGTACTGTACATCCTTTTAAACATGATGCAAAAACAATACGAATACATATTTTTTGTTAGTTTACAAGTTGGAAATAAATGATCCAGAAAATTAAGCAAATAACCGCATAAGATGTATGTTTCAATATGAATGCTACACTACAATAATGACACAGTACAGTGCTGTATGTGTCACAATATACAGACCACCATATATCAAGATGAATCTGATGCACTCCTTGGATAAGATTAAAATAATTTTAATGATTATCTTGTTAAAAGGCATATAAGAAAGAGATATGGTGGGAAATGTAATCCGACCAACAAAAACGTGGCCTTGATTTATCATTATCAAGCTCTGCTACGTAATCTGAAACGCGAGTCGGAAATCTTGTGCATGTACTGCAGCGCTAGCGTTATTGATAGGGTTAACTTTCAGCTTGGGGATACATTGCTGGAGCAGGAAGAGAGAGAGTTTTTTGATTAAGTCCCCCGCCACGGCCCCTCCATAGGTTCTGCTTCGAGCAGCAGGAGCATGATTAGGAGCAGAAACTAGCAAAAGACCAAATCAAGTGGTTCAAATTGCACATACTGTAAGCACATCAAACGGACACATTGATTTTAGAATTTCCAAATCTTTCATATTATATATATATATATATATATATATATGTATGTTCTGGATAATGTTAATTATCCTTCCTTGATTATGAAACATAAAAAATTAGATATTTACCTTCGCTAATAATAATAATAATAATAATAATAATAATAATAATAATAATAATAATACATGACACCACTTGGCTGTAATGTAGTAAATATAATAGAGTGATTAAAAAAAAAATACTGGCAAAAAAAGCATTAGAAGTGTAAAAAGAAGTTTAAAGGGACCTGGTGAAAATGCAGAACATGTGTGTGAAGCTGCATTGGAAATATTCAATCAGGATTAGAAATAGTAGTTTACTGCACTGTATTGAATTGACTTCAGTAATAAGATTTTGAAACTGTATCCACTATTTAGGACTGTAACCACACTACAGCCCTTGGCTAAGCCCATGGAATGATAAGAAACTAACAATGTATATATATATATACATATCGGAACGTTGGGCAGCTGGCTCTTTGAGCTAATATATATATACATACATACACACACACACACACACACACACACACACACACACACACACTGTATTATGGTCTTTATATACTGTGCCATGTGCTGTGCTTTCCTGTCAAGTCCTTTGTTCGTTCGTTTGTTTTTTTTTTTTTTTTTTTAGAACAACGAATCAGGCAGTCATGCTTTCACCTTCAGCACTGCTTCGGCACTTTGTCACATCTTACAGTGGAAGTGACTGAGTGTCCACACCTCTCTCACCTTACTCTTTCTCATAAATTAATAGCTGGAGACATATAACATTACCCTTTTTTTCTTTCATACTGGAGACAAACTGAAAATCTCCACATATCTTCTGCTGTCTGTGAAGAATGTGTCATGCAGCACCTTTGGAGGATTTGGGGTTATTCCTTTGTCCTCACATACAGCGATATGTCTTTAAACCACTGACATTGTGATTCATATTTCCTCTGGACCAAATGCTTGAGCTAAAGGACCAAATTCACTGCTATTCTCATATTCCTACCCTGACTCTTCACAGTATAAGATATCTACAAAATACTGGCTGAAAACAAGGGTCAGTAGGCCTAAGATAAGAGTCCATAACAGATTACTCTTAGCAGAAATGCATGTAACCTATAGGGTGCACTGTGCAGTCTTATGTACATGCAAAGCTGCTTTGCTCCTGGTAATTAAAATTGCAAAACACCATCTTTTATATATATATATATATATATATATATATATATATATATATATATATATATATATATATATATATTATCCTGCTGATCTGTTAAAGTCCCTGTGGTGTACTTATTGACTTCATCAAGCTGTTTCCAGAAAACCAAATAGATTCTGTAGTTACTGAACTGAATTTCCTCTGCAAAACACACACTTCTCCTATATATGATGCACTGTGAGAACCAAGTGCCTTGAAATAGGCTGTCAAGAAAAACTCTAAAATGTTGTCATTTTGCTTATTATATGGACTACCCAATAGCTAAACATATATTAGTGCAATGAGGCAAATGAGATGCAAACCTGTTTTACTATGACAACTGAATGAGTTTAAAGATGTTAAACACAACCAGGACACACAAATTGTTTGGGCCATTATGTTTGATGATATTTTCTACTATACATCTCAAACTGTATTAGGGGCAAACATGTTTAATTGGTTACTGTTGGTTTTGCTAATGAAACAGCTCTTAAGTGTTTTAGTATATTCTGATAATATTTCAATTTAATCTCTCACATTGTTTTTTTTAATACAAAAATCTGTCTAAAATAGTATAAATACTTAATGGTAATTAGCCCTTAACGGTAATCAAATGAAAAGCATAAAGGCACATCACATTTACTTGTGAAACTGTCAACAGACATCATCAAAATGGCAGCTGTGTTGATGGCATTTCTCTCACATAGAAATACTGTAATTTGCTCCAGTATTTGCAGTAATAGTATGGTCTGTCACAGCTGTGTAATGGCATAATGCAGTGTGTTTATCAAACCCTGTTTCATGTTTCCAAGAAAGAAGGCAGTGATAGATCATTTCCAAGTCCACAGACACAGGCAGAAGTTTTAACAGACACTTAATTCCAGCTCCCTCAGCTTTTCCTTGTTTGATGACCCCCCCCCCCTGCCTCCCACAGATGGAAAAGGTCAAGGCAGCAAACTAATCGTAAGGCTTGAGGGACCAGGGAAACCAGATTTGTGTCTTTTATCAGCCCTGGTTGACAATATGAAGGATATGAAATTCAGCTGATGGCAGGCTGTTCATATTATTTTTAATGCCTGAGAGACTTGGGTAATCAGTGCTGTTTCCTTGAAATCTGACATTAGCAATATATATTAGACAGAAGCACATTTCTATATTAATTCACAAGTGTTTGGAGACATGGTCAAACCAGCTTGTGTAATTAGTGTTGGAATCTGGGGTTTGGTTTATTCTCTTTTGGGTTAAAACAAATGACCAGAACTCTTTTTTTTTTTTTTTTTATTCAGGAATTAATGTGTCAAATTGATAGCCAAAATAAAAAGATTACAAATAGAAAAATCCCTCCTTCCCACAAGCTTGATATAAAGACCTCACAATTAAGATGACTGTCAGCCACTTTTCATTTTCATTCTGTATGGTAACCAGCTCTCACTTGAGGCTTTTGAGGATCATATGTGAGGGATTCTACTGTGTATATGCCCACACTCAGAAACCAACATCAGACTTTCACAAAACAGTGGTTTTCAGCACTTACTCATCCAGAGAAGTGCTGGGCTGACAATAGTGGTTGTTTAGCAGATAAACGAAGGCTGAAGGGAGCTAAAAGAAAATACAGCATCTATAGAAACCAACCTGAGGCTTTCACAAAAGTGTTTCTTATCACTTACCTAACCAGAGAGGTGGTGTGATGTCATTAGTGATTGTTGAGCAGATAAAAGAAGAATGAAGAGAGTTACTGTAGGAGAAGACAGTCTATCTGCTGAACTGAACTGTTCACTTGCAGAGAAGGCAAACTCCAGTTTTTAGTGCACATGGTTCAGTCAGGGGGTGCGATACTTTCAGTACTGATGATTCCAGGCCCTGGCTGGTTCTTTTGTGCTGGCTCAAGTGCTTGTGACAGCTTTCCACTGCTTTGGCAGTTACTTTGAATTAAAAATGTATTCCAAATGATCACGCTCATAACGTGTAGCCATTCTGATCAAGAGACACAGGCCTGTAAAACAACAGCTGTATTCTTCACTATCCCTGTTTAACTGTTCTTACACGGATTCCAGTATCAAAAATAAAATAAAAAGTATATTTGCAATGGTGGCACATCAACCCTTTTATGGACACATAATACATACTTTTTTCTTTTTTATCCATTGCTTTATATGGGGAAAATAACACTCATATGGGGCTATAATGCATTTGCACCTTCCATATCTCCCCATATAAACACTAGAAGAGTTTTATTTTTTATTTTTTATCCATCCCCCATATAAGGTTGCCATGCATGAAAGGGTTAAAGGGTCGAGATCACGAAATATGAATAAAACCCCTTTAATCTTGACGTCCAAACAATTAAACAGATGTTGTTTATTGGAATTTAGCCAAATGAAAGCTAACCAAACTAAGGCACTGTTAAGACTGCCGCCATCAAATTGATTGATTCTGCTCATTCACATCTGACACTTGTCTTGCTGTGTGATAGCCTCTCACTGGAGCAAAGGCCAGCACAATGCATACAGCATATAAATGTGAACTATACTCTGGGCACTGGTGGTAATAAAAGTATATGTTTATTGTTGCATGCTGTAAAACTTGAAATATTGACTTATTTATTTGTGAAATTTAGATAATAACAGTTTGGGGAATCTGTTTTCTGAAGAAAATATTCAATGCAACTGTCACACAAATATGAGACCGTGTAGGGCAGTTTAATATAGAATGACTTCATACCTGTAATATTACAATGCCAATACAGTAGTCTCCGGCTAAGAGAACACCCCTCGGGAAGCAATCGAAGCGTTCTCTAAGACGGAGTTAGCCACCAGACACAATATCAATCAAGAAAGAAAGAAATACATATGTATTACTTGTCATGACGCACGTGTATCAACATATAAAATTAACTAATAGGCAAGTGTATGTTAATGAACTACAATAATAATAAAGTAGCAGACAAACTGACGTTAATAAACTGTCAAACTAAATTTACACAGCGCCCCTACACACGTTAAAAAATGCAGCAGCAATATACAAGACATGTGGGTAGCCAGCTGGGCAAGACAGGGGGTAATGTGATCTTGTCTTTTACATCTGGTAAGGATCCTAGGAGTGGCATTTTGAACCAGCTGCAATCAGTTTATGGCATGTGACGGAAGACCACCATAGAGAGAGTTGCAGTAGTCGAGTCGAGAGGAGATGAATGCATGACAGAGTATCTCTGCATCTGGGATGGAAAGGTAGGGACGGACATTTTAGATGTTTCGGAGGTGGTAGAAAGAGGATTTGACTACAGAGGAGGCAGCAGCAGACATTTACCAAGGTTCAAGGTAGCAAAATTGAGATTCTTTAGTTGAGTTTTTGATCCTATTAGACAAAGTTCAGATTTGTTAGTGTTGAGCTGAAGAAAATTGGCAGACATCCAGGCTTTGATGTCTTGGATGCAAGCTGAGAGCCAGACCATGGCAGAGGGACATCCAGGGTCTAGTTTTAGGTAGAGCTGGGTGTCATCTGCATAGGAGTGAAACATGAGACTGTGTTGGCGGATGAGGTGACCCAAGGGAAGCATGTTGATGTTGAAGAGAAGAGGCCCAAGAACAGACCCTTGAGGGACACTGCTTCCATCATAGGAAACAGACTGCATGCGTCCAGATAGGTAAGAGGACTGCCAGGAGAGACAGGTTCCAGAGATCCCAGCATACTTCTGAAGGCAGTCAAAAAGAATGCTATGATCTATGGTATTAAAAGCAGCAGTTAGGTCAAGGAGGACAAGGACAGAGGGAGCAGCAGCATCAGCTTTAAGCAGGAGACCATTTACAATCCGGAGCAGAGCAGGTTCAGTACTGTGATGCGGCCGGAAACCAGACTGCAGAGATTCAAGCAGATTGTTAGTTTTGGAGCGAAAAGGAAGATTGGCTATGAACTACTTCATCCTGGCAGCAGCGAGCGCACGCCTGTAGCTACTGAGGTGATCGGTCCAGAGCTCTCTGTGAACTGTTAGTCCAGATGACCTCCATTTGCACTCAGACTTGCGGCAGGCAGACTTAAGCAGTCAACGTTCGAGGGTATACCATGGACAGTTGCAATGCTTCTTCACTGTTCTGGTTGTAAACGGGGCAACTTTCGTTATAAGCGGGGCATATTTCAAGTTAGCTATAACATTTGATAAGTAACTTGTACTGCAACTGTTTAAGAGCTGAAAACAAGTAAAAGGGTCTAATTAAGCAAATTATTAGTTCAATTAAGGGTCTAGTTAAGTAATTGAGAGCTTGGTTGGAATGAAAACCAGCAGCCACAGGGGGTACCCAGGACAGAGTTTGAGAAACCCTGAGCTACAGGAAGAGGAGGACTTTTACTTGACAAGAAATTTAATTTAAAAGGATAATTAAACATTTAACTAAATAATAAAAAAGGTCATAATAATCACAGATGTTAAAAACACATGTTCTGCAATAACCTTTTTCGTCAGGAACAAAGGAGTATTTTAGGAGCGTCACAATTACAGTCTGTGTAACCAATTACTGAATGTTTAAGAACTCTGACGTTTAAAAAATAATTTAATAGAAAAAGGAGAAGGGCACTGAACTGGTTACTTTCTAAACCCAGATGACCAGCTCACTTTGACCCTGCAGTCGGTTAGTCTTCACCCTCCTTTCACGTTACAGTTCATCAGTGCCAGTGAGTTGGCAGGCATCGTCCTTAGGTAAACTGTTCCCATCCTGCAAACATCTGGACATTCTGCTTCAATGCTGCTGTTGCTACACTGAATAAGGCCAACAATCGACATTCTGGTTTATATTTATCTACTGTACGCATCTACAACTCATGATGTGAATTACTCAGCTTTACTAAAACAAATGTAAGCCTCTGTTATGTTATTTCAGGGTACGGTCAGGTAATCCAGTCACTGTAATTGTGAATCACCATTAAAGTAATATTCAATTGAAATTGAGCAGCTGTAATGTAAAAGCACTATCAGCAGTAAGCCTGTTTTTGCATTTTATTTTTCCAGTCACACTTTCACATCAGTGCGATTGTACATTACGATGAATTCATGTTAATACTATCATACAGAGTGTTTGCTAATAAAATATTGAAGCACAGTTCAGTCTAAATGGTAAATCTGTGTATTGGGACACATTACTTGAAATAAATATACTTGTTTTTAATATACATAACATTTTTTTTCAATATCCCACAGTATGCTAGTGGTTGTGTAATGACTGCCAATTGAAATTGCCACCAGATTCATCAGGGCTCAACTGAGAGGTCACAGGCCAGATTCCAAAGGTCTGCACAGTTAGAATTAGTCTCTACATCTGGGCCTAATCTCAAAGCATTACATTCCAGTTCTTAAATGCCGAATAAGTCCAAGAATGCCCCCCCCCCCCCCCAAAGGAAATGTTATAATCCACATGATTTGAGTTTTGCAGAGGGAGGGGATTCCTGTACTATAGTCTTAAAAAATTTATACATTTACATTTTTCTTATACATTGTTACATAAAAAAAGATTAGTGACTTTGGAAGACATCTGTAAGAAATTCCAATAACAAAAGTCTTTAGAATGGTTCTTTATAGCCTAATACCAATATGACACAGTGGTATGGAATTTAATAGTGTCATATGAAGATGCCTCTTACACTGTCTAATTAGAGTAGTCATATGCACAGGAATATAGGATACAAGCTACAAGCTGCAAAAGGTATGCTGTTTGAGACTCATTTGCATTTTTGCATAGTATGCTCTGTTTTTGTACCAACTGCACTGACAGTAGATCCCCAATAACCCAACCTGTCATTGGAGAGCCAAATAGCTAATTGAAATATTTTAAAATCTGAAACTCATTGCTTCTATGGAGTCAGTTACTGCTTTCCTTTCTGATATGTTGCAGCTTGTTGTGCATGATAATGATGTTTTGTCAACTTATTAATCTGCTCAAAAGTTACTTTGCTAGCTGTCTACAAAGCAGCCTACAAGTGACGCTGATATTTTAACTGTGAACAGATGTCACAGCGTTTATCTTTAACTGAATGTAAGGGTTTATTAGGCAATGTAATGCAAATTAGGTGAGGTTTACTGTGCAGTACACAGGGCCTGGGGCAGTACGCTGTCAGACGTAAAACAGGTAGAAGCAAAGATTTAAGGTTGAAAGGCTTGCAGAAAATACTGAACTCAAACAATATTAACAAAAACAAATTGCTCGGTCAAGGTCTTACTGCTGCTGTTTCTTTTAATGAACTCAGCAGAAATGTAAAGACTGCAAAATAAAATTGTTAAAATAATAATTACAGACAATTAACAAGAAATTCATATTAGCCTACGTAAAAAAAATCAGATGATTAAAAGGGTAACACTTAATTAAGTTTATTACTGATAATTTGATCTTATCATTACACAAGGCAAACAGCCAACCATACTTTAACGTAATAAAAACAATACATGTTTTAGTATTTTACCTTGATGTATTTCAAGGTCAGGCAGTTACTATAGATCAATACACTACAAGATACTGTAATTAAATGTTATCTTTCACATATATACAAAAATTCTATAAAAAAATATACAGAAATTATTTTAATTATTTTACTTTAAGGTATATCCTGATATATACAGTTTGCTTTAGTTTTTCAGGGAGACTTTACCATCTACATGTTCAGAATATTTAATATGTCTGCAGTTTAATATCTTAAGTGTGTTTTGTATAATTCTCCATTACTCTCTTAGGCACATAATTAACAACCTTACAAATTAATCTCTAAAGTGAGTTTTTAGAAATGTTTTTGCCATTTTTTCCTCCCTCTGCAACTGTGTAAGTTTCAGAGAGATATGCCCCTTGTGGTAATTTCTAAAACCTCCAAATAAGCTTTTAGATGCAGAGCCAGTGGATTCCTGGAATAGTTAGGAAGCCTGGTAAGCATAATGATTGAAGAAATACAACTTTATGAAAGCGTAGAGGATATAAAGCATCCCTTTACGTCATGCAGTAATAATTTAGTTTTTCAATCAGCACATGTTGTGTAAGGAAATAACATGACCTACATGTAAAGGTGGAAAGACTACTAAGCCTGAGATTGGTGTGTGTTCATCAAAGCAGCAGGGGGAGGGGGGGCACAGTACAGCCTTTAAGAGGTAATAGATAAAAGCCCCTTTACATTGATTTGTAATTACAATTTATTGAACTAGTACAAACCAATATTTATTTTTTCAAAGCAAAAAGCAAAAATAAAAGCATGCTTAATCCATAAGACCCACTTGTCCTCTCTTGCTTTCAATGCTCTTCAAGCCTGATATCTGCTATTAGCTGTTGTCTAAATTGCTATTTCAGGTTTTTCACTCCTTCTTATTCGTATGATTCTGTATGACACACGCATCCACAATGTTTAGAATTCACATCCTAGCCTTGTATTTAATGTATTATGCCTGTATTTAATGTACTTGCATTGTTTTTACTGTTTGTATTTAATGTATTATGCATTGTTCCTCACTATCTTGTAAAGCGCTTTGTGATGGTGGTCCACTATGAAAGGCGCTATATAAAATAAATACTGATTGATTGAAAATTATTGATAGTCATTTACTTTTCTTCAGAAGGAATATGTAATTAGATGTATGTCATTTTCTAGCCAGATTTCTTCGACAGGGTTTTGACTGTTGAAAATTGATTACAATTGCTCTTCTTTAGATGAATCCTTTTCAATACAAACATTAGTACTACACTTTATATTAAACTCCCAATTCTGTCTTGGCACATCACTTTTCTGGACTTGAGAGAAGCCCAGTTAGATACATCATGGAAGGCACTCATGTAAGAGGTAATGTATTGTAAATCTGCCCATGTGCCGTGGATTCGTTATGACTAGCTCTGAAGCGGTTCTTTAATTCCCTTCCAGGTGTCCCCCAGGTTTCTGGCAAAGCAGCACACCCCAGCAGTTCCGCTGGCACTGAAACAAACTGAGGCACGCTCCCGAAACGAGAAGAGCCAATCACAAACCACAGGATGCTCTGTGCCTCCCTGCTAATTGTGGAGAGAGCGGCTTAAGAAGTGAACCATTCCATGATGGGGATCTGTGCACCTTGCCACAAGTCCAAGACAACTGTCGCCAAAATACAACACACCTAAACTACAGGTTCCAGCGAGAAGGGTTGAGGATTTATAACCTGGAATGCACTAAATTCAAAGCTGATATTCGAGGTAATGAAGACAAAAATGAGCAGATTAGGTGCCTTTTAAATGCTTTGAAAAGTACGAAGCTGGAAAAGAGCCAACATAAAAACAGACGTTTCAAAGCATCAATGCCACATACGCAACCAAGCAGACTGTCTTAACATTTAAAATGTGAAAAAATCCCGTAAAGATTTGATTAGGTTTGCATTTTTGCAAAAGTCCTTGGTAGCTCACCTTTTGCTTGCACATTACAGTTCTGCAATGTATGCCAGGTACAGCAGAAGATCAAACCTAATGAAATTATGTGTAACTATTTATACTGATTCCTATTAATCATGGAAATGTCAGATTAAAATACATTTACAGTGTTAAATTAAATTAATAATAATAATATTAGCATACCCATAGAGCAAGAGCAGGTAAGTAAAATGAATTAAACATGAAATAAAAGCTCAATAGGAGACTGCTGATGAAGACACCAGTCTGCTAAATAAACAAATGAAAAAGTACAGAATTGTTTCATGTCTATATATATATATATATATATATATATATATATATATATATATATATATATTTTTTTTTTCAATCTCAGCATCAAATGAAATTAACCTCCACAAATCCTGCGTCTAGCTTTGTACTCTGTTTTGAAATGATAGAATTGGCAGCATCAATAGAGGTACTCGTTTTGCTATTTTAGAGCTATTTTAAGAATCACAGATCCACGTGTGTTGGACTTTAAATGTAGATATTAAACGAAGTGGCACAAGTAACATGAATAATTTATATGCAGTTATGTCAATATTAGAAAAGCATTTAAACTGTGTTTTTTTCACATTGTATAACGCTCTGGTGCTGTGTGGTTGTTTTATTAAACATATTTCGGTTCAATTTGAAAATATATTGTACTTGTCTAGTTTCACTAGAATGGAATCGGATTTGTTATTGGTTTTTACATTTCTGTATACCAGCAAAGTCAAGCCAGGCTCTCCTACCCTTCTCCCTGCCAATGAACTCAACCATGCCCTAGTTGAGAGGGTAGTTCAGTCTCCAAGCCTTTCAGAGGGAACCTAGCATTGCATAAACATAGCAGGCCAGTGACCTGAACCAGCCTAGTCACGGTAAGGTAAGCTTGAATAAAGCCAAGACTACCTGTCGAGGTTGTCAACTGACTCCAATGATGTAGAGATTAACAAGCAAACCATCGTTATAATAAAATCCTTATTTACTGTATCACAGTATATGATTGAGATGACCTGGCCATCTGGGTTATGAGCATTTGAAACTACCTAGGCAAGGAATGAAGGAATGAAGAATTATCAGTAGACCACCAAAGAGTAAGTCATGTTTTTTTACATAGTAGATGTAAAAAATCCTTTCCACCGCTTGCTGTAATGTTACTGGAATACTAAGCCAGCCCTTCTAGTACCAGTGTTAACTTAGTTGATGAAATTAGTGATGAAAATATTCATCGACGAGGTGTTTTTTATATTTGTCAACGATGACTATGAGTGGACGAAAGCATGATGATGACTATGACTATGACTATGACTGCACACCAAAATGCTAATCATGACTGACGAAATTAACTAAAGGACGAAGATGCAGAGTAAGAGTGAATACACACAGAAAGCAAACAGCGAGAAAAGAAAAACCTATTGAATTGATTAAATTAATAGACACAGCAAGCAAGCTTCACGCAACGTGTGCATTGGCAGTTAATAAATTAGTAACACAATGTTTAAAACAAGAAGCTTAAGGTGTATTGTTTGTTCTTACAACAATATGAATATGCAGTCTATTTTTCTAACATTAAGTAAAGTAGCTTCAGTATGCTTAGAGGACTAACAGTGGACTAAGTTGACAAAATTATTGACCATACACTAAGACACTGGCTAAAACCAACACCTAATGACTAAGAGTGGACTACATTTGTGACTGCTTTAGTTGACTAGACTAAGAGAATGACTAAATGAAATCGTCAGTCTAAGACTAGACTACAAGTCTACAGGTTGTGACTAAAATAAACAATGCTGACTAAATTAACACTGCCTTCTACGTGCAATTCAATAACATTTTTCATTTCAGGAGCACATTTCATGACAGAACGCCTCAAAGCATTATATATTAGACAGCTTACTGTACAGTATTAGCAGGGTGAATCCTTAACTGTAAGAGACAATAAGAACAGGCATGACTGAACTTACTGTCTAGAACTGAACTCCACAAAGTACCCTCGGCTTTCCTATTAAAGGGAATGCCATAGCTTTTAGGATAGTATAAATGCATCCCTTCTTACCGTTCTCCGTGTTGTCATGCTCTGTGTCTGTAAGCGTGAGGTTGGAATTGGCTCGACTAGACAGACAGGAGCTGCGTCCTGATTTGGCGCTGCGCACCCACATCCTGACTCCGTGATCAGGGGACGTGATGCCGTCTGTCTCGGTGTCTGCGTCTGAGCCGGCACTGATGGAGTAACCGCGATGAGGAAGTCCGATGTCTGTCCGGTAGCCTGTGCTGTGTGGAGGCAATACCTCGCCGAACCCCATGTCTCTCAGAGAGAAATCAGCTGCTGGGCGGGACAGAGAAAACCAATATGGTTTGGATATAATGCGAGAGAACAGAACAGTACAGCCAGCAAAAAATATTAATACTGCAGGAATCAATTTCAACAAACACACACAGGCATATCCACTAAGAGTTTATGAGGGCCTTCTAGTTTTGTTAGCTGTTGAAATGAAAAAAAAAATAATAGACTGACAGACGAGTGTGCCTTGGAGCTATTTGTTTCTGAATTTCCTTTATATTTTATATCAGCTCATTTCAGAATTGTGTGATTCTGCATTTTGCTGCACGCAAATCTAGTAATGGTCTGGCATCCTCTCACACAGTATTGTAGTTTGTCTTGCTTTTGGATTAAAATTGTTCCAAGGTAACAATGATATAAATAAATAATAACGAAAATAAAAAATATCCACATAAATAAATCAGAGTCTGTTATTGTCAAGGCGTGTAGTGAATGTCAAAACAAATGCCCTGAGGTTGAAAAATGATTCATGGCCATGACTGGCACAAGCCTAATACACGATTTGATTAAAACTAAAGAAATGTACTGTTCGGCAAAACAAAAAAGTTTCTTTAGTTAAATACTAAGATTGTATGACCGAGCGATGACCGTAGGGATGATCTAGTATATAATTGGACAATCCTCAAATGAAAACAGACCCTGTACTCAATTCAATGTGGTCTAAGGTTCAAATGAAAAAGCTCCCCCAATGCACCTCAACATAGACCTGCATAACATCCCCTACCATTATGTCTTAAACTGCCAATCATGACAAACTCAGTTTAGTGACCAGGTTTCTCTCAACACCAGAGAGTATCCCTACCTCATAAGAACCACTGTGGGCTCTGTAGGATTTAGGACTGTATGTTGCTGGCTCAGAGATACTCCTATGAACATGTGTCCAGGATATTGCTCAGCACTTCAGTAACAAGCAAAAACCCAGGACTACTGTGTTATCCTTATTGTCTTTCATAATCCCCTGCTCTCAGCGACACTAAGCAGGGTTAGAAACTCACAATCGCCCAAGGCAAATTAAATCTGATGAGGACTAGTTGATGTCTGTGTTTCAGTGGTCCTCTGGGCATGTACTGAAAACAAATGCACACACACACATGCACAGTGTTGCGTTAAAAAATGCAGGAAAGTAAATTTTCTAATGGGGTGTAACAGTGGTGAATAAGCATTCATAATGCTTACAAAACAGTCACTCGGAACTGAAACCTCCCTTCATCTCCCCTGCAGTGCCAACCCCACTTACTGACGTTTTACGTTTGTGTTCTCCCTCTGCGTGGGATGCAAAGTTTATTGGGGTGTTTGAATCCACTGAAACACGTTGCATCTTTGAAGTGTAAAGTCATTTTACAAAAATGTGGAGATTTATACTGGGTTGTGACCTCGCCACCACAAAAGAAAGACTGAAGATGTCATTAGCAAAGGGGGCCGATTGTACCAACGAGGTCAAAAAATAGGCCATGTTTTATTAAACATTTTAAAACTAATAAAATAAACAATTACCATTTATCGTAATATGTTTCTTAAAACATAATAATACAATATATTTATAATAAAGTTGAGTTCTTACCTATAAACAACAGTAACACATTTAAAGTTTGAGACTGTCTGTAGCTTGGTGTTGTTTACATTATCGTCAGCATACTTCAGGATTTTTAAGTGTTTTTTAAAAACACACTTTTCTTATACCAATACAGTACTGGTGAGCGATAATAAGTTAGTATGAAAACCAGGCTTAATCACTGATAATAGGTGCACAGGCGGTGATTCCGTGAGTGCTCGGGGGCTCAAGCACCGATGGGGGAAAATAAGGTCCCGCATGGCGCAAATAAATCACCTGTTCTGTCAAAATACTAGTGCGGATGCTTCACAATTAGAACAGTTATTACAGCGTTTAAAAAGTAAAACATTCACTGGCGACACTGACAAACCGGAAGGCGATCCTTCACATATTCAAATCCATTTATACAAGGTCTCCCAGCTTTCTTGAAAAGATCTGCGTTTCCCTCTTTTGTATTTGTTATGATCTCATTAGTATCCGACCTAGCAGATTTAGTGCCCGTCAGTTCTGGCAGATTCTACTATTGAAGCAGTTTTCTCCCACTGCTAATTGGGACTTTAGTACGGGAGTACATTAATTATTATTGGTAGTGATTCATAGTTATGTAACCACTCACAGACTGTAACCCCCAACTCCACAAACCAGCCAGCATTTTTGTAAACAGCAACACATGTAATGAATAATAATAACAAAGAAAAAAAAATTGTGTGTCAATTTCAGGAGGAGCTTCGTGGTCGGCAAGGTGACACGGCTGAGAGAATTTCTTTCCTCTGTCGTCCCGTCTGGTGCTGTCAGTTTCTCAGCACACAACAGTAGTCGCTCAGTAACGAGGTACAAACAGATGATTGATCGATCTGTAGAAACGTTTACTAAGGTGTTACTTTGTTGAAAATAAATAAATAAATAAATAAATAAAATCTAAATTTATACGTTTTTTTTTTATTTAAATAAAATGTAAGCCTATTTGTAGGGACCCCAACTGTTGTTGATTCCAACTTAGGCACTTCACACAAGTACTAGTACGTTTACATCAGGACTAGCAAGTTTCAATATTGTTAGTTTTTAAGTTAAGTGTTTTTTTTTCATATTAACTAATTCTGTAGCTTTAATTCAAGGCTATGTCGAAACAATAAAGAGTGAAAAAACAAACTTTCACACATTGCTAGATTAACCATGAAAATTAAGCTATCACAAACTGAATCGTTTACTGTTTCCATCTACATAAGGCAAAAACGAGGTTTTGTCACCACAGCAGGTTATTAAATCCCCTATTCCCTTCTAAACAAGATTTTTTTTACATCGTGCAGACTCTACAGCATGTGGGCTGGTTAACAAGTATACATTAGCTATGGACTTTTAATTTCCATACTGCAATTGTGAAATTTTGTATTTGTTCAGCAATGATGCTGATCGATTTTCAGTCACTTTGTTTTAGGCCAGACTTAAATCTACAAGGGGAAACAATTTGAAGCCTGTCATAAAGCCATTAGTGGCAGCATTCTGTTTCAGAAAATAATCAGGCAAATTGATAGCAACCCCCTTCACCCCCATCCCTCACCCCTCCCCGAAACTGTATTATTTGTATAAAGAATACTCTGTGTCACGTCTAACCTATTTAACATACTGTATTATGATTGATATCTATCATTCTCTATTGTGCTTTCTGTCTTTTTCAACCACTTCTAAATATCTGTCGTGGTTTGAAAAAGGACCATTAGAGGTTTGCAGCTGTAATTCCCATCCCCTCTGGCACAGTTGCAGAGGGGAAGTAAGCACAGTGAATGATGAAAGCAAAAACAATATGATGGAGACCACACTTACCAGGATGATAACAGGTAAGAAATGACATATTTAGAAATTGTACATGGCATATTATCCCATTAATTCAGAAGAGAAAACACACCCACTCTTCTTATGAATTTTGCATGTCAATCTAGTAAATATTAGTAGCTGCAGTTATACACATGCATGGGATTTTTCAAAATTTCTGTAGTGGTTTGAAAAATGACCACTAGAGGCGTGCAGCTGTGCAGAATGCCTTATTCTCTCTTTTTATGCTGATGCTCCTGGACTCATGTGCTTTTAACCAAACCCACTACAACCCTTGTTCCTACTGGACCAACAGTGTATAAAGTCCTGTCCTTCCTTTGCCCTCTCAAGGACAGGTTTGGAAACTTCTGGCATTCACAGTACAGTCCTGTATCCCTTGAAGTCATTCACAAATGCTGCCTTAAAAGTAGCACCTAGTTTTTTTATGAATCACAAATCAGAGAAACTGTATTTAAAAAGGCTAAAACTCCCTTAAATCAGCAATGCTTGTGATGTTTTTAATGATGTTCCATCAGTGCAAAAAGAATGCCTTATTCTCTCTGTAGGTGGGGGACGCTTAGCATTATAATATCTGCACTATTGTTTATAAACACATTGAATGTAGCAGGTCTCTGGGTCCAATGAATTAATTATATTTATGTTTAAACAGAAAAGAAAAGCGTTGAGAAGCAAACTTAAAGCAATATGAATTGTGACTCTCATCAGAATTTTTTTTTTATGGCTTTATCTCTATCCCGGTTTTGCAGGTTAGTTTCCTGACTTATCTGACAGGTTGTTAATGCCTCTCTAGACTACACTGAGTAAAGAAAAAAAAAGGACAAAGGATACAGGAACTGAGATCTGCTGATACTTGTATTTACTGAGTAATTGTCTTTAAGTAGTATTTGTTGGCAGGTATTACATAAATCAAAAAACACACCTATTTATTAATGTGTTGGCTTCAAAACAAGAAAATCTGCCCTTCCCTCACCTTTACAATGGCCAATCAATGGCATTTAACTCCTGTGGAAGCAACTTTTCCTCTCACCCAGGGCACTGAGATTTCTACTGTCGTACTGCCATACGGAGGCCATAAATTGACAATGAAAATATGTTGCAAAACTATCAAATCGAAGTGATTCGTCACGTAAACGTGACCTTTCCTTAACCCTAACATGAGCTACCGCTGTGGAAACTGGGATATTTATTTCTTTGTCAAGTTTAATCAGAGATAACACCTTGCCCAGGGCTACAATCCCACAATTCACTGCAGAGATGACACATGTTTAAGGAAACTAAGGAAAGTGAAAGAAAATAAATCCTATCAAAAGGATAAAATAATGGTAACACAAATAATCTCTTCTCAAATATCAATTCATTTGTGTCAGTTTGATCACAAGTTTGATATTAAATAACAATGATTGATAACAATACTCAATAATTGTGTAAAAAGGGAAACCGAGGCACCACATTGTTTTGTGTTGAGTAATTAACACGTTTTATTCCATTTAATACTGAATAACTTTACATTTCTTAAAGGCAATTATTGACACACTAATATTTATGTTTCTTCAAAAAGATTTTAACAGCACCTTAAAACAATAAAACTGAAAGAAAATATTTTTTTATTTTTGCTCTTCCCCATTCTTGAAACCTTTTTTTTTTCCCTTGGTATTACAATTAACCTTGTCTTCTGGCATCCTCAAGCAACTTCAAAGTCATTTTCATAATTTCTCTTGCAGGATGGCTCCCCATCGTTTGAACAACACCAGCACTATAAAGAATTGAGATGAGATGTATGCAAGCAACAACAACATTCACCCCCTACCTCCCTCTGAAACCAAGCTGGATATCTCATGAATAATGAAAAATGATTGCCACAATTAACTGCAAATCTAATTCTTTATATTAAATGCCACTGGATGCATTGATTGTCAAGCTGCATGCTCAGCGTGCCCTTTTAAGCAGAGGGAACTCAAGACGGTCAATACCGGGAGCCAATAAACATATCAACTCTTTTTTTTTTTTTTTTTTCCTCTCAGACCTATTCGAGTTAAACTAGCTGCATTTGTGTTTATTTATTGTCAATTGCATGTTGGATTAACCTATTTATTGCTGACTTACAGGATATGTCAGGGCTGTTTTCCTTAGGCGCTTTCCAATTGCTGGGTGACATCACCTCAAACCGATGACAAATGGCCTCTTCAATAAATCACTGGCACCACTGCTAGCTCCCTAAACTTTTGAAGATTCTACTAGAAGTTCACATTTTACTAGAAGTTTACATTTCCCCAACTGCATTGGCTTCCACTCCAAGATTCAAAATTTTTTTTTCGGGTTATTTTACTTTATGGCAGTCCCTAGTTATTCCCTCTTTCACGGCAGGTAAGCTGGTTACTCCTCATACTCATTGCATATGAGGTGTGATTGTCACAAGGGCAGTGGGAATAGATTCACAGCAAGCATTTACAATAAAGAATGAATCTGTTGAAGGAACTGTACAGTACTGCATGTTAACTGACCCCCCCCCCCCCCAACTCCCCATGAAAAGTCACATGGGATACCTTAACTCTTTTAGTCCTACAGTATTAAAGCCTCGAGTTACAAGACTCGTAATTCCGTTTCGTCCATTCTGCAAAACTGCAAAAGAAATAGAGACAGTGCCGACAAATGGCCAGTAGCTCACAATAACTCAACCATATTCATTCAGATTTTACTTGCCTTGTTGAGAAAGCTACTTTAGCAATAATAGTCCCTTATTATCTAAAGTTTTTGCTTTTCACATGTGATCAGTTTACCTTGTCTGCAGTACTCGTCTGACTCCTGGTGAACCATGTCTTTGACCCGAGTCCCGTAGGCCAGTCTTGAGTCCTGGTCGTAGGCTTTGAGCGTTTCGCTGGAGCTGTAGGATTTGGGGTGGAGCTTGCTGTCCTCGTTCTCCACAGAGGAGTTGGTGTAGCGTCGTTCTGTGTCGCGCCGTGCTGTTAGAGACCTGTAGGGTTTTCGTTCCTTCACATCCATGGCTGTCTTGTCTGTGTTTTCCACATTAAAAATTGGTGCTAGAGGAAAATCAGCCCCAAAAATTCTGTAAAAAAAAAAAAAGAACAAAAAATGAAGGTTTTGTTTATCTGTTTAAAAAAACTAAATGTTTTAGCTTAGCTTGAGTGACATGATGTAAACAGGTAAATAGCCAAATCCATACAGGTGCATCACCAAATTTGACAGGTGAACCTTCAAGCTAAAGGACCAAAACCACCTCATAACAAGTACTTGTGTTTACATGGTGTGACCGGATCCTCTTAAGTCAGGTGTTGAATAGTACTGTCTAGCATACACTCACCCAAAGGTCGCAGCATCTAGCATACACTTTAACTCACTCAAAGGTCGCAGAAAAAGCATTAGGCTTTTTTCAAACAGTAGATAAACAGACCATCAAAGGCAGTCTGGAAGAATATAAACAAGGTTCTTAGTAATGTTAATGCACCATTTGACAGTTTCCATTACAGACATGGCTAAGCTGTGTGCATCCTTCCAATCTCTCTATTTTCTACCAGGTTATGTATATACCTATACCTGAAAAATAAGCGACATAGTAAACTAAAACAAGAAAGCGAACTGGGAGACAAGCAATCCATTTATGTGACATTTACACACGCTTTAATAAAAAGAGAGCGCAGAATGACTGTGTTAATGAGTTTGTCAGAGCACTGTGCTTTGCTGGACAGACACTGTTTATTGCAGAAAGGTATTTATTGGTGACTTTGTGCGACAGTACTGTCTATCCATCAGCTAAAACACTGCCTTAACCTGACAATCTTAAATCGTAAATATTTGACAGAAAATGGTGATGCTTTAGTTGGTAAACTTATATGGAATGCATTGATGTAAATGTCCAGTGTGATTTTTGATGCATCTCCCGATGGCTTGCACCACCCAGTTCTATCAATTTTCTTTTCTTTTTATGATTTCAAGGCGAACAAACCTGGCTTGTTTTGTGCTGATGTCATACCTTCTGTAGATACTATTCAGCACAGCGATTGCCCAAACATTTCTCAAAATACTAGCTAACTTGGGAAAATGTGGCTTCAACTTGCACAGATTCTGCTCATCATACATGCCAGGGACATTATTAATCAGAAACCAGAACTGCTATGCATATTCCACATGTAAAGTGTGTATACTAAGATTGTTCCCCCTACGATTTTTACCGATGTTTCAATTAAAAACTTTTTTTTCGATTTTATCCCTATTTTAATATATGTAAAATAAATTCCCGAATTTTTTTTAAAGATAAAAACCGAAAACACAGAACACTAAGCATTCTTTACAGAAGAGCACATACGTTTTACTGGTAATATGTATTATCAAATGTGAGTCAACAGAATTTACATTGGTGTTGAAAAAGTGTGTTAAATAAATACCTAAAGCTGCATGTCTTAAAATAAACACTTATTCAGAGCTGGGAAGTGTCCACATTTACCATATGCAATCAATGCATTTAACTAAAATAAGAAATGCCGATAGCAAACGCTAATAATGTATTCTACACTGGCTTCACAATCGTAGCAGCTGTTGCTTAAGAGCTGTTTAAGATTCAATTACGATCTGAATGGCTTGCAGGGTGAGAGGCAAAGCAAGGGCAGATATGGTATACTTGAACTTAATGTATAATGGGCTGGATTTTGTCTCCTGTACAAAGTGTAATCCAATGTGTTTCTAATGGAATAAAATGTCCACCTATATAATCCCAGAGTTGTTAATTGATAGTTTTGGATAATTAACATAATTTTTTATTCCAAAAGTAGAACTCTGCATTGAATCTATATATTCATAAATCTGTCCTAACATGTGAACAGTTTAAATGCTTTCAATGATTTTTGTTTTTGTTGTCAGAAGAATGCTATACAGTATTATCCTACAGCCCCAAATCCCACAGTAACAGCACATACCTTTATAATTGTGGTGGACATAGAATCGAATAGTATTGAATTCTTAACGACAAGAATTGGATGACAGCATTAACAATTTATAGCACAATATATGCAATACTTGGTTTCAACTTAAGGTAATTTAAAATGATTCCAGACCCCAGGGGTCCAATAAAACCTTAACTGATTGACTAATTATTTGATTAATTGATTTGTTCATTGTACGAATGTCAATATCACTTAGAGTATGAACAGCAGTCATCTATTTTAATTGAATGCATTTTCACAGTTTTTATTTATTTTATTTTTTTTACATAGAGTATACACCTGACTGCAATAGACTCCACTATAGATTTGATATTTGAATACAAATACGAGAATTTCACACAATAGGAAATAAACAAAATAAAATGGAAACAAATATACAGATTTGATATCTGAAAACAAATACGAGAATTTCACACAATAGGAAACAAACTAAAATAAAATATATATATGAATAACTATGGTATCAGCACAAACTACAAGTTTAGTGTGAGTATGAGACCATAGAAAACCAATAGTGGATTTATATTTGTGATGTTAAATAAAGCTATTATTTGAGTATGGACCGGCGAATAAGTGGTGATCCCCTGATGATACGGAAAAGTTCCTTCATGATAAAGTGATGTTTGTAAACCATTTGTATCTTTTTTTCAGTGCAAATTACCCAGCAATAAGAGATAACGAGGCACCATTAGGTTTAAGTTCCTCAGGCACCATTATTTACTTTCTACCTGAATGCACCAGTAGAAAGCACCCTTTGAAAAGCCTCTGGCGCTGGACTCTTGCAAGGAGTTGGAATGAGGCTGCCAGGAGTTTATAAATAAGGGCGTCTACAGAAATGTGAACATTTGTGAGCGTGTGTGTGTGCGTGTGGAGGGTGTGTGTGTGTGTGTGTGTGTGTGTGTGTGAAAGGCCTTGGAAAGAATATGGGACCTGCTAATTGGGCCGCAAGATCCCACGAAGATGCTGCTCTACAAACCATAACTATGCATAATGCAATCCAATACTATAGTTGTTTGTCTGTTTACAGAATTACACACTTTAGCACTGCACCTCCAATACTCGATTCATTTTTTACAGCACAAAGAAGTCACCACTGATACTTTCCAGTGTGTTTGAAGAATGCTGCATTCAGAATGCTGCTGTGAGCTACCACTGCTTGATGAGCCACAGTGAATTCCAGGAATAAAAAACACTGGAGTGGACAGATGCTGGTATAAAAACATAACATTAAAAAAAATGAATCCCATCATTTAAGACAGATGCATGCCAGCAGTGTTAGAGCAATTACTGGGGCTTCTGAATGAGTTATTATCTTAGCAAACACTCGCATTCTTCAATCTGACGTTAAAAAGGTCTTACTTTTAATCACAGCAACAACATGTTAACTGACCACTTACATTAAATTACTTTAATAGGAACAAACAAACATAGAAGTTCTTTGGAAAATGCTTTTCTTTGTGAGCTACTTCATGTTTAGGAAACGTAATCAAAGCCAGCATGTCTCCAGCTTGCAGACTGTTGCACAGTCCTCATATTATTGCAGTGGCTTTGCGCATGTCAGTGTAGTGTTTCAAAATTGATTCGTAGTTTCAGCATTGTTATCCCTAAGGTTTAAGAGGGGTGAGGGTGGATTTTCCTCACTGAATCAGCTTTGGCAAACAGGTAATATTCATTAAGTGCTATAATCCCTTTCAGTATGGATATTTTTGCTGTTGACATGCCTTAACACAGTCTGGATGTAGAAAAATGGGCATATAAAGAAAACAAGAAAAAGATTGCATTACAGTCATCTATAACCTTAAATTATTATTATTATTATTATTATTATTATTATTATTATTCTTCCTGCTACAGCAAATCCCAGCTATGTAGTTGGCCTTGACAACACTATTTACCATTTAGAAAAGCATTTTCTAAACCAAGGTTATCTAGCAAATGCAGAAGTTCATGTATAATGAGACCCTGGACTACTAAAGCAGGTATACTACAAGAATGAAATCAGCCACTAGCATTGCATTTCAGCAGTTTGTTCTGATTATTATGAATGTAAACCTGACCAGCAGACATGTCCACCATGTTGTGTTTTTAAGATTTGAATCCCCCGTTTCATGATTTATATTTTGATATTGCTTGTTGTGCTGTTAAAATTGAAAATGTGTTTCTGGTTTGATAAAAAAAAAAAAAAGAATAATTCCCAGATCACAGTAAAACAAATCCCAAATACATAAAACGTCTTGAGATTGTAGTTGGTTGTAAACTCAGTGCTTTGAACTGTGTGCAATTCTCGATAAACAAAAATAGCGCAACATCTGTCAATGAGGGAAATGACACTGCCTTCTAAGAGATTCAATTATATTTACTTCCTGAACTTGCACTAGAAATGCACTAAACAGAAAGCCAGGGCAAAATGTATCTAGTCTATCTTGTGAAAAAAAAATATATCTTCAGTATGACAAACATGGCCTTTGTCGACTGTGGGGGTCACCTTTTGTTCAAATCGACAGCTGAAAAGATGCCAGTGATTAATGACTTGCCACTTACACAGACACGAAACCGCCCCGTCAACAAAAACAGCTTTTCTCCCTCGGAAAGAAAGAAAGTTTTAATTCAGTATTGAAGGACCAATTTAAGGAGTCTTGCTTCTAGGTTGCTAATGTTCTGGCTTTTGCCCAGGAGATTTCAGTCCCATGTAACTTCCATCCACTGCAAAAGACAGCTTTACCCGAAGGCATTTTGCTTTAGTCACAAAAGAGTGAGCTACTTTGAAAATGTGTCACTCACCCTCCTTATCACATTCCTTATGCCTTTTTAATTGGTTGGTAAGCCTGGTTGCAATCTTAGAGGCCATGGGAACCAAAGAGCAACCTTTTCAGCAAGCATTGAACAATTACAACATTTTGACAAGTGGTATTTAATACAGCTGATATCATCACCATTTCAATAAATGCCACCTGTCCTATAATATGCCGGTCAAGTGCCAGACAAGCATTTGTGAGACATACGTTGCCAGGGAGCCTGGTTTTATCTTCAATGAGGCAATCTGTTTGTGTACAAGGAGTAATTCAACTGCTTGTAGACCCAACAACTTAATAAAACCATTGGTTCATATTGCAGTCCAGCTAGTATTAAGATAATACTTGTTGGAATCTGACCTTAATGGACCCAATCTCTGCTCCCAGGTGCTGTTCTTATGACATCTCAAAAAGGCTGAACATGTTGCTTCCCTTTTTTAGAGTGATCATGTTCTTTTTTTATTGTAACTGTTGCCTTTGATCCAATTTTTATAAACTTTGTCCGATATTATAATAGTTCCTGTTAACTCAACTAGATGCGTGATGTACCAAGGTTCTACCTACTTTGTACAATATCCCCGACATTCTCCAAAAACACGTATACCAATACTATGATTTTATGATGTCTTTATGTCAAGCGTTTAATCAAAAATTCATTTGCCATTCGGGACTTGCTACAGTAACACCAATTCATCTGATGAACTTTACCTTATAGAAAAAGCAGAAAACACCACATTCACCAAGCAACCCTCAAGTTACTGTAAAGTGTCTAAAAACAGCTTGGGCTACCAACTACTGTACCATAACAGAAACTGATCCTAAAACATACCAGTGTACACAACATGGGAAAGACAGCTTAAAAAAAAAAGAATGACATGCTTGGCAAACTAATGGTAATCCTAATGGTAATGGTAATGGTAATGGTAATCCTAGGCTGGGTAGCAACTTATTGGGGAGCATCTTCTGTGACACGGGCTACAATTAGGTACAGTATCATAATCCAAACTGGGTGCTTATTTTGACAGAGGCTAAATATACATTTTGCAGAACTGCAAAAGATAAGGAAGACCAGCTTTCATTGTCATTCCTGCCTGATCTTAAAAAAAGTGCACACACACACACAAACCCCAACTGAGCCCTTGAGTCAGTCAGCTGTTTCACCAATTTCCATCAGTCAGTGGGCCTGCAGTGTAAGCACTTAACTGCCTCATGCATCATGCAAAAATCCAAGGCATCAGGGGTTTACTTTTGCATGTTGAGAACAGTTGAGATCAACCCTTTATTAACCTATCACACTTTTTTGTTTATGATGGTTGCCGAGTATTGAACTGTATATAACTGTTCTTCCCTGGTCTTGCCAAAACCTTAAATCCCTCAACCCTTATAAAAGTGAATGATAAAATGATTTTGCAGCTCAGTAGATCAATCCTGTAAAAACATATATTCCACATGTTCATGAAAAGTAGACTGAAATCATCGCCTGTGGGAAAACATATTCCTGCAGCTTCCCAATACTTCCCAGACTCCTTTGCAGCAACACAAATAAGACACAGTGATTCCCCCACAGGTGGGCGACTGCTTTAGACATCCATTCCATAAAATAACTGTGAGGCATTTTCAGGGTTTTTTTTTCTGCCCGTAATCTTCAATTCAAGTAGCAGGGGTTCAGAAAGCTCCTCATTAAAATACATCACTGACACCCCCCCACCCCCACACACAATGGTGTAGGGACAACAAAGAAATTCCTAAGCATGACCAGAGTTATGTCACTGCTGACATTTAAGAGCAGCTAAACTGGCAGGCACTCCCAATCCTTTTCGAAGTCATTCATGTGCTCATGTTCAAAGAAATCGGTACTATCACACAAAAAAAGCTTTTTTAAAAAGTGGATGAAAACAGGCCCCTCTAGGTGAGGATGAATAGCTTTCTTACCGAGTTCTAATCCACAAGTGCCTGGAGTCCAGTGCTGCACACAGCCTACATACAAAAAAATAAAACAGAGTCTACAAAAGCCCTAAATACAAACAAAAGTAGCTCCAGACCGCTGTGCTGGCAGTCTTGTTGCTAATCACCTTTTTTGTGATTCAAGGTAAGAGCTGACGCAAAAATATATATTTTTTTTTTTTCGTGATCCAGCTTTGGTGACCAGTAAATAATGAGATAAAAACACATTTATTCACTTCCCGCGCAGCTTTAAATGTGGGTTTCTAACCTTGAAGAGGCCCAGACAAAAAATGTTAACAGTAATGCAGCAGGGTAGTTTTTAAAGAGATAGCACAATATGGATGAGAATGCTCCAATGTATCAACTTCTAAAGCCTTTTCCAAAGCTCTAAAGGGGATCAGAGAAGTTAAAAACCCATAGCTTCAGCAAACTGGAACAAGGTGAAAAAACTAAGATCAGAAGGAGTACATGTTTGGTTAATAAACTCACCGGAGGCAGAAAAAAACTGTTAAAGATGACAAGCGTCAAGGCATTTATCTTAAAAATGCGCCACCGTGGGTAGATGGACAGGGCATTTTTTATATCACGATGACTCATTAGGGTGTGATTACTGCTCATTATCCAACACTACCAAGGCCTAGAATTAATTTATAGCACAAGCCAAGGTGAAACCAATCCTAATTCCAGCTAAGAAATAATCAACTGGTAATAATCCCCTGCTCGGGAGAACTAAAGCTGTAGCCCTGCATTACTACCCTCCGACATGTCGATTGATTTCTGTACAGCTTGGGAGCAGAGAGACTGGACAGGCACTGTGCATGATTGCTTTCAATGGGATTATTATACAACTGGCAACAAACATCTTCTCACTAGACATGGAAGGAAGACTGAGTGGTTAATTTTGGTTGGTCACCACAGCTATTTTTCTAGGTTACAAAACTAACCTACTTACTGAAATGACAGGAGGGGGGCTGGTGTATTTCAGATTGCATGCCTTGTTAATGACCTTTTTCTATAACGGCAGACACATTCCTAAGGGGGTTTGAGGGCCCAAATTTAAAATACAATTAACCTCCGCAACAACACTTAGCCACCACTGGCACTGCATGCTTTAAAAAATATCCTATTACATGTTCAGGCAAATGAAAGTATGTTATAATATCCTTGTGTTTTGCACAATCTTAGCCATTCATATTTAGATTTGCTAAAACAGGGGTTTAACCCCCCCTCGCCCCGCATAACCCAAAGATGTCTCTACAGCACAGTTGTTGGGCTCTATTTATGGTACCTCCTGTATCATATATTTCATGGTTGTGGTTTTCTTGTTTTCATAAAATGTCATCATGTGTTTTCGCTCTTGAGGCCACCCTCTCGGATTACTGTTCCAAGCAGAAGAGGCTACTGTGAGCAGGCAAGGGGAATAACACTACTGTAATAATTTTCACATGATTTCATCAGGACACTATGCGAGGATGACGCTCCTATCCCATAGGGTAAATAAATAAACCTGTAGGACTACAAACCACTGGCTGTACACTACCTGCCTCAGTAGAGGTAAAAGACACAGGTAGTGCATCTTCATTTACTATGCACAGTAGGTTTACCAGCTGATTAGACATTAATATATTTCTTAAGTTGCCTTAATGGGATTACACCACTTTTTGTTTACATGTCCCTTTGTAAACCTAATTACACTAACAATCTCGAAGATTCAGCTACTTAGTTAATTACAATTTGATTTGTAAAATCCCGGGAGATTCACTAACGCAGTTATTTCTGCTTAAGCATTCATGATTATTTGATTTTGTTAATGGTTTTTAGTCGCTAAACCGTGGTATGTGCTTTATCACAGACAAAGCTGGTCTCACAAATAAACATTAGGATCGCAGGAGTACAAATGACATGGGGCGTGGGGGAGCTTGCTGTCTTTTACTGGTTTGATTCTTGGCCAGGTCATCACTGACAATCTGAAAGTCATTTCCATCTGTTGGTGATTCGGGGGCCATGAAGAAACCAGATCTGCTGGTGTCAAACAGTTTCCTATTCAACAGGTGTCCCAATCACAAGATAAACACCATTACAACTGGAGATTATTAAGACTCTGTTTATAGTTTCATGGATTAGATGTGCACGTTGTTTAAAAAAGACCCTCCCTTTCCCGCACAGGGTGGTCTCCCTCAAGGCTAAGGCAATACAAAGAGGGCTTCATTCTACAGTGTTGTTGTCGTCAATGTGTTGTGAGTTCAACTGATGTTTGTAGAAGTTACAACAGATAAAACGCTTACAGAGTGTTTACAAGGCACATTAAAAATACCACTGTGCACCACCTGTTATAATACAAAAGTATCTTCGCTGCAACAAAATGCATCACATCCTAAACACATTTTTCAATGGTATTTTGAAATACAGAGTATTCCTATTTACTTTTCATTTTGTATTGTTTTATTAAGATGCTAAAACAGAGTTGTACTTGTGCCACATATATAACACATATGAGATATAAAAAAAAAAACAGTCTGTGCTTGCTGATGAAATCCTTAACAGGGATACACTGTTGCCTAAATTGTTTAACAACTGTTTATCTTACAGTATAGGGAGAATGACACATGGATTTTTTGCCCAGCCCTAAACCTTGGATAAAAAGAGGCTCTGCAGCTGAAGGCCTATCAACAAATCTGGAGTAATTCTCTACCCCACTCCACAGTGCATACTATGCCCAGTGTCCAGTTATTCAGGCACATCAAAATGGTCTCCAAGCCAGCGTCAAGACTTCATGGAGGCAACATCCCCACGTGGATCAAGCAAATTGACTGACTGGCGAAAGGGTTCAGAATAATTAATTAGAATTCAATCACGACAGGGGTCCGTAGACATGAGGGCAGGCTCTGATGTGCTGCAATTAATTTCCTTGCAAGGGGATTATTATTAACATGGTATACAAGCCCCTGTACACCCATTAAGAAACTGAATCATGTTCGCTCATTATTCCTATATTTTATGGTACATTTTTAAGACACTGTTTTATTTTTCACTGAAAAAAACATCACATACAGTAAAACTTTTAGAAGATACTGTTTCCATAATATGTAAATTGAAATCCTTTTTTTATTGCGGGGAGACTGAAATGAAGTTCACTGTCTTGTGGATTTTAGATTCCATTGGTTTTCATTTCTCCTAATATTGACTTCAAAGCCGTAGAAGACTATACTGCATAGCTGGGCTAATTATATTGACCAGCAATTGAGCCAGCTGAATTATCCTGTTGAAATCTTTGGTACAGCTCTTTACTAGGTTTTTACCCAATGCAGTCACATTACGATCCCCTGATTTCACCTGAAAAATTGTAATTCAATACAATACAACCATAAAAAAACCATATATTAAAAGGGGCAATAGCTTTTAGTAATGCCAAACTTCTCATCAGCATAACATCTTTCTCAAAACTTTGCTGTTTTGTTTTTCAGCCTTTGACTCTGGCGAAACCCATTTATCCACAGCACTATAGAATAACTTCCAGTGCAGCAGGTATTAAGACCCCATCTGAGCCTCACCTTCCTTAATGTGCTGCACACAGGACTTGTCTGCTCCTCCTACTGTACTTCTCTATCTATAGTGAGTACAGAAAATGAATTCAAAGTCACTGTTTTTATTTATAGGTCAGGCTATTACCCCTTTAACACTAGTCCTAGGAATTGTAATACGAGGTAAATGAAGTTATTAATCCCAGAACAGGAAATCAAGATATGCTACTAAAAATCTCGCAGCTCCTGGGAGAAATATTTAAAACCGAGCTGTATCATCAGGATCCTGCCACAAAGATTACAAAATATTACGCTGATACCCCTGTTCTCCCTATAATAAAGAATAAGACCGTTTGACTGTTAATTGTGAGTCAATTAAAATGTACAGGACTGCTGATCATAAGGAAAGTTATAGGCAAGCCTTTAAAATATCTGTTTTATTATTATTGACTGGGACTAGCACCGCGAGAGTGAGGATGACCTTCAGCACAGAAAATGATAAGGCATCAACAAGTTGCTTTCTAAATCTATAGAGTGGTACTTGATAAAACACAAATTATTTTAAAGACTAAATTCTAAAGGCTATTAAATCTGTAAGGTGTTGTTGCTTGCTTTGATTAAAATGCGATTCTGAGATGGCGTTGATTCTATATACATGTATTTTTAGAAGTAAAGGTCATTTCTGTGCAAACGTTCTGGACACCCACATTTCTCTGATCATATTAAAAACATCAGTGAAATATTAAAAATGCCACTGTATGTTCCTGAGAGCAACACTATTTTGTAAGTACTAGCCCCATCAGTAACAACCACAAGCTGGGCATTAGTAACAATACAATATGTTAAGCAGAAAGGTCGCATATTGGTTTGTCAGGGAAATGAATTCCAACTTACCATCAATTTAGTGACAGGATGATATACAACAACTCTGACAAAGTGATGCATGGCATTGCTAAATTTAGGACAGAATAATGCATGCATCCATTCAGGTATTGTTGCACCAGACGTGTGAAGCAGTCTACCATTAGGACCGCAACAGTTGAGTTCCCTGCAGGTAGGAGACATCTGCTTGAAGAGCTCCTTATTTACAGATCCAAATATAAATCATCAGTAACAGATGCAATCATCCCAATCTCTCCGCCCCCCCCACGTCCTGCATGCTTTTTAGCATGGAGAAGTTTTGGTGCTACCTTATAACCATATTGCAAATATCTTTAAAATGATGTTTATAAAACACATAGCTACCTAATATTGCGGTAGTTAGATTTTAGACGAGTGATGGAAAAACACATTGTCGAGGCAAATGCTTCAGGAACATCAATACATAAAAACTATCCTGTCCTTAAATCCCAATTTCACCCCAAACCTTTAACTTAATCCCAACCTTAAAGTTGCTATCACATTGCACAATTGCTATTCAGTGCCCTAGCAGGACTACTGAAATACTGTTTCAGCACAGAGAATCTGCAATGAATGAATGATTTATTGATTGATTGCAATTGCAGATGATTTAATGAACTGTGATGGGCGCTCAGGGCCTGATGACGTGATGGGCGCTCAGGGCCCGAGTGAATGATAAATTTGGCCGGAGGCCTCGTCCGTGGGTGCTCGACAGCTACCTGTGCGAGGCCGGCTGGAAAAACATGAACAGTTACATGCATCCCAGTGCCGAAGATAGGATGTGGCTATGGGCCACCTCCCCCAAAAAAGATGAGGCCGCCAAACCATGAATGGAAAAATAATAATAAATGATTAACGCACCCCACAGTGGCGCACTGCCACCTACCCCCAAAAATATTGAAAAAATAATGCGCAGCCTGACCACGCACCCTGCAGAACTAAGTATGAACCGCTCAGCTCAAGTAAGGAAAACTAAAAAATACTCCCATATTTTAATTTTTTGATGTAGGGGGCAAACCTCGGGGAATCCGTGGCTGAGGGTAGCCCTTCCTCCAGGCTCTAAGCGGTCAACTCCAGTTTCGGCCTCCCAGCGCGTGACTGGGTGGCCGAAACAAAAGCAGCGACATGGGAGAATAACACACAGAGCCTTTATGCGCTTGCTGATGACGTGTTGGTTATGGGCGGATTCTCCTGCAGAAAAGCAACCAAGTTTACAATCTCTAAAGCTTAAATTGTTATTTCCTGGTACATCATCACTTTCTGTATCAGACTCACTTTCATGGTCTACCAAAGTGAGACTGGGGCAGTAGGAGTGATCATGGCCTATCAGTGCTGGAAGAAACAGGGAACAAGGAGGAAGCAGTTCAAATCTGAATATCCCAAATAAAAAATAAGAACAAAAACGTATGCACAACAATGACGGGACCAGTGGAAATGGGCCTACTTTATGAAGTTTTTCCTTATGAGTTAATTAAATAATGTTTTTTTTTTTTTTTTAAGTCATTTTGTTATTTAAGTTTAGTGCCCAGTCATGAACTTCATACGATTTTATCCCCAATTAAAATGTCACCTCGTTGCATGCAAGCTACAAACTACAAACCAGTTGGCAAGCCTGACCAGTAGGGGTTGCTGTTCAAGCACCCCTCAGCTGACTGTCCTTGCTTCCTGTTGTTCACTAGCCAAGCTCAGCGGCTCATGACCAGGATTTGAAACAGCATGCTCCTGGTTGTTAAATGAGTGCATGAATTAAAGGATAAAACAGCCTTGCTCTGAAGCAGCCAAATTGTCATTTTATCTTTAGCATATGCTTTTTTTTAATTTTTAGATGCTACACTTTAGCTTGTCTAATCTAGCAATTTTATGTTCCCAAGTATGGTGGATTAGACAGGTTTTACTGTACCATAGTAATCCCGAATTTGCAGCGATATTGCAAGAAACCAGACAGAAATAAAAATGTCAAGGAGGGAATACAATATTTTGGTATTACTTCACAAGCATTACAGCCACGGTTCTTTTAAAATACATAGGATTTGTGGAAGACATTTTGGAAGGCAGTTTGGTCTAATGATTAGTGTTTTAGAGTCAAAAGAGCTGGGAATATATATCAGCACCTTTGAGTGAAACAGACGCAAGATACAACTGGCCGAAGGAAAATTCAGTATTGTGTTAACTGTGTGAAGTTAAAAATCTCAATAAACAAACCACAGCTATAATATATGGTCACCAGCGGCACAGCAGAGCTCAATACCAAAACTCCATTAAACAAAAAATACAGCATGTAAGGCACTGCACTGCTGTGTAATGAAATCAAGATCTGACTGTAAACAAGATACTGAATACATTAAAAAGAACAAGCAAACACTAAATAACCAGGCTTGAAATAATCACATTTAAGATGGGTTATTCTTCTCTTTCAAGCAGCTTTGTTTAATAACTGCTGCTAGGAAAATGTTCTAACAATCTCAACTGAACTGCCTTTTTTCATCATACTTGCATCATCGTATACGAGCAATATTTACAGTGAAACAGCAGCAGCAATAGCATCAGTGATGCTGAGGGAATGAGCCTGAGATGGTCCCCAAGAGACCTGAGCAAACTGAAGCAGGAATACTTTCTTTCCATTTTCACTGTAATAAATTACACTGTATTAACACAGCTTGCTGGCAATGAAAACACCGCAGAACGCCCTGTCTTTTCCAGGCCTTTGTTTTTCTTCTGCTTAATGAAGCTTTTAACTAAATTGACACAGTAAAGTTGAATACGTTAGCCAGATTTTGGTCCCTCCAGCAGGCAATAGCTTGATAGTTGGGGCAAAAGATTAAGAGACAAGAAATCAAGGGTCGAGATCCAAGCCTAGCTACCAAAAATATTTATAGATCTTTCAATTTGATATATTACTTGAAATTCTCTATGTTGTCTGCTATCTGTGTCAGAGGAAGATAAATGTTCTCTAAAACTGCTGTTGGTTCCCAGCAAAAGCTTTACCCTGCTACTACATTACTGCATACTGTAGCACTCAGCATCTGTTTGTCTTCATTGTTAACAGGGATTGATACAGGAGGGTGCAAAGTGCCAACCCTTCACCTACAAGCATTCTGACAAAGATAAGACTTACAGCATACAGAATGACACGGGGAGAGAGCTGATCTACCAAACTGGTTCAGGACCACAGGTAGTTCAGAACCGACGAGCACTAACACCAAATCCTTAGTTCTGTGAAGAATTAGGCTTCTGGAGGTGCTGCGTCCCACATTTTTCCTAAACGATCATTCTTAGGGTTGGCACTGCAGAATACACCTTACCACATGGACATGCACCTGTGAATTGGAATCTGAGAGTTCTGTAAGTCATGTCCGCCAACCTGCAGCCAATCACATTAGTGCTGATGTCACTGAAACGACACAAAGATGGTCATTCTTTATAGTGGCCTACTGTGCAAAATATCAACACAACACTTAAGAATGGGTGTGAAGTATAAAAAACGTCTTTCATTTGGTTTTATAGCTTTTATAATTCAGGGGATTTTGTGTCAAATGAGTCCAACTCCTGTGCTTTGTATATTTTACAGCCGACTACATTAGAAAGACAGCTGGCAAGGCTGACAGTGCATAATATATCCAAAGCAGATTCTTGTCAGACTTTGCATTTATGGGGTTTTTGAAGCATCAGCCTTACCTACAGTATTATACAGTGTTACTTTAACATACAGGCCGAGATAGGCAACTCTGGTTCTGGACTATCTGTGGTAAGAAGAAAAAGAGCACTCACTTCGCATCTTTAAAAAAAAAAAGATGACTATTTATTTCCTCATTTTAAATGATTCATTGTAAATGATCAAATCATTTTAAAATAAAGAAATAGTCATCTTTTTTTTTTTTTTTTTTTTTTTTTTTAAAGATGTGAAGCGAGTGCTGGTTTTCTTCTGACCACAGATTATATTTTCCTTTGACCACGGCACCCGGAGTGAATGTTATGAACTGAGATTCCAGGTGTTTCTTTGGAGTTGAGCAGGCCCTTTAGATAATTTAATTCCTGGAGTATCTTTCCATTATAGCTTCACTAGGTATAATTCAATGATTAAGTGCTTTAGGACCTGGTCAGGGGTTAAACTGGTCCAATTTAACAACTAATGGCATGGTTATATCAAAGACCTGGACGCTGCCTACCCCTGCAGTAGAGTACACAATTATGAACCCGCCAGCAGCTGTCCAATAGGTATCTAGGACACTGGGTAGCACAGGAACAGTAGCAAATACAGAACTAAGCAAACCACAAGTGAAAGAAGACATGTGCAGAGAGTTCCAGGGTCCAATAAGCTGTTTGGTATTTAATCTGTTGGTTGTCACTATATATATATATATATATATATATATATATATATATATATATATATATATACACAGTGCCTTGCGAAAGTATTCGGCCCCCTTGAACTTTGCGACCTTTTGCCACATTTCAGGCTTCAAACATAAAGATATGAAACTGTAATTTTTTGTGAAGAATCAACAACAAGTGGGACACAATCATGAAGTGGAACGAAATTTATTGGATATTTCAAACTTTTTTAACAAATAAAAAACTGAAAAATTGGGCGTGCAAAATTATTCAGCCCCTTTACTTTCAGTGCAGCAAACTCTCTCCAGAAGTTCAGTGAGGATCTCTGAATGATCCAATGTTGACCTAAATGACTAATGATGATAAATAGAATCCACCTGTGTGTAATCAAGTCTCCGTATAAATGCACCTGCACTGTGATAGTCTCAGAGGTCCGTTTAAAGCGCAGAGAGCATCATGAAGAACAAGGAACACACCAGGCAGGTCCGAGATACTGTTGTGGAGAAGTTTAAAGCCGGATTTGGATACAAAAAGATTTCCCAAGCTTTAAACATCCCAAGGAGCACTGTGCAAGCGATAATATTGAAATGGAAGGAGTATCAGACCACTGCAAATCTACCAAGACCTGGCCGTCCCTCTAAACTTTCAGCTCATACAAGGAGAAGACTGATCAGAGATGCAGCCAAGAGGCCCATGATCACTCTGGATGAACTGCAGAGATCTACAGCTGAGGTGGGAGACTCTGTCCATAGGACAACAATCAGTCGTATACTGCACAAATCTGGCCTTTATGGAAGAGTGGCAAGAAGAAAGCCATTTCTTAAAGATACCCATAAAAAGTGTCGTTTACAGTTTGCCACAAGCCACCTGGGAGACACACCAAACATGTGGAAGAAGGTGCTCTGGTCAGATGAAACCAAAATCGAACTTTTTGGCAACAATGCAAAACGTTATGTTTGGCGTAAAAGCAACACAGCTCATCACCCTGAACACACCATCCCCACTGTCAAACATGGTGGTGGCAGCATCATGGTTTGGGCCTGCTTTTCTTCAGCAGGGACAGGGAAGATGGTTAAAATTGATGGGAAGATGGATGGAGCCAAATACAGGACCATTCTGGAAGAAAACCTGATGGAGTCTGCAAAAGACCTGAGACTGGGACGGAGATTTGTCTTCCAACAAGACAATGATCCAAAACATAAAGCAAAATCTACAATGGAATGGTTCACAAATAAACATATCCAGGTGTTAGAATGGCCAAGTCAAAGTCCAGACCTGAATCCAATCGAGAATCTGTGGAAAGAACTGAAAACTGCTGTTCACAAATGCTCTCCATCCAACCTCACTGAGCTCGAGCTGTTTTGCAAGGAGGAATGGGCAAAAATTTCAGTCTCTTGATGTGCAAAACTGATAGAGACATACCCCAAGCGACTTACAGCTATAATCGCAGCAAAAGGTGGCGCTACAAAGTATTAACTTAAGGGGGCTGAATAATTTTGCACGCCCAATTTTTCAGTTTTTTATTTGTTAAAAAAGTTTGAAATATCCAATAAATTTCGTTCCACTTCATGATTGTGTCCCACTTGTTGTTGATTCTTCACAAAAAATTACAGTTTCATATCTTTATGTTTGAAGCCTGAAATGTGGCAAAAGGTCGCAAAGTTCAAGGGGGCCGAATACTTTTGCAAGGCACTGTATATATATATATTTTTTTTTTAATTCAGTTGAAACTTACAAAGATATAAAAAAAAACATCAAATGGAGATTTTTTTTTTTGTTGAGCGACCTTGACTTGGCCTTCCTCCCAATATGGCTGGCTTTAAAACCATCTTCCTCAACTGCTTCAAAACCAGATGAATGGATTTCTTTTACAAAATGAGTAACCACCCTGCATGTAAAGGTGTGCTGATAAGATTTTGGAGATACTGTAAAGATGACTGACTGGTGGCCATATTTGGCTTTTATTTAGCAGATGGTTTCATGATTTCTTTATCCTTTTGTATATTTAGGGATACATTTAAATGACCGTTTTTTAACCGTTTTTCTGTTGCCTAAAAACTAATGATGTTTATCCAAATCCAGTTTAAATGACAAATGTTATCAGTATAGCAAAAAAAAAAAAAAAAAGAAGAAATCCAGGACAATGAGTATCTAATTGACAAGACAGCGATCACACCATGACATCTCTCCTCTACCCTAGCACTGTTCCAGATGGCAGGCTGTTATTTGACGGTGCCCTGCTAATGGAGCAGGATGCAATGCTGGTAACCTGAGAGTCCCTGGGGGTCTGTTTATCCAGCGCTCGGCAATCAAGACTCAGCTCTTTCAGCTGCTGTTATACAGTACGGCGATGAAGACACCGGAAGGAAGGAGAAGGGGGAAAAAAATCAACCACAAGCAGAGGGAAAACAGGCATTGTTAGAGAATGTGCAAAGCCAAAGCCGTGTTTAACACAGACAGCACATGCTCAGCGGTTTAAACAGGTACACTACAGCTCTGCCTCAAGCTACTACATTGTGCTGAACAAGAGTATTTCAAAGAATTGACACAGAATAAAAATTATACTGTATAAACACAGGCCTCTTCTATATATTGTACTCTGATATATTGGAACATATAAATTATATAAAATACAATATATTCATATGTACATATTCTACACACATACTGTATACAGTACTGGAGTCTATACAATGTTATGAGGCAGCTGCAAATGTCATTTTAATGAATTCATCACATTTTTCTTATGGCTTGTTTTTTGCATGATGAATGTGGTTGTGGGTTCTGTTCCTCTCATGTTTCTCGATAGCTGTCTTTGTCTGGCTCTGAGTTAGCTTTGAGCTTACCTGAACAGACCTCCTCTTTCCATTCAAGTCATGTGACTCTGCTGGCACCACCAGATATGTATTGAAAGAGCAGGTGTCCTTACACATCTTCGCCAGGGTATTTTTACACTGTATCTTTGCAGTTTTACCATGTTTTTCCTCTGGTTATGCTATGCATTCACCGCAGTTTACACAGGTTTGCCGCGTTATTATTATGCTTTACTATACCTCAATATTCTTTACCATGCTTTCACTATGCTTTATTACACTTTGCAATTTTCTTACTGTGGTAAACTGTTATAAGGGTAGAGCCGGCAGAGTTGAAAGGTCTCATTTTCACATGCATTGAATTGAATAAGGAAGTCCAGGCAAGCTCAAAGCATAACAGGACTATCAATAATAATTACAAATACCAGAACAAATAAAGGAAAGTAAAGGATCAATTAAAATGACATGTAAAGCTAGTTTAAATGATGCTATGATGTAGCACAGTTTAAATGATATATATATATATACATATATTAATTATTCCGAAAAAGAAAACTATAATAGAGTCTCATTAGCAGATTTTTGTCTGTAAATCTTTAAAACAATGCATCAGGGAGGGCTCTATTTGAATTATTTAAGGGTTCAAAGCACAGGAAGACATGGTACATCACAGATAAGTATGAATCGTGTTAACCATGGTAAAGCTTGCTTGAGACACAGCAGAAGCATAGTAGCAAAAATATAATCTACTGCAAAATGCAGTGCCACAACATAAGGGAATAGACGGTTAGATTGACAGATTAGACAGACAAACAGACAGACACAGGAGATACACAGATGGCAATAATCCGCATTCCTGCATCTCTAAACTTGAGTCCCACAAACAAAGGTGTATTACCTCTCACAGTGAGGGTTTCAAATTAGGAAGGGAGCTATTAGGGATGATTCAATAGAATTACAGGCATTACAAGACCAAATTCCTCTAATTAAATAATGAAAGAAAATGGGACAGATTCAGTAAAAGTGCCGACAGGAGACAGGCAAGCTTGCTATATAAAATTGTTTCTTTTCTTTTCTACTGCATGTTGTTTACCACACTACCTCTACAATGGGTGGGTGAGGTGATAGGCTCCCGCTGAACAGAACACATAGTTTGCTGAAACCATGACAACAGAAATAAGCCAACAAACAACCAAAAAAAGCACTAGCCATTTCCATAGCATCTTCTAGTTCTTACAGCAATTACCATGACAATAAGCAAGGATTAGCCATATGGACTGCTGCATTAGTAATGGGAAAGACAGTTTATCTCTGTATCTCTTGAATACTGAACAGCAAATTCTGAATAATTGAAAACCTTTAGGAGAGAACCTATAGATTGTCTTGAACACTTTTAAACTTAAAGTTGTAGTGCCCCATGGGGTTTTCAGATTGTACCTGTAAGCCGATGTTTAAGAATGTTTCTCCTTTTTAATTGCTGGTTTTGTGCGCTTTAACTTTCTGTTGCTTATAGTTGAAAGGAAATGAAGAAGTGCAGGTTTCAAGTGGGAGGGTGGGGGCATCCACATCCGCACAGCTAAAAGCTACCTTTCTGGAATGGAAACAAACTATAATCAAATAAGAACAAACTATTAAAGACTATAGCAAGCGACATCAGAGGGAAGAATTTCACCCAGGGAACGCAAATGTAGGCTGATTTGGCATCATGATTTATAACAGAGGGGGATTGGTTTCTATGACAGGAATTTGACCGGTACAATAAATGGCAAACCAAAGAGAAACGCATCAACAAAAAAAATAACCAAGGGCATACTTAAACTGAATTTTGCTGCATTTCTATTTTAGTTTGCTAACACATCGCATAACATAACTTAAAATATATCACATTGACTGGCACTGATACATTTGTCACTGCACTTCCACTGTTCCCATTAATCAAACTGATCATTGCCCATTGAAAAGAAAACACTGTTATAAAAGAATTATAGTCAATGAAAACAATTCATTTCAAGTGTTCAAAGCCGTCAGTACAGCAATTTGATCCATGAGGATTTTTTTCAAGACTTTTTTTAGTAAAGAAGCAGTTCACAATACATTTCAGCAACCCAGAAACTCTTCACAAGACTTAAGGGTCAAAAACCAACAGACTTTCAATAGCCTCCATTCTCTCATCTGTAATCACTATCTGTGAGGCTTTTCAAACTACAAAATACAATGTGGTATTTTCTTCTGCCAGGCTTCAAGACCCACCACATCATCAAATCACGTTACCTTGCAAAACACAGATTGAGATTTTCAGCTTGGATTCACTCAATCTGTAAAATAGCACCGCACTCACTTAAAAGGACAACCGAGCAATCAGAAATTAACTTTCAAGGGCAAAGTTATCAGCCTAATCAAATCAAATGGAAGCATTATTCAGCAGTATCACTTTCAGACCAGCAAAATAGCAGCGCGCCAATCCCAGTCCTTGCTAAAGAGGAGCTCCAGTTACGGTGCTCTATTGCGAGTGTTTAGGAGATTGCTCTCTTCTATAAAGCTATAAATTATCCTAATTGCTTGGAAGTTGTTATCATTAATAGTATGCCATATACCACCCCCTGATTCTCCGTGTTATCTGCCTCCTGTAATCTCCTATTACGTTAAAATGCTCATTCAAAATCAATGAGGTAACTGGTCTAGAATACAGATCACACAGCTCATTAACATCGCATTAAGTCACTCTGCCATAGTATGTGTAAAATATACACCAAGCCAACTTTATGTCAGCCCATACCATTCTTTGCCATATACCCAGGAATACAATGAAGCAATAGTGCCCGTCGATGAAGGCTCGACCATATTGACTGTAACAGGAGTAATGTGTCCCGAGACAAAAGTGATGATTCGTTGGGTACCCTTCTGCTGAGAAAAGTTTTAAGAAAATAGTTGTTGTTGAAAGATGCTGAGCTTCAGTCGAGCTGAGGATCGGCTGACGCGGCAGTTGCAGGTACAGAACGTGTCTGGTTTTGTTGGATAATAAAATTAATTTGGACCAACTGTGTCTTTGTTTAGTATTTGTTGTCCAATAGATGTGGACAGAGATTTCATTACACCAAGTAAAAATTAAAAAATTGGTACTTGCGAGGCTTGATTTTAAATTTCACTCACAGTTGATGCTTTGACATAACAGCTGGCATCTACCATCTAATAGAAGCCTGTTAGAACTGGAAGCTGATTGGCTGATGGTCCTGAATCATTTCCTAATTCAATACAGTTCATCGTTTACAATGTTCAGTAGTACTGTTACATACTCGAAGGCACTAGCACGCCTCATTGCTGAAAGGCACTTTCTTTACTTGAATAAAAAGAAGAGGGAACATAGTTACAATAACATTTGTTAGCAATCTAGCACTATGGTTAAATACCTTATATAACGTGTAAAAGATTTGTGCTCGCAAATTCATTACCATGTTACTCTGCTTTACAGCGCAATAAATCAATAAGCTGCTTTCTGCCCATCCATTTGTGTCCACATTAGCATTAGGATGCACAAATGGATTTTTTATTGTAGCTTAAGATATGAGCAATGGGGGGGGGGGGTACTACTGTGGAGTGCAAGTAAGTGTTCTGTATGCAACATGGGGGGGTTACAAAAACAAACCGTGAAAATGTGCTGCTGCATTTGTTCATGGGATTCACAGGGATGGTGATAGCTGCATTGCCTCTCTTCAGGGAACTACACCCAGCCATACTGACATCCTGCTTTAAACAGGAACACAGCCATGGTTTCAAACAGATCTGCTGTGCCGAATGTGATGTCTGCCAACAGCACTTCTGCATTTTGCTGCCTGACTAAATACACCCACCAGGCCCTGTTTACCATAATCTGCTTGTCCCATGTTTTTAAAACAAAACTATTTTCAATTTGTTATGTATCATAGCCTTATTATTTTTGGGGTGAATAAATTAGGCTTCGACATGCAACAGAAAGAAGACTCCAGGCTCCCATAAAAATGCGAAAGTTATGTGTACCATAATGCTGCATTCTTAACTATTTTACTGCTGCTGATGACTTGAATCTGGGAGGGGGGGTTCTGTTTTATGATCAGCAGTGGATCTTAAAATCACTACCCTGAAACTTGCTGTATCGTGGCACAGAAGATGTCTTTTTGCTTTCTTGTTTGTAGTTATAACTTGAACTCCCCTGCAATTTGTATCAAGATCATATTTTTTATATCCATTGAAACAAACCATGTTGTCTTGATGGCATTACAGAAAACAGGATCATAAACACAAAACTATTACAAAAATACAAGTTCATCAATTGCTGCCAATGAGAATGACTGTTGAGGAAACCATATAAACATACTGAAATATTAAGATAGTCAGCTAATAGTAAGATAGTTAGCTTTTTGCCTAAATTACAAGAAATTAATGCCAAACCATTTTTTCTTCTTGGTTGCCATGGGGAGCACTAGGCCTCAGAAGTCTGACATCACATTTCTTCTCAGGAATCACGATGCTCCAAGAACATAAATATGATTATATATCATTACATTTATTAATATGAAGATTGGAAACATGTCTCCAAAATCCAAGGAAACAACTGTTAACATCACACAAATATACTTAAGGATACCTTAAAGTGTTACTGAATAGGCTGTAGAGTTTGAAAAACAACACATTTAATTTCCTGCATATTCATAAACCTGTTCCCGTCCCTCTGAACCTGTGCTGGAGCAAGCAGGTAGGACAGACGAACCAATCAAAATGCTGAAGTTTGGGAAAGGAAAAGGAATCGGGAGCCAATTAAATGTTTCTGATTGAACAGGTTGGATTGAAGCTGCTGATGTTGTGAATTCAGAAGACATTTTGACCTGAAGGCCTGACGCGTAACCGATGTGAAATGCAAACAGCTAATTAAAACTGATTTGTGACCAGGGATATGTGATCTTAATATCATAACAATCACAATTATGTTGACAACGATATTGCAGGAATACATACAACAAAGCAGGAAGCCAAGGAAAGTAACGCGTTGTGTTTTAAACCCTACAGTAACACTTTAATAAGACTTCAAGTTGTCGCTGCTCTGTATCGGTGATCATGTTAGACACATTTCAAACCCAAGTTGCACTCCAATCCTTACATTGCTGATGATTGTGTTGGAGATCTCCTGCTGAGTTACAAATTAAAACACAGACCAGGAGCTTTCAAGTCACAAAACAGTGCTAACAGCTTGCCCTGTGGATTTGAATGCAATCAAACTTTTACCCATCAAGTTAAACATGCATCCTGGGCTGTATTCACTGAACTCATTATGTATTTATAGAATACATTTTAAATAAGAAATAGTGAAAAAGATGACAAAGAAGCATAAACCATTACTCTAAATACTTAAAACTGAACTGCAATGGTAAATAGGTTTTTTGTTCCCACAAGGTCTAAACAATAACAGCTTTAAGTTATATATAAGACCCAATAGTACCCTGCTTTACTATCACTTGATGAACAACCTTGAAAAGAATGAAATGCATTAAACATGACAGTTGACCGGAGACTGTGGATTCGAAACACCAAACACACAAAACAAATGCTTGAAAGTGAACAGCAATGATGTTATTCTATTTTTTTTTTAGACCAGCACTACAACAGGTTATTATCACCTCTAGACTGCGGCACCAACTTTCTTAGTCCCAGTTCCCAAAGTGTGTGCTGGGACTACTTGTTGTATTAACTTGAAACTTGAAAGGCATATGGGCAATTTGTTGCGTGACCTTGCTATTTCCAATGTGCTGTTTGTGAACCATCTTGGATGTGTTTCTTGATAGCACAATTAACCAGAGATGAACCTCATATTAAAGTGTGTTGATTAGATTCTGGACATGATCAACGGTGGCCATCTTTCTATTTTAGCAGCGGCATCACAATGGCCCAGTGAATTTATAATAATTAATAATCACCATGTATGACCTCCCTTGAAAGCAGTTTGTGGTTCAAAAAGCCTGGCAATCCCATCTATGGGTATGTGGGCCAAAAGTCGTGCTTGCATGCATTTCATACCCAGTTTAGTCCAATGGGCTATACCTAATTATTACTGACATAACCTCTCTCTGCAGACTGCAGTCTCAGTTTCTGTCATAACCAATATTCTTTTCAGTCACTTACCCAAACTATCCTGGCTTACTTGCTGAATACTATTTACATAAAAGCAGAAGGTGGAGCCTTTATACAGTGTTTAAAACCAAAAGGAAACTGGGCAAAGGGTTAGTATTCTGGTGGAATGCGGTGGGGGGTTTCATCTCATTCACTGCTAGTGCTAAATACTTTTTCTGTTTATTATTTTAATCAGAAAACACCTACATACCATCAGGACTGAGCTGCCATACGTTTTGACCTGGGGATCCAAGAGAATATGGTTATGGGAAACCCGTATAACATACCAGAAAAAAAATAAAGAATGAACGGCTTCAATGTTACATAGGAATGATAATATTTGCACAAGTCACATCAAATTTTTCTTACGGATGCAATCACAAAGCTCTAGTGTGAATATAAAGGCAGGACCGTTTAAGACATTCATTGCCATGCTATATATATATATATATATATATATATATATATATATATATATATATATATATATATATATATATATATATATATATTTTCATTCCACTTGCCTGAAGACCACATCTAGTATACGTATTTAACCATACTTCATATTTAATGCAAACTGATGCATGTGCTACAGGACTCTTGTTAATGTGCTCGCTGCTCTGAAAAACAAGATTCTGTCTCTGCACCACTTGCAGTAAAAGCAAAGCTCCAGATAGTACACTGCTGAATGGATGGTACGTTTTACTGCATCCAAAATACTAAAAAAAAAAAAAAAAAAAAAAGCCTAATGTTTTTTATCCCCATTGTTACCTATAAAATGATCACTGACAAGACCTCTCTGGCTAATGGAGTTTATAATGTACAGCACACATTCCTTTTTAATGTAAATAAAAAAAAGTAAAAGCAGCATATGATTTTATGTAATGTTCCTGATGAATTTTTTAACAGAGATTCGTGATTCGTGTTCAGTGGAAAGAGCTTTTTAAGTGTTCCTTTGTGGATAGAGCCTGCTGGCTTGCTGCATGTGGCATTTCCCTCTCACGTGGGGCTACGAGGAAAAGCACGGCTTACTCTCAGGGACAGGGCTGCACAAATGGGCCAAGTGGTGAGCTGGTTGAACTCTGAGTTTAAATCTGGTCGTCCAATGCTTTTAACCGCTTCAATCCAGAATCCAGTCAGGGTATACCTCTACCACACACAGCAAAGCTTGAGTGTCCAGGAAAAAGCAATAACCTGACCTAAAAACCTACATAAACCTCCACATCTTTACTACCAGTCGCAAAAGAAGGCTCATTAAAATGTAGCCAAAAAAATGAAACTGAATCCTATGGGAAATACTGTATGCTTCTAAGCATGCCATCAAGAGTAAGGAACATACATGGGCAAGACTGTAAGCAAATCAAAATGGTACCGTCAGTAAATAAGGATGCAGGGTGTTGGGGGGGGGGGGGGGGGGGGGGGGGAGTTTGCTAAAGCCATTGAAACAAGCACTTCTAACAATACCTGCTCCAGGAGCCTGCCTACCGGTTCAGAGGAAAACAACATCCTGGACACTGTTACAAAGCACTGCTCTGTGTTATACATAACATGTCTCAATAGAGACAACAGCATGGATATAACAGTGCTGTGAATATTTTTATTATCAGCTAAAAAAAAGCTGCAATGCACTGCAAATGCTTTAATTATAGATTACTTCTTTTGTTGTCTGATAATTCCCCCGGCAGTGTCATAACACTAGGCAACATAATGCTTTGCTAAAGTGGACTCTGCCTTTTTATTGCTAGTTACAGCACCACAGATGCACAGGCTTGCAGCTGCATGCCATTGTACCTAAGGGAGGGAAACGCTGGCATCTTTAAGAACAAGCTTTGAAAAGTAATGTCTGAGACAGCTTAGCAACAGCACAAACCACTTTTATTTAGCTGTACTGTATCTAATATTCTTTATTAATGGGCTTTTAATCAAGTTTGGAAAGCATTACTCAAAAGCAATGCACAGTGTACATTCAGAATGAATATTTTACAACACAAAACCAATACAACTGGGCAAGCCTGATAGCTTATTTGCATTGTGTGGCTTCCTGCTTCCTCACAACAGCTACAGTATTTGGGAACTTTTTTATGCTTATTCTAAACATTTTTAATTTGCACACTTAAGGAGATATATATATATATCTCGACTCTACAAACTGGAGCAGGAATCGTGCTTGTGGCTCACAAGGTTTCAGCAGTCAAGATCCTGTTTATCTGTCTTAATATCACATAATCTCCAGCAGAAAGGCCGTACAAAACATTCCCCCCCCCCCCCCCCCCCCCCCCCCAAACTATCAGACACAACTCAAAAGTTTTATTCATGCACATCATATCAAACATTTGCACAGCCAAAATGCTGTATTTAAATGAACAATTAAACATAAAAGGGTTTATTTTCTAACTTACCACATATAAAGCACCACTTCAAAAAATGAAAAACTATAATAAAATAAACATTTTAAAAGAAAATAGTGTGCAAACAGGTATATGCACATACAAAACTGTAAAAACGAAAGTAGTTTTTAAATCTAAAACGAAAGTAGCATATGATTTATCTTGCGTGTGTGTCACTCGCAGCACAGAATCCAGGTTGAGCTGCTGCAGCCTGCAGTTTTCTGATTGAAATGTTTCTGCTGAAGCACTGTGGCTAGCTTCAAGATGAAATCTCTCCTACCTTGTACAAAACAAAGGAATTGATGGCTGCCAGGTCCAGTAGAGATAACAACAGGCTTTATATATACAAAAAAAATGAATATTGTAGGTTATATTCAAAATAAAAACGGGTATTGTAAAAGGCGGTTCTAGTGTTAATGAAATGTAACTTTTAGACGTTCCACAAACACACACACACACACAAATGTAAATTCTAAGTAGTAAAACTTGTAGAAATTATATTTTATATAATTGTGTGTGTGTGTGTGTGTGTGTGTGTGTTGGAAAGGTAACCAGACAAACATGCAGCTAATGCACGGCGTAATTCAGAATGTGCGTGACAACACGTGAATTCATTTCTCTTGTTAAATGTTTTTATCTTCATGGCAACGCATGAAGCTCTCCTCACGATATTCAGAGTCGTTCTTTTCCTACTTAGTAAGCAGACACGGACATTTAAATATCCCCTCCCCTAAATGACTATGAATTAAGTAATCTGCATTGGTATGGACGATTTTTTTTCTAAATCAGAACTGCATAGCAACGCATTTCCTGAAAAGTACGACAAACAGATTGTGAGGAAAACTGTCATGACTTGTGCATGTAAACGCCGCCAATGATGGGGAAGGTTAATATGTTTATGAAGGCAGTTACTGCTTAAGAGGATGATGGATCCCTTATGAGGATTGCAGGTCACTTCCTGTACAAACAGGGGTATGATAATAGACTGGATGCAAACGATGCTGTTTAATATTACATTACAGAGACACCATCTTAAGTATTCTACCGTGCGCAGCACAATAAACAAGCTCTGTGGTTAATCTACAACAACACTGTTTTGTGTGATACAACAGCGTGACTGATGTTGTGTCTTTGTAAATGCATATTTATTTGATATTTTATTTTTTCCTCAAATTGAGGGTGGTAAATTTGGTCTGCATCTTAAATTCGAGGGTGTCAAATTCAAAGAAATATGGTTTTCCTTGATAGATAGATAGATAGAGATAGATAGATAGAGAGATAGATAGAGAGACAGAGAGATAGAGAGATAGAGAGATAGATAGATAGGTTTTCTCATCAGGTTAAATTCTGAAATATTATTTTTTTTGCCATCCTTTTTTCTTAAAACGGTATTTGTAATGGTACTGTTCCTCTGGTTTAACAAACAAAAACACTGTCTACCACACATCAGAATGTACTTCGCTTTTAGTGTACCTGCATTGTCACACTTATTGCACATGGATTCAAGTGTTGACACTGGCCCTATTGACATAGTTTAGGTTGCTTTGACATTTCAGTATTTGCATAAACAGAATGTATAGCACAGAGATTATCAACACACCACAGGCATGGCAAAACAAATCTATCACCACCGTAGGTTATGTGTAACAAATATGTGTTACTTGATTTTGTTATTAGAAATGGCAGCTCCTCCTATAGCTCAGTGCCCCCTGCTGAGGCATTGCTTGACCTTTGACCCACTGTAGAGGGAAGGGTGCCCCCAACTGAGCCTCTTGCAACGTCTGATTTTCTTGGAGGTCATCCAAGTTCTGGCCCAACCTTCCTCATCAACTTGAGTGCTAACAGGATCTGACTTCAAAGCGGTATGGCTGCGGGCTGAATCCGTGGATCTCTGAATTTTGAACAGGGAGGTGGGAATACCTTTCATCCTTGCAAAGAGGATGCAGTGCCTGTATTATCATTACTGCACACAGTTATCGTAGATATTTTATTAAATGGCAGCATAATAAGAAACAATACTTCTGGTGTTAAAAGTTTGAGTCACCTTAACACATTTGCTTCCTCTTTCTTAATCACATTTTCTGTTTGATGATGTTTTCTTTTAATGTATTCTCTATAACATGCATCATTCACCATAGCAACAGCATCAATTTTTTTGTAAATATTACTAAAGCTTTAGCAAAGTCCTGAGTGTAAGAATTAGACATTGTAGCTTGCTCACAAGATTGGAAGCAAATAATAATACTACTTTTTTTACTTTAAAGTCAACGTTGATTAATTAGCAGAGTTCAAATGAGTGGCTCTGCTTTCACACCTCCAGCACTTTCTTATCTGATACACAAAGAGCTGAATCTGCTACAGCCTTGATCTTCCAGGGTTTCACTTTCAGCGATTCAGAAAATCTACATGTTGGATTTGAACAGCTGTCGTGAGATAAGAGAACATTGCACCTTCTTTGGCAGAATCGAACACCCAAATGCCATTTCTGTTCAAAATCTGGTAAAACTGTACCGAACGTCACACTTGATGGAACTCATCCCAGAACTCAGATACCATGTGCAGACTATAACGTATTAAAAAGTTGTAAAAATTGGAAAATATTTAATACATATAGTACAGGGGCTGAACAAGAAATAGGACCTTCATGAGCTGCCGGAAGATACTGATTTGACGTGATGATTCTGAAGGGTGTTTCAATTGTACTGGAGGGGTACATGACCATCATTGTGTCATAGGGTTTTCTGTACAAACACTGTTCAGGTGTATATTGCATATATGCAATCTTAAAGGTGTACTTGATAAGTAGTACCACTAAAATGGCATTTAAAAAAAACAAACAAAAACATTTTGTAGAATGACTGACATTGAAGGCTAAACGTGGTTCACTAGCTGTAGAAAGTGTCCATTTGTTTGTATTAGCATTTTATTAAAGAAAAAATGAGATAAGTGGACTCCCTTTACTGTTTTCCTCCCTGAGGAACCCCCTCAGTCATTTGCTTTAAAGACCTGAAGTAGTTTTAAAGAGTAGATCCAAGAACACGCACTCAGCTAAATGTCGGAGGCAAGAAACGTCTCTAAAATAAAATAACTAAATACATTCTTCAAGGAAGAGGAACCCCAGGCCCTAATCAAATCAGAAGGAACAAGGCTTAGCTTTGTTGCAAATACTGTACGAGAAAGATAATGTTCTGCTATCTACGTTGAGAAAAATAAATCCAACCCTCGCTCAACTACAGCCACAGCAAAGAATACAGCTCCACAACTGAAGCCTTCAGATGCCTTTTTCTCAGAATGGATTATGGGTGATAAAACTTCAACACAGCCATAAAATTACAGGGAAGCAGTTGTGATTCATAATTACATTGTGAGAACTTTTACTAGGACCCCCTACTAGAAAAGAAAAGCCTCTCTAATTTGTGGCGAATTCAAGGCTCTTTTATATCTGGTTTCTACCAAGAGCTTGCTAAATTGACGCTCAGCAGTGGACGGCTTTAGCACCACCACATTCAGTGTTCTACCCGGTGTGAAATGATGCAGCCGGGAGGGGGGGCAAGTGAAAAGTGCCAAGCACAGGGGTTAAGCTGTCCTTTCCTTTACACAGCACAGCATTAACGTTGACATTATTTAAGCTATTACAGCCTAGCATTTTAATTTCACCTCTCAGCTGGAGTGCTAGGCATACCCTTCATACAAAATACTGTAGATGATATCATTTTAAGGACACAAGTACTAGTTTATAAATAATAATGGTTTCCAGTCAAAAGGAAGGTAAAAATCCCGATTTATTTTGTATTTTTACTGTTCTGTTCCAGTACATTAGGAAACATACAGTGTATGAGAAAAACAATACTTTTTCTGCTAATAAAAGCGCTGCACAGCTCATTACAGACATCATTTACACAATGAATAAGATTTACAAAGCTTTTGCTTCAGTTCAACGTAAGCTTTTTTTTTTTTTTTTAAAAAGCAAAAAGAAACTGTTAATGCTAAAAGCCACTTGGTTTTTGGTAGGGATATTGTGGATAAAGGTCTGTAAATACAATGTGCAACTTGTAATATTGTACCAGGTAAAAAGATCATTTCAATCTTGATATCTGTGGCAGGATAGAAGCTCTGAAGTGTAAACAGTGTGTGTGTGGGAATATAAGGTTGGCAGGGATGGGGTTAAATCTGTCTCGGCCAAAAAAATCACAGGTGTGGCCATTGCCCAGTTATGTTATCGATTGCTAAATGGGAAGTGGCCACATGTATAAAAACAGCCAGAAATCCTTCTGGTTGTTGGTGTTGGTGTTTTTTTTTTTTTACTGTTTAGAAACTTTATAGGGAAGACAAATGCCCAGCCTGTATTGTTTTGTTGGATCTTTGTTTTGTCCCTCGTGCTGTGTTTCTGTGTTTTGTTTGTTTTTATGTTTAATAAAGTGTGCAACAGCGCTTTAAAACTGCAGCTTTCTGTCTCCAGGTCTATTACCTGCCGATAAGATCTTGGGCTGTGAGTGGCTGTACCCCTTGTGGTGGTGATGATGATGATGATGATTATGATGATGAGTCACAGCACAAACTCTCACCCGAAACTCCTCCTACAAACAAAGGCTTTTGCTTCCTTCTTATAAATGTGGCCACTCCCCAATTCACATCAATTTGGGGAATGGCCGCACCTGTGATTACTGGCAGGGACAGATTTAACCGCATCCCTGCCAACCTTACCTTCCCACACACGTGATTCTCGTAATGGTTCTTAAAATAGTGGAACAAATGTCAACCTATTGTATAATGTGTTTTGAATTTAACAAAAATAATATAATAATATTTTTTTTCTGTCCTAAATATACACCAGAACAACAGCGCAAACCAAATGGAAGATGCTGAGAAGTTGAAGGATTATTCATGCAAGACCACTGAAGGCACAGGCTTCCTACAGCATGCTGTGCAGTGGATATTATATGAAAACAGATTGAAGTTTTTTCTTGATAATAGCTGTATTTAATCTTTTTAAGACCCTTTCCTTATCTGCTAACAATTGCCTTACTTCAATTTAAGCTTTTTTTCCCATAGTATTCTTGAGAAAAATGATATCCTGCAAAGCCCTTCCTTGGTGATAAAAATAAATACTACTGATAGGCTATTGACAGCTGAGAGGTTTTCTAGAAAACATTTCTCATTTTTGGTATCCAGACGAAAATAAATCCAATTAAGAAAAATATATTTAATTTTCTTTTTTTTCTTTCTTTTTTTTAACTTATAGAATTTTTTTCAATATATTTACTTTATATATTTGAAAGTAGAATGGGATGCCAGTGTCCCAACGTCCAGTGAATTCTTGATACTACTGTTCTTATAGCAGCTTATCAGAACTCTGACATTATATCCAGCTGTAGGCAATACTTACTGAATACAGTATCTGTGTAGGATTATGCAAATACATGGACTAAATCAAAAGGTGAGAATGTGTACAACACTGGGAATAAAGATTATACTAATAAATGCATACTGAAGTGAAAGTGCAGCTGTAGGCTTTATACAGTTTATAAATCAATATGCAATGTTAATACGAATGCAGGTAATATGTTTAAAATGACTGCACACATATAGTGAGGATTTACTACATTATTTGTCAGGGTGAAGGTTCATCCTTCTTAATTTAAAAGGACAAATATCTATCCATGAATCGACCAATTATAAGTTAAGAATACAAGCAGAAAATACCACCCATCTTCAGATATTAAAGCAGATTAGGAAATATTAATGAATTTGAGGCTGCAGTTCAACCAAGAGTTTGATTAATGAGATAAAAATCAGTAAAAAAAAAAAACGCAGCGGTTTGCAGCGGACCACACATGTAGCCCAGGGAATGTCACCCCAATTCTCATTAGCATACAGCTCTATTATTTCACAGAAGGAAAAAAAAGGCGACCTTGTAAGCTTAGAAGCAAAAAAAATGATAAAATAGTTCCGCAAGGGGCTATTGTAAAATGGGTACTTTTGTCTTGATTTAATTCATTTCTCCATCCTTTTGAAGCAAAATTTAGAAGATACAGTAGGAACTTAAAAGGAGAAGATATTAATTAGTAGTTTTACACACTAAGGAGAATGAGAGTTGTTATGTATCCTCATAATTGCTATCATCCATTGCTAGAACCGTAAATGCATCCTAATCACAGATCCCTGATCGAATCACTGACAAACTATTTTTTTTTAATTAAATTTAGTAGTCGCCAACTGTTTTTTATTTATTTATTTATTTTTATCATTTTCTCCCCAATTTGGAATAACCAATTATTTTTAGGCTCAGCTCACTGCTACCACCCCCGCACTGACTCGGGAGCGGTGAAGACGAACACACGCTGTCCTCCGAAGCGTGTGCCATCATCCGATCACTTCTTTTACACACTGCAGGCCCACCATGCAGTCACCTCAGAGCTACAGCATCGGAGGACAACGCAGCTCTGGGCAGCTTAGGCAAGCCCGCAGGCGCCAGGCCAGAGCACAGGGGTCGCTGGTGCACGGCGACCTAAGCCCACCCCACCCCACCGGTGATCGGCCAATTGTGCGCTGCGCCCTGGGAGCTCCCATCCACGGTTGGCAGTGGAATAGCCTGGACTCGAACCGGCGACGTCCAGGCTATAGGGCGCATCCTGCACTCCACGCGGAACGTCTTTACCGGATGCGCCACTCTGGAGCCCACACTGACATAAACATAACTGTAAGGCACAACTAACATTAGTAAACTTAAAATCCATACAGTTCTGCAGTTCTGGTTAACTGATGATGGAAGGTTTGTTAGAGTTCCAGAGTTCCGGAGTGTTCTAGAAACTTCATAGACTCTTTGAAAATCAAGCCTATTTTCCTCCAAAACCAATAGAAGCATTCTTCTTGCCACCAGCTAACATGTGGGCAGCACCACTCTAAAGAAGAAAGTGATAATAAAAAATCCAAAGAAGGTCAGTCACCACTACACCATGCCTCTAGTGAGATCTCAGTGTACAGTTAGAAATCAATGAAGCTTTCTACCGTATTTGTAGTATTTAATACGTGGAAACACATGCTCTGGTTACAATCCTGTTTTATGGCAATTATACATTATTATATTCATAGCATGCTAAATGCTTGGATCTCGTGGTCAGCATTGACGAAAAAAGTATATTAACTGGAAGTGGGAAAAAATGGCAAAAAAAAGGCTTTTTGCATTATTAAGATTTACAAATATAGGAGAATCTCAGCAGGATTCCCAAAAGCTGCAGTAATTAAATCATATTAATTTCAAATGAGATGTGATGAATGTTTTAAATATTAATCTAATATCTTTACTTTGGTCATGAATGTAAATGTTATTTATAGCGATTAGGGTTATGTGTGTTCCTAATGAGAATGTTTGATTCGCATATTCTGCATTTTTATATGATATTTTCAGAAGATTTTTATACTTCTTCAACAAGCAGGTCATTTATGGGTAACCAACAGCTCAACAATCTACACGACCAATTAGTTTCCCACTCATGAGAAACAGAAAAATAGTCTATTCAGCACTAAAAATCAATTTTCACAATCAGCCCATGGATGAATCAAATGACACAAAATAATAAAGGAGAGAATGAGAGGCCTACAGTATTTCACTTTACTACCAAGTATCAGGACTTAATGATATTAACAATGACTTACATCTCTTCAGATTAATCAAAAACAGTGACAGTAACAGGATATAATACGATTTCATAACATTATAAATGGTATAGATACTATATAGTTAACCCAAGTCACTAATTAAAAGCAGGCACATGTAACTAGAGGAAAGGGCACAAATGAAATTTGAGTAAAAGTAGGCTCAGAACAGAAAGCAAGCAGCACTGTTTATTCAAAGAATTATAAATGCATGGAAGAGTCTACCAGGTTAAGAAGTATCACCTGAAAAACGATTTGATTCTGTGCTTTTGAATTAGACTCTATTAGATGAGGAAATAGCGTAAGCACTGGGTGAGCCCCACTGGGCTGAACAGCATCTTCATATTCCCAGCATTACTTGATATATTTGATTTATTAAATCCTCGTCATACATATGAAATATTTTCCACAACATCAGGAACATCACGACCAGACACTACCCGGGCCCATCCAGGGCCTAGCTATAATTTTAAGGCTGCTAAGCCCTAGGTGAGGAAAAGGAAATTGAAATACTTTGGTCACGCTGCCTAAGTGCCTGTAAACAACGTGTTTTTAAGAAGTAATCCTACTATCTATTGCTGTGCTCTGAAGTGTGAGTCACCAAACTGTTAACAGCGACATTTAGGAATATGAAGTTCTATACCATGAGTACATGAATACTGTACTTCTCAGTGCGACCCATTAATACACTACTGCAGGCATTGCTAGGCAACATATTGTAATTCAAGTGAAGTCTGCACACTTTTGTGACGGCTTTACTGTAATTAGAATAAACCCCAGGATCAGAGCTTTCCAAAGTCTCAGTTAACAGACTGCTTTCATGGTTGTCTCAGTATGGAAATACCGGAGCTGACTTGATTTATTTGTCAAGATAGAAACTCTAGGTTGCTGCTATCCACATGCTGAAATTGAATCAAATTGTGGGTGCCATTATCTCTTCAATTTGGAGCAGGTGTTTTAGTGATCAGTTTCACAGAAAGTGGATAAAAAAAACCATCATTTTACATTAGCTTCTGCCATCAGTGGACCTTCTGAGATTTTAGTGAAAATGCATGTTAAAGAAAGATTTCAATTCAGAATTAATTTTAGCTAGTGCAATAGAAAATGTTATGTATGTAAAATATTTAGCATTATTTCCATTTCTCATACACAGCTTTGGTACTAGATTTTCAAGTGACCCATGATGCTTTAGACCATTCCTTGCAAGCGGAAAAGCAAACATGATCAGGTTCAGAGGGATCTGTATAAACTCTGTTCCAGCTGATAAACCAGCATTGTTTTATTTATTTTTTGAGTGAATATAGATTAATATAAAGCTTGCGAGGTTTTCAGGCAGGACATTAAATATATAGTAGTTGTATTAATAGTAGCATTAATACAAGTGCCTAGTACATTCATTGGTCAATCTACAATTACCGGCAAGTTCCCATCAACCTTTAAGGCATATAAACGTACTTCGCAAACTCAGTGCTGCTGTGCTTTCGAATTACCACCTCGACCCCAACCACCACCACCTCACTCCCAGCCTTGTCCGGATGGCGGGGGGGGGGGGGGCGGGGGGGGGGGGTAATACGATGCTCCTCTGCCTAATATTTTTTGTTCTCCGGGATGAACACGTCTCATACATTTATTATTTTATTGTTTGCTTTTTAGCAGGTGGCACTGAGATGCTCTGAAAGATGTGGCTGTGCTCCAACTATTTTTACTCTACTTATTTTTCTTCAACCATTTATTTATGGAAATCTGTAAGATTTTTTATCTTAATAAAGGTGGTTATTTAACGCAAGATTGTTCTGACTGAAAATAGCTTTGGGCTATTATTGCCTACGTTTAAATTCAGATTGTGCCCAAAGTGAGTGTTGCATGACTGAGTGAAATGCCATCTTTTACTTAACAGCTTGTCATGTCAGGCCTCTACACTGACAGTGCCTAACCGTTAGTTACTTTCAAAGCAAGCCCATGGGCCTTATTAATATTTATAGAAATACTGCTTTGGGACAGGTCCCCAGAGTGTGATCGCTAAAGTCCACTTTGCTGCATAATACACACTTAAAATATATTGACAACCCCCCTCCTCCCCCTCCTCTTAAAAGCTTTCCCAACTGAGCCCAGTTTCTACATTCGTGCCAACTTGCTGTGGCCAAGATCTTCTTGGAGAAGAGTGTGACCAACAGAAGCAGCTACAGATTCTCACAGATAACTGTGCTCAAGCTGAATCAGAAGTATTATTCTCTGGATTTCTGGGCACAACAGAACAAGATCATAGATTTAACTAAATAAATACAATAATCGTACTTCTGTTTACAGGAGGAATGCTTCTTTCCTTGAAGTGTAAACGGCACTTGGTTTAAAACGTTCTCCAATATCCTGGCGTGATGTTCATTTTCAACCATACACTGTATTTCAATAACCCACCAGAGTCAACAGTTTCCAATGCTCCGACTCGCTGAACCACAATCAACCAACATCAGTTTTCATGCTGCTACAAGATTGCTTTTCTCCAGTTTCAAAAAACAACCTAAACCATATTTCATATCACAATGATACATCTTGAGCTTCTGTTGCTTTCAATTGTTTAGTGCTTACCTTGGAGGACAGAGGCAGCTACAATGCTGAATGTAATTCTTTCCAATTTATTTAGGTGATGTTTTACACACACACACAAAAAATAAAATTATATATATATATATATATATTAGTTTGGGGTTTGGATTTTTTACTTAAATGATTGTATGATAATCTAACGTTTTCATGTTTAGTGAAAATGATTTGATTCAAATACTAACTGACTAAGAATGAATTTGATAAAATGGATATTTAAGCTATTTCACGGAATTAGCTGATATTCGTGTTTTGGGTTTTTCAACACTTTGATTTGATTAACCGATTCTTCACAAGCACCGATTTAAATAAAATGTCTCATTTAAACCCCCTCATTTGCAGACAAGCATGTGTTTTGATAAAGTAATCGCTGAGAACTAGTGTCAGGGTGTTTTATTAGTCCTAACAATTTCTGTGGTGCAAATAGAGAGGCACAAATACACTCAGGTCACATGACAGTGTTTGGCATAAGGATTAATCAAAAGAACCCCAAGAATGCTATAACCTACAGAACATCATACAGACGCATGCAGAAAGAGCTTGAAGATGACCTGAGAATCCACATGCTTTCCCTGTGTCCAGGCCTAGTTAATATGCCATCTTCATATTTGTTTGTTCATTCCAGACAAGTGCCGGATTAAACACAATACCAGGCTGGATTGAAAAGCGCCGGATAAAGAGCCCTTTGTTAAACTTTTAATGAAAAGGAGGACTACCAGCTTACCCCAAATAAACAAAAAAACCCCAAACAACAGCACTATATAAATGAACCCTGGACTCATGTGAAACCATTCTCTTTTCTGAAGACTTTAAATTGCACTCTGCTACGGCAGCTATTTTAATTGTCCATGGCACGCCAGGGTCACAGTTAACAGGCTGCCACTTGTTTAATGCTTTATATTATTATATATTACATGGGATTTTATTGCTCTATTTTGGATTGGATTGTAGTACATGAAGGAATATGTACAGTTCTGTTTTATAAATAACTTTTAAAATCAGAATACATAATCATTATGTATAAGCTGCATTAGTAAAAGGACAACAATATTGCATGTTTATGTTATATATACAAGGTGTGCAGTACAGAGGTTTAGGATATGCTACATAGTATACTATGGTGTTTTGTGGTAACCTAAACATTCACAATGGGGGGTAAAAACACATTTTACAGAAGCCAAATAGATGCAAATGATCCCCACTTCCATCCTTCCAAATATCCAGCTAGTAAGTATTCCAGGCACTCTGAGATTGCAACTCAGCGTAAAGAAAAGGCAGATTTCAGTTCTCAATTGCAGATGAAGGAATGTTTTTAAGCATCTCATTCTTCTTCAGGATGATGTGTATAGATTCCCTCCACGGGGGAGAAAAAATGGCAAATTATAACGGCTTCCTGCAGATCAATGGTAGACAATGGGCAGTCACAGGGAGGGCCTGCAGCTACAGCAGCCTTGTCTTTCCCAGCAGGGGTTGCTGAGAAGCAAAGCACAGAGTTTTGACATGATAGAGGACTAACTTAATTAAACATACTAGTCAAGTAATATAAGGGATACTGCACTTACTTACTCCCCTTTCAAGCACAGTCAAGATTGGTATTTTTATTTAATGAGTACACACGCATACACAATGTTTAGAATTCACATCCCAACCTTTTTAAAATCTAATCATTAAAACGCTCAAAAAGTATATAATTACCGGAAGTAGGATTTAATTTTATTTTTTTTATTTTTAGAAGGTCAACCTGAGGTTACTAAAAATGTGTTGAAATAACAGTGTACTGTACAATGATAAAAGTCTTAACAAAAGTATTCTTATTCTTAAGACTGAAAATCTGAACTATTGATGTCCACCATAAACCCGCAGCTAGCTCTGATTTCATGTACAGTTTGTAAATGTAAAGACATTATCAATGATGTAGGCTTTAATGTTACATACTGAATTACATACCGCTTTGTAGTTTTCCATATACTTAATGAAAATGTGGCATGTTGAAATCTAACATGAAATACTGTACTACTATTATGGCTTCCAGTAGACTTTTTGTAGTTTATTTGATTATACAATGTTAAATAAAATATTTAAAAGTATGTTCGCATAGTTTTTTTTTTTTTTTTTTAATTCTAGGTGATGCAAAACCTTTGGCCATAACTGTAGCTTTATTAAATACAGAATTTCACAGCATAGTTCATTTTCACCATTTTTCCACTAACAAAAACACATATTCCAGCGAAGCAGAGTACATACCAGAACAATTGTAGTAATTTTTGATTGTTGTAATCTTACCCTGCTTTGACATTGAAATGAGATTTGTATATGCACTGACCCACCATTTTGAAATCACTAGGGCTTAATTATCTGCACATTAAGGTAACTGTCGTTTCACCTTCTTGCATAAGACTATCCTGTGCATGATGAAACGCCAGTTGGGAGGCAAATCATATGGGAAGAGCTGCACATGTAGAAAATTCAGGAGTTAGTTAGTTTGATAGAGCGGATAGCTCTGATGCCTGTCACAGGAAGTGTGCACATATTTGAACCTTCACCACGGCCGGGGATGGCTTTGGTTTTTCACTTTTTTCCTACAGCCTGGTTTCATGAGCAGCCTGTTCATGATCATCAGTGACTGCCACAGGAACAGATGAAACTGCCTTTTTCTGGCCACTGAGGCCTGGATCCAATCAAAATAATATCACTGCTGTAGCCAGTTTTAAATATGTGATTAATGGACTGTTACATGCTGCTTTTTTCTGCTAAACATTTTTTTTATGGTAATATAATAATATGTCTCCATGTTCACTGAAATTGTTTGATACAATGAAATTCATTTGAAGGTTTTGTACAGTGTAAGTTAAAACATCTGCTTTAAATTTTGCAAGATAAGACCAACGATAGATTCAGATGTGTACCAAAGGTTTGAGTAGCAATTATTAAGCTGACATATCTGGAATGACAAATATTATATAAGGATGTGTGATAATGCTGTTTTATAACTAACCTTTTAAAAGGTAGTAGGTAAAAGCACAGCATGCTCATTTCAAGGTTAAGTCACATAGCTTTCACTATGTAATAAGGCATAGTGAAAGCATGGTAAAACTTTGGGACATACTGCTGTGTATGGTAATCATTGTAAAGCCCAGAGAACTAAGGTAAAGCCTGGGAAAACTGCCACATTACCATGCAAACGTAAAAGGGTATGACGTCTACAGTACAGCATGTATTACTGAAACACTGGCTATACAGTAGTCTCCAGAAGCAAGCAAAGTGTTATCTATAAATAAATAAATGTTTATTACTTGTCATGACCCACGTGCATCAACACATGAAAATAAAAGAAGAAAAAGAAAACATAGGCAATTATAATAATAAAGTAACAGACAAACTAACGTTAATAAACTAACTGTCAAACTAAATTAACACAGCACTCCTACACACGTTAAAAAATGCACAGCAGCTCTAGATTAATTATGAATGCCCATACAGGAGCAATACTTAAGATTATTTAACAGAATGGTGAAGCAACTCACCAGAGTGGGAAACACCAAATTTATCGCTGACTGGTGTCTGATTCAGGTTTTTTTCAGGAGCTTGAACAACTTCCAACTTTTTGTAGCAAGAGAAACAGCGGCACGTTTTGCCGTTTGTTTACATGCCATTCTGTAGCGATGAGCTGCACTCGTGGAAATCAGAATACAAAACGAGGCAATGACATGATGGCGGTTCTGGAAATATTGAATAAATCAATCGGTGTGCCTCAAGACATTCTCGCGAAGTTACATTTGAAAAGATTTTTGAATAAAGCATTTGAATTTAAGTTTGATGATGATGAATTATCAGGTTTCAAAACAGTACTGTATCAGTTGTGAATGAATTGCTAGTGGTGCCAAAAAGGTGTTCTTTTAAGCGAATTCCTGTTCCTTTAGGTGGACCATTTACAATGGGAAAAATCTGTTTCACCACAATGGTGTTCTCTTAGGCGAAGTGTTCTCTTAGGAGGTGTTCCTATACGCTGAGACTACCGTATATGCAAAAAAGAGAGACATGTGGGCATGGGGGTGATTGAGGTGGTGGGATGCTGAATGGTTATTCCAGTGGTTATTCCAGACAGCAGGACTGGGCAGTCCTGACATCCAGACAAGTCCAGCATTTCCTCACAATGCACATCGCTGAAATGGCATCAAGCTTATTTAGTTTTTTGCAGGGAATGAATGACACTGAATATACCTGAAGGACCAATATGTCTACTTCCTTACTGACAGTGTACAGCCACCCCCTACCGTATAGTCATAAACACATTCGCTCTGCTGATGAAGCAAAATTGTGATGCCTAGATTCAGACAAGCACATTCGAATGCTATGTAAACCGCGCCTCTGTCCCTAGCAAGTCACATTTTAACACCATTTAAATATATAAGAGCAATTATATTTCAAGGTTTATTGACTTTTCTGATATCTATGTAATGGAACTAACGTTCACTTAGATGAGAAAAGATACTGTTGGCATGGCCAAGTACTAAGGTAATGGGATTCACTGTGAATAGAAACTGATACCGAGTGCTATTTACTGCTATTTTAAACATTTGTTTAAAGACACACATTCAACAGGAATGTTCTGCAGCCTTGTGCTATTCAAATGAATAAGGGTCATTTGGTAATTCACTAAGGATTTATTTATTGTAAGTCAGTTAGCAAAATTAAGTCAATTGAACTAGTGCTCGGGTATATGTTTTGCATTCATTTTTTCAATGTGTGGTCATGACATTATTAAACTCAGTGACTGCTTCCATTGCTTCCTTAAAAATGGGGAGAGAAGTTCCACTCATGCAGTATTATTCAGAATGCAGACACAGAATCCACGAGTGCAGGATTTAATGCTTTTTTACCAGCCTTAGATGGAATTCATGTGTCCTGTCTTTCAGGGTGGGTTATTACTGCCTTCAATCGGGTTTAAAATAGCCTGAAACTTAACAGTTCTAGTAAGGGTTGTGACTCATTGAAATTCCTATACTGAACCCCTTTTCTGACTACAGAATATATATATATATATATATATATATATATATATATATATATATATATATATATATATATATATGTAATCTCTTTGATCTTCATGTTGGGCCTGACCAAGAAAATACTTTTTTGCTGACTTAATATCTACTATTCATTTAAATCCATTTATATAGATAGGCTTGAATGTTGTGTGCCAGCCAGACTTTAGCTGTTAATAAAAATAAAAATAAAAAATAGCAGCACAGTCAAAAAAAAGGCTACATATTGCTAAATAAAATGAGAAGCCCACTAAGGTTCAATTTCATTCTGCATAAGAAACAGTAATCCCTTCTGACAACTCCAACTCAATAGCACGTTTCTTCCTTTCATTAATAGAGATATTGGATACATTGTGGAAACACAGCACTTGAAGTGAAAGACAACATGTTGCCTGTGTGCATTGCCATCCAGCATACCTTACAGATGTACAACAGACCCAATGCGTTTTGTGACGATGGTTTGACACAGACCAACATGACTCCCTTGGTCCCACAGCGGTGTCTCTATTTGGTGCTTATTAAAAGCGAGGAACAATGACATGTTACAGTCAAGCACAATGGGTACTATGGAACATCAGTCACCATTACATTAATTACCACTCAAAATAAGGAAGAATTCATTTGCCACTGTGTTGGATGACAATGAGTGTCGTTTCAAGGTTTCGGGGGCGGGTGGAGGTCAGAGGTCGCCCTTCTGGGGACCACATTAGATGAGGAAATCAATTGAGCTCTTTGGATGTGAACCAAGTGACCGGTCGCTTAACAAGATCAGGCAGTTCCAGTCACCAGTTAATGGAGACCATACTGACTCCTCCTGCCCTACCCCCACCAGCATGGTTAGCTTCAGAACCAGGGAAAAAGTCTTCAAGAAAGGACACAGTCTTCTCTAGAATTCAAATTAATTATATTGCAAATCCTTACACCTCAGTACATCCCATAATTCACCACTCACTGTTAGTTATAACAACTAATGACAGTGCATTTCAAATCAGACTGACACAAGGTAAAAGCTAAACAATGAATTTGCTCTGGAACTGTTTTCATCATAACTTATGAATAAATATAAAGCTACCATAGATGAGGAAGACTAGAAGGTTCACACAGTCTATCAGTGCTGACTGTTACTGTAGCTTTCTCTGGTGATAATGTCAAATACTGGAATCCTTGGAAAACAAATGCTGTGTTTAAATGGCCTTACCTAGACTTTATTACAATGTATCAGTTAGATGAGAACTACAGTATGAAGCACATCCAGTAAGTTTTAAACATTGCTTTAAATGTTCAGCAATGCTTACTCTTACAGAAGAAAGCTACATTTTTCAGTGGGGAAAACATATTTTTTTATGACACATCTGGTACAAAAAGGTCCTCCAAGCACCCTCTTTCAAACATTCTTTCATTTTCTAGGTTTTAAACCGGTCTATTTCCATCAGATTTACAAAACCTTGAAGCGTGAATGTCCCTTAAAGATCCACCATTCAAGCAAAATGATGTCAAACTGGCTTAAAACATTTTAATTAAAATCAATAAAGCATGCACATACAGTACTAAGCAGTAACTGTGTTCTTAAGAAAGAATTGGTCTGAAATATATCAAAAGAGCTGGTAGAACACAAAAAAAGAAAAGAAAAGGAAGTACGATACTTTCTTCTTGCAAAGAATTACACCCAGGGCAAACAGTCACTTGACAGATTTCACAGTGTTCAAAGCTCTTCAGTCATTTTCTTCAGCATCAATGTCAGACTGAAAGAAAAGGCCTTCCTTTGTGTGACTTTAAGCAATCGGCTGTCACTCTTTATTAAAACGCTGCCAGTCCACACCCCAAGAAAACTTTATATTGGTCTTGAATGCCAGATATTCTGCAAAACTCCGACTGTAAGTCATCTGTACAGGGAGGCTTCTAACAGATAGTAAATCAATGAAACACCAACCAACCAATGTGTCTTCTATGAACAGAACTTCAAAGATGTTAAATCAGACTTAAACTTATGAACTTGTGGACACATCATTTTTCAAGTGAACGCACCACAAGCAAAAAGGCACTATTGTTAAACCCTAATTTAGCACGATCAGCACTCTTAAACTTGGTAACAGATGTGGAACGCCTTCAAAGGGGTACCTGAGACAGAGAGGAGCTGCCCAATTGTCATTTAAATATGGCATTTATTAATTCTTGGCTACTCCATTGTTTAAAAAGCCCTAATCTGCTGAACAGCTTTTCACTGGCCATTATTTAATTACTAAACAAAATCTGTTGTCCCTTTAGCATGGCTGCATTTAATAATTTGAAATTGACAGCCGTGATGGCTACAGTCCTAGCTTACAGGTTTATCAGAAGCAGATTTGGGACACATTCCACCCCCCCCCCCCCCCCGCCCCGCCCCCACAATTCTGAAGAGGCTATGACATGGGCACGTTTTTTTTAAACAATTATGAAAATTGTGCATTGATACTTGATTAGGCACCTTTTTAAATTGTGCCATTAAACATTGATTGAAAATCAAAAAATATGCACAGTAATTGCATGAAAAATAGATTTTATAAATAGAACGTACTCTAAAAGCATCTCCTGATTATCAACATTTGATGACAGATTTATCTTTATAACCATATCGTTATAAAAAGTCTTAAATGACATAGGGTTTCTGATTGCAGATTCATGTTTAAAAAAATGACATAGAATTTGAGGAACACCTGCTGTAATGTTCTGTTGACTTATGAAACCTTGCATTTGCCTTGGTCCCTCTATAAGTTACACATATCACATGCTCCATATTTGAGTCCTTTCGTTCAGGTTCTCTTCAATACAGCCCACCAAGGTCATACTAAAAGATACTAAAAGAAACTCAATAATTAACTCCTTCCCTTACCAACAGCTTTGAAATTATAAAACAAGTCTGCTTTTTCATTTTTAATATTTCAGAATAACAATACCTATGGGTTATGAAGGGTTAACACTTTCTTGTTAGGAATAAACTAGTGCACTAATAAACATTAAACAAACTGAAATGTTAAGCAGGCTCATTCTTATACAGTGATTACAAAAAAGTAAAAGCATTTCCCAGCTTTTCAGGTTTAATACAATTTTGCAAACCACAGCAGCACACACATCCTCCTGAATTCAATCAATCATGGGATGACAAACTGCAGCTCCAACGAAACACAACGCTTCGGGGGCATTGCATACTCCTTCTTCTTTATTTACCCATGGCATCTGCTAATGGGCGGCAGTGTTGATAGGGTGAAGAGGGGAGGCAAAGGGGAATCATGGCAGGTTAATACATTTACAGCTAAATGTGGCAGGATGATTTATCTCATCAGACTCTACTTGCCATCCACATACCACGTAATGATATTACTATAGCCATACAGACAGGTTAGTTAATTAGATGCCTTTTGGGGGGGGGGGGGGGGCTTCTAGAATGAGGTAATCCATATAACCCATGGTTCTGATTTTCTAGTAGATCTGGAACAAATTCTAAAATTTCAGCAGTTTCTTGTGTAGGCTGCTCAAACCTAGCAAGTGCCCCCTCAAATGATTATTTTTCAAATCTTTAGCTATCTGTAATCACATACTACTGCTACTACAATTACTGCAACTAACAGTAATACATTTCCCAGCACATACTGAAACTCAATTACTGGTCATTGCATGAAAGTCCCTTTGAGATGCAAATTGGGTACAAAACAGTTTGAAAATACCAAAATGGCTCATTAATTTGCATGTGCAAGCTCATTACCCCATTAAAAATGACTGCTCCTCTCATTTAGCACACAGGCGAAGCATTGCAGCAACATCCTGTTAAAATAGTCATCGGGAACAAAAACAAATAAGTAGAAACAACTATGGCTAAAACATTTCCACATTTAGGATGTATAGCATTGACAGAGTATACAACGCTGGTTAACTTGTGAAAATTGTTATTATAATACATATAATACATTTATATTAAAACAGATTGCTTATTTTTTTACCTTATAAAAAGATTCTTGCCTTACATTTTTCATTAAGTAACCTTAGAAAGTAAAAATGTTAAAATAAGAATTTTTGTGGCTAACAGGTTTCGATCTGCGTATTGTAATCGCACTGTTATTTTCAACGTTTGGTGTTTATCTTAAAAGTGAATTATTATTCATTACCTGCAGTCTCAAATTCTACAAGAAGAAATGTTTGATATTTTCGGTGTAAAAAGTCACATTTATTATTATTATTTATTTCTTAGCAGACACCCTTACCCAGGGCGACTTACAATTGTTACAAGTTATCATATTATTTTTTACACACAATTACCCATTTATACAGTTGGGTTTTTACTGGAGCAATCTAGGTAAAGTACCTTGCTCAAGGGTACAGCCATTTTTCAACTACAAAAAAGTACCTCGTTCAAGATGCCATTTTTCAACTACAAAAAAAATTGAGAAAAGCCCTCTGTGTTGTTACAATTGCATGGGTTGAGGTGAATGTTTTTCTGTCAAAATGTAATGTCTTTAGCTTGCAAGGTTACCAGCGTGATGCTGTACAGCAAAAGAAGCCTAGAAAAGACAGCATTGCTTGATGTATTTTTTAAATCAATTATGTCACGTCAAAGAAAAGAGATTCAATAATTCTGGACCAGAATTCTACCAATATTCTCCTTGACACCTCAATGATGTCTTGAACACTGACCTGCAGGAAACAGAACTGCACACAGGTAGTTCTGTCTTTCAATCAGCAGTAAGGAGTCAAAAAAATGTTTTGTAGCTTTTCCATTCCTAATTAGAACAATCTGAGCCTAATATCAAAACTGGGAAAGTTATTCTGTCATAACTTAACTTTACATCATCTAAGCCTACCCAAACTTGATTACATTGGCTTATATTTTGGGTTAAACCAGGGATGAGGTGCAGAGCAATTTGAAAGACTGCAAGGAATGCTCAGGTTGTGTGCAAACCATATATGAAATCCTTCTGTCTGCCTGTATTATTTCCTGATTTAAACTTCCATTGACTTGTCTTTTGAATAACCTTGTGTGATCCCATCCCTGTGTTTTGAAAGGTATTGGCACTCACTTGGCGTATTTCTAAACTGCTATCCAATTGAGCTTTTAAAGTGTAAATTTAAAAGCGGTTTTCGTTTCTTTTGAAATATTACATTGGTTCAACTTGTTAGCATGTGCAAGAAGCTGAAACCTGAATTAGGGTGTATTAAACATGTGGGTAACAGTGTGGTTATTACACCTGATGGTATTCCTTTTAGAATAAACCCACTAATGCTACCACAGTCCACTTACTGATCTCATGTTATTGTATTTTTACTATAAGACAATAAGTTATTGTTCTGTAACTTTACTCAGCAAACGCTGATCTAAAACTAATCTGAATGGGTCCATAATGTTTCTGTTCCAGAGAGGGGGGTAGTGGTGATAGCATAATTTTAAGTGTAACTTTGTCCAGCACTGTAGCCCGGATGCTAAAACCTTCAGCAGCAACAAACAGTTAAATTAGTATGGGGGCAGTGCTGGAGCTGAGTAAGGGTACAGGTCATTGAAATATAAATAGCATTTATTGTTAAAAAAAACACACCACACTAATTCTTGAACATGTCTTTTCTTTCTCCCGATCTTCCTCTCCACTTCACACATCTACAAAGTTCAGAAAAATAAACTTGAATGTAGTACAAGAAGTGGTGATGAAATGTTTGCACACAGAATGATCTGTCAGGAACTGTCCTTTGATTGCTGTAGATTTGTGTTTGGTTTAAGCTAAAACATACATCCTCTCTTCAAAGTTCAAAGACACTAGCAAAATATTACACAAAAGAATTAAAAATAGTCGAGTCGAGCGCTTCACTGCATCTCGTAGAAAAAGTAACTCTGGATAAAAAAAACACAATCCCGTCTATAGCAAAAAATGACCTAGCATACCACAACCCAAATACAGTACCAGTATACATGGACAAAAACACGCGCTCATTGCATCTCAAGAAGATTTAAAAAATGGTGTCCTACATTATTTATAAATAACAAATGGTGTGCTTTACTGCTATTTCCTACATATGCTAAATATGCCACAACCTCCTGACCTAACAGCACTCCTAGGTCAACTGGTTGGAAAAGAAAAGCACAAGACCCATCAGAAAACGCCATGCATGCAATAAAAGGCAAGGCGAGGTAATTCTTCATTGCACTTCTGACAGTGTTTGATTTGGTAAGGGTTTGGTACCCATACAAATGTTTAGAGCTCCAGAATAAAGAAAAAAAAAACACTATGGATTTGATGTATATTTATCGCCTGTTATGACAGAATTCCATTTCTAACATTTTGATTTTCATTAATATTGAACATACAGTGCAAATGCTTTCAAGGCTTGTTCTGTTACATTCCATTACGATAGCAACAGCTGTGTAGCTGCACGCTTCAAAAGATAGACATGGTAGTTCTGTATGCACGGTCTGATTGCCACTTAGTATAATTCACAATGACCTGTAGTTTAGTATTAAGCATGTCATACACACATTGTGTCACATGCGCCTCATAAGAATATTACACACTAGGGTTAATTGAGCAGAATTAAATGGATACAATGATATACATGGCTGTAACGGTTAAAATGCCTCGAGTGGTATACCTTTGTCAATTAAAAATCCTTTCAGGGCTCCCGAGTGGCGCATCCAGTAAAAGCACTTGCCTAGAGTGCAGGATGCGCCCTATAGTCTGGACATCGTCGGTTCGAGTCCAGGCTATTCCTTTGCCGACCGTGGACGGGAGCTCCCAGGGGGCGCCGCACAATTGGCTGAGCGCCGCCCGGGGCGGTGGGAGGCTTAGGTCGGCCAGGGTGTTCTCGGCTCACCGTGCACCAGCGACCCCTGTAGTCTGGCCGGGCGCCTGCGGGCTTGCCTATAAGCTGCCCAGAGCTGCGTTGTCCTCCGATGCTGTAGCTCTGGGTGGCTGCATGGTGAGTCTGCAGTGTGAAAAAAAGCAGTTGGCTGACAGCACACGCTTCGGAGGACAGCGTGTGCTCATCTTCACCGCTCCTGAGTCAGCGGGGGTGGTAGCGGTGAGCTGAGCTAAACAAAAAATAATTGGACACTATTAAATTGGGGAGAAAACAACAAAAACTAATTGGCGACTACTAAATAAAAAATAAAAAAATTCTTTCAGGTGCCCTGTAGGATAACGGCTGCCTTGTGTCGAGGATTCGTTTTCAAAGTGGTGGCACAAAACCCTGAAAATCTCAAAATAAATTGAATTAGGGTTTAAAATCTGTGATATAACCTCATTTTAAGTTCCCCTGGCATGTGGCACAGATGTACACTGACAATAACATTTCTATGGTGTTGTTTCTGCTCCTACACTTTAAAAAATCTGTGACAAACTTACTTCTAAAAGTAAGTACTATTATTTGTGTTAAGAAATGACCAAATACTTTTAACTGCTTATCACCCAATTAAAAAGCTGTCTCCATATACACATGCATAGCAGCACAGTGAATAGGAGGTATAATAAAAAGCATTAGGCAGGGGGATCCTGCGTTTCTAAGAAAGCCTATGGAGTGTGACACAGGGATTGATTGATTCAATCACTTGCCTCTGTCGTTCATTTTCAGAGTCAAGGTGACTGTGCCAAAACAGGTGCATTCCTAATTATACGCCTTTGCCCTGTGCTTACCAATGGATGTCAAGTATCTACTCCAAGATGCTTTTTTCTAATTCTATTTCATATAGACTTGAAATGTGTATGCACTGATTATAAACTAATAGACAATTAAAACATGAACTGGCTCTCATTTTAATCGTATTAAGTTACAGAATTAATAAAGGCTTTTAGAAGATAATCAACTGCAAGTCTGCTTCTACTGTTGCAAGTATGTTATGCTCTTTCTTTGATATTTTTCTAATTGATCTCCACACTGAATAATTCAACACGGGACAGTTTTAATGAAACTGTTTTAACTAAGAATTATAAACTGAGAAAAAAAAGTAGTGTTACCAAGTAAAAACATTATGAGAATATCATTATTTTTCAATTACAGTAGTTGTTAAACTTGAGCTGTTGTTCTCCTGTTACGCACCGGAGAGTCACACCGTGAGGAGACATGTGAATGGTATATATTCTAAGCAGCATGCAAGGGCAGACAACTAATGTGGCTTCTTTACACAGCTGCTGAACTCATTTAGGTTAATAAGCGCAGTACCAGAGATTTGGAAGGTACATTTCTGTGCAATTACTGTGATACCCTTCCTAGACTCTAGCCATACTCCAATAAGGGTCTGCACTAGTACTTCACAAGACCAAGCCAATATTCTATTGCTCACTGATGCACAGTGTTATCAAAGCCAAGTGGAGGATGAAATCAGCATGTGTAATTTCTCATCTGCAGGTTGAGATGCAAAGGTTTTCATTTAATCATGATTACCATTTTCTTTCAGCCTTTAGGAATGAGGCTGAATAGGTATGAAGCATGGGAAATGAAGAGAGGTGAGCTCTTAAAGAGGGTGTGCACTCAAGCTTCAAGTGCAATGTTAAAAAGAAACAGGATCGGGGTGCACACATTCCACTGAACCTGCTTTACATAACCAGCAGCAGTTGTTGACCGTGGCTCCTTAGCAGAAAGCGCAGCCCAAGGGTCTGCTACACAAGATACTTCTGTGTACCTCATTCTCTGCCTCTCTGTCTTTTTTTTTTTTTAATTAAACCTTGGGCCAAACAACCTGAACTACTCCAACCTGCATTGAAGACCCAGTTTCTATTGAACAAAATATTAAATTGTACAAGTGTATTTCTACTTCTAGTGATCTCTAATGCAGGATAATGATATACACTGATGTGAAACTTTATCTGCATCTCCACAGTAGCAGGGCAGCAGTGTGGAGTAGTGGTTAGGGTTCTGGACTCTTGACCGGAGGGTCGTGGGTTCAATCCCAGGTGGGGGACACTGCTGCTGTACCCTTGAGCAAGGTACTTTACCTAGATTGCTCCAGTAAATACCCAACTGTATAAATGGTTAATTGTATGTAAAAATAATGTGTAAAAAAAAAAAAAAAATGTAATCGTATGTAAAAATAATGTGATATCTTGTAACAACTGTAAGTCGCCCTGGATAAGGGCGTCTGCTAAGAAATAAATAATAATAGCAATATAATGGAAAAGCATTTGTTATCGAAGAGGTGATGGATTTTAGAGGTAGCAAGAGATACCAGGGGCATCAGGGGAGCAGGAACACAACTAGATAGCCCAACCAGTACATAAAAACTGCTGCTTAGCACTAAAAAATCAGAACCACTGCACAGTTCTTTTAAAAGACAGGTGGCATGTCACACATGTCATGGATGCCTTTGCAAGACTTACTCTTTAAAGGCAGACTGGTAGCTTTCTGCATGTGAATTCACCCTCTTTGTTTATACAAAGCATGTGTTTCCTCCCTGAGTGTTTTTCTTGACACCTTAGTCAGCACAGGACAGGACAGCCTTTTGCTGCTGTAATCTGTAAACACTGACAGTAACCCGAGACTGAAGCAACATTCACATGAACAAGGATGCTGTGAGACACCTGCCGAGATGTTACAGCTCAGCAGTGGCTCCAGCTTAAATTCCATGGGTTTGTAACAAGCAGAGAGAGGCTGGGGGGGCAAACCAGCAACAACACACTCCCCAGACTAGCATCTTAAACCCTGTAAAAAAGAATACAATAAAAAGAAATGAGCCACACAGAAGATGCTAGGCTACTCCTTGACACTCTTCTGCTCCAGACTGGGGATCGGCAGCTGGCTATCCATGAGAATTGGGGTCACTGCTGCTTCAGTGTGTGAACTGGTGGCCACACTTTCCTTAAAAACTGGACAACTAGATTTCAAACCGTAAATCTAGAGCTTTTAACCTTGTCTAATCTGCAGGGGTCTGAATCAGTAACATGAGTGCACCACAGACAAGGCAACATTTTGCACACAAGGTAAAAAAAACATCATTTACGGAATACAGAAGCAAACTTAACAAGCTTGGTATCTTCTCAAACACAATTATTTTACAGAATAAGCCAGTAAGATACATTGGGATATTTTTTATCAATTTTTAATGCGTTGCAGAGTTCATGTCTTGCTTGATTCAGTTTATTTATTTGAAATGCTTTTTTTCATTTGAGTGGTAGTAACCAAAGCTTTTAAAAACAGACGCAATTAACAAACAACTGTTACAACCTCGATCCCATTATTCATCTCAGTTCTTGTTTACTTTATCTTTTGATCTTGATTGACAGAAATAAACAATGGTTGGCATGCAAGCCCAGAGTGGTGTGTTAGTAAAACAATGATGTTTTTAATAGCATGTGCGGTATTTCCAAAACTGGAGAAATAAAAGCTATTACAGAACTGGCCATGAATAAAACAATAAATCAATTTATTTTACAAAGGCTCACTGGCAAGCCAAAGTAAGATTCACACAATTGAAAACTAAGCGATGCACTTGGAACTGTTTAGCTGTAAACTGTGTCATCACAGTCTGACAGAGACAACTCATATTTTAAATGACTGAAAATATATTTAGGTAAACGATACACAAGTCTACAAGGCTTTTTTTCTCTCATTCAATCCATGCTTTTTAATAGACAACTGGGCAAGTGAAACACATTCTTAATTGGATGATAGTAATTAGAATTGCTCAGACTACAAAGGACACAATATAAAATAAATTACTCCATAAAGTCTATATTATAGCTTTCAAAAGAAAGCACTATTTTGCTGACTTGGTTCAGAGCTTTGTTTTAGTGTTAAGACCACAGAATAACCAGTTTGCCATAAAATGATATTCAAACATCAGAAAGAGATCACTTAACCCTACCTCAGCTCAAGGTTTTTCCTGAATTTGGAACTGAATCATTTCAAAGTCAAGTTTCTCACCAGTCTCTAAAGGAAACATGAAAACTATATATTGTAATGTTATATGTTTGGGCATATCTGGTCAACTAAATGTAAAAAAATAAAAAAAATAAAAAATAAATTATATTTTCTATGTAATTTTAAATCCCTGGAAAAGTTATTTCTTAACATGGTAACAAGACAAATTGGATATGCCTCACGTTGCCAGTACGTTGACTATATATGAAGATTTTTTTTCTAACAGTTGTTATGTTTTTATTAGATTTAAAGCATAAACAAATAGAACATCACTAGGTCACATGATCTTTGAGTTTTGTGTGAACTTTGGGGCATATAAAAACGACACATTTTATAAAACTAGATACATACAAAATTCAAACTATAGACATTATTTTGCCTGGAATAAAAGTACAGCACGTGACTGCTTTACATATATACATATACTTTTTTTTTTTTTTTGCCTTTGTTCTCTATTTTCTGACCCCTCTACACAAATTATATCAAAGGAAGCTGGGAAACTATATACATTCTGATACTGTAGGTTGTGAGGATTACTATGGTACTAGACTAAGGCCCTGTCCACACTACATAACCGATCTTGAGAACCATACTCAAAAACGTTTAAATTAATCCAGCTCAAAGCGTCCACATTAAAGTACTGTTTCATGTTTAGTCAGGCTTAATGCTTACAAGCACTATTAAAGTAGTTTGTTTACAGTTCCTAGCGGCACAATGAACTGTGGGACTTAATACGATAGTATCCCACCATGCACCTGTTTACAACCTTGCAAACATGGAGCCTGTGCCCACGGAAGAGATAGCCCTTCTTAGCATGAACGTTATGACTTTGTATCTTAAAAACACAAGGTACATTTTATCATAATTTGTGCGTTTCGTTTTGAACTCTGAAGTTCTCCTTGACCGATTTCATCACTCCAGATATCAATGTGCCTTGATTTCGGCATCTGATCACGCCGCTCCATGATTCACCATTTTACAACAAGCCTCAGAAATTGTATACGGTACAGCAGTATTGATAAGCTGTTCTCAACTCCTTCAGGCGCCTGTTCTGACTACTGTATTTGTAATGTGTGTACGGTATTAAATGCTGCGTAGTGTGGATGCTAACCGTATTTAGCACTTTTAAGACGTTTTAAAGGCAACTAATACGGTTTAAAGACATAGTGTTAGATAAATGTATTATAATAAGTGATATAGGGAATTCAGTGTAGAGTTGTATATTTATTTGACAGAGCTACACAAGTTCTGAAATTAACTGGGATAGTGTTGGCACATATATATTATGGCACACACACACAGAATGATAAATGTATTCTGAAAATAACTCAACTTTTGAAGACTCAAAAAGTACTAAATACAGAAATTAGTTCAGATCTATTTGTTTTAACTGTTTCATTGGTCTGGTTAAATGATTTGCCCCTTTTTCCGTATTGATTTTATGATTTTTATGATCTTATAATATTGTTATTTGTTGCTGCCTTCTCTTGCCAGCCCCCCCCCCCCCCCCCCCCCCCCTTGAAATAAGGGTTTTATCCTTATTAAATAAATAAATAAATAAATAAATAAAAAGAACTGTTGAATGAGCAATTCAATTTTCAAAAAACGTATTTGATTCCCTCAGTTTTGATGCAATCTTGATCCGCTCAGCTCACATGACACAGAGCATGATTTCCAGACAATAGCTGAATTCCAGACAAAACAAAACGAAGGTCAGTTCTGGAATCAATCATGCTATGTGTGGCGTACCATTCACACATTTCCAAAGACACTGAACCCTTCCACACATCTTCTAAAATGTTGGAAGCGATCAGGCACTGCCAGAAGATCGTGTACGATACAATATACTACATAGACACAGTCTGCAGCAATCAACAGCGATCGACTAGTTCTGAAAATAATATCTACTTTGCCAAAACAGCTATTTGGATCACCTAAATATTGTAGTCATCATGAGTTGCTTAGATTAAAGCACAATCCGAAATATAATACAGACTTTCATTTGATGATTTGACTTGCCGGATTCCAGACTGAAAAACACAGAGAAATCCTATAGGCTAGTTTAGACGTCAATCATCCACTGTTTAAATGACGCAATTGACACACCAGACTCACAGACTGTGTGACATATGGGAGGACGTACGCCATACGTCCCCTAGCACTGAAGGGGTTAAGCTGTAAAACCCCCTATTGTGCAGCTCGGCTAGTTTGACTCTTTCAAAAACGAGTTGTCACACATGATAAAGCAAGTACGTGATATCCCTGGGAGTGAAGTCATCTGAGAGCACACCTGTAACACATTCAACGCAAAAATGATAAACTCATTCAATTCAAAATGGTGAATTAAGGAAAAAATAAAAATGTCAAGCAGACAAAAACACTGCTGAAGACCCTCTCTGAACCATTTCAGTGTGAGGGCTCACTTAGGTGAGCCAAGTTAACGGCTGCTCATATTGTGAGAGAGTAGTTTCTTAATACAGATGCTAGTTTCTTATATTTTGACATTTTAATTTATGATTGAGAGAAATGCATACCTTTGCAAGCATTATTATATTATTATATTATATAAGCATAAAAATGAATCCTAAAAATATTCACTTGCTCACACAGACTAATGTCTAATGAGTGGCCAACAGTAAACACTCTGAATGTATTTTTTTATATATATATCGCCTTACTTTTAAAAATATCCCCCTGTTGACTAAAGGCTCATAAAATACCTGTTAAGTATCTGTAATTACAGAATAGCTCTTTCCGGAACAAAGAAGCTATCAAACACCATCTTTGGAAGGCAAGGAATGAATTAATCTTTTGGTAATCATCCAAGGCAATGAATACTCCCATGAAAACATAAAGAAGCTACCCTTGAAACACAATATTTAAAAAATGTTTTAAAAAAATTCTAAAATTACTGAATTAAAATAATTCATAAAAGGAAGTAACACAAAACGACTTCCTGATTTATAATGCAAGGAAAAGTGATTCTGGATCTGCAGGAGACCACAACAGGAAAAAAAAAAAGTTTTCCAACTTGTTTGCGGATACAGTAAAACCTAATTAAAAAGAAACCGTGGGCCACCTTGTGTTTTATTAGCTGGGTGATTTAACATTGGCAATGTATTGTACTATAGCTGCAATCACTGAAGTGTTCACTACACGCAGATGATGCCCCTGCATTAACGGTTGTCAGAGCTTTTTTTATGCAGAGCACTTGTGTTGTGGCTGCTTTTAGTGGTGATCAAGTTGTGCCGTGACAACCCAAAGAATACAGCGCTGCACTCCAAGGGTCAGACTCAATGGGGACAGAACAACTCGAGACCCCTCCTCTCCCGCCTCTGCAACCCCTTCAGTGTCCAGGATAACAGAGCCATCTGTGTTATATAAGCTTTACATCCTTACTTCTGACACTCGGTCCTGTCTGAGCTGAAGTTGCTGACTTTAGTTCCAGCCAGTGGAGCTGCTTGCTGCTTTTTGTTATGTAAAGAGGAAAGAGCATTCAGAACTGAGTCAGTGGGTAGCGCTTTTCACCAACTCTAGCTTTAATTTACACCCTGCAAAAAAGGCGGGCTTTAAGGGAGTAGAAGTGCCTCTGGGATACTATGACCCGCGTCATATCTTATTCCATTTATCAGAGATGAAAGTTGAGCATAGCAGTGATTCATCTGGACACAAGCCCACTGTGCCACCCAGGCTGCTTCACATGTTCTAAACAGGGCTATAAAAATGAAATCTGATGTTACCATAAACCAGCTGCTGAATAAGGGGAACCTCTCCATCTCTCTCACCCCTTTGGAATCCCAAATTGCCACTGTTCCATGACTTGCTGCAGCCATTATTATTAAATAATACATCATTAACAGAGCACCCACATCATGCCATTCTTTCCTGACATTATTAAAAACAATGAAATCCTGTAACTCATCAGAAAGGACATAGCTAAGAAAAGAGCAACTTAATAATTGATAACAAATGCAAATGCATTCTATAAAGCTTTGCTTTCCTAAAATAACAGTAATTTGTTTACCCCTGCAGAGAACATAATGTCACACTCTAAGTTAATTGTTTGAGAGTATTCTATTGAGCTCAAATGTTTCGTTTTTACAAAAGAGTAGTCATCCATCTTCATCTTCTTCTTATTGTTGTGTTCAAAAACTATCTGCAGCAGTGAGTTCACAACGTCCACTCTTGTCTACAAAAAATAATAGGAACTAAAGTTCTAATCAACATTTTAATGATTTATATTTTATTTAGTACCTGTACCTTTATTACAAATAAAAACATGCAAATATACGTTTACAAATTGGACTGTTGTTGGCCTACCATGTCTTTCTATTTATTTTTTTACAGATTAATCAATTGATACATTAGCATATGTTGGCATATTGATTTCTAAATCGTCCAGCTCAACAGTTTCTATTTGATTAGTCATCAAACAAACCGCTAATTCCCTACAGTCCAACAGTACTCTGTGCATCGAAAGTACTGTGCTATAAACAAGCCTTACACCTCTAATAAAAACTAAAAATCTGGTGTATTTTATTCAACATGGTTTTTAAATTATTATTTTTATTTTTTTAATATGCATTCTGATTTTAGGCAGGTGAATTTCAAATCTTCAATGGCAAAATTGTATTATAGTAAAGAGACTGATTTATTACATGCACAACAACACTATTTAGATTGCTTCTCGTTCTAACTCTCACACTGCAGGGCACGCTCAGCCTCAGACATACAGGGTTCTGTCTTAACAACTGAAGAAAAGTTTAAAATGCTGGACGCCTTTTATTAGTGTTAGCAATAAACAAATAATAGCAAAAAATACTGTAACTTGAAATAATAAACACTTCACATATGACACGAAATGCGTCTGGCCTTCTTTAAGAAAAGCTGTGAGAAAAGCTTGCGATACCTCTTACCAGAGGTATGAGTGGGTTTAATATAAGGACAGTTTAGACACAGCTTTCTCCGACTTTAAATGCAGGAGATAAAACAGTCCAGTGTGATTTTAGAGAACAGTCAAGATTTGGAATAATTTACACAAGGTAGAAATTATAATGTTACTTTTCTCCCGGCTACAAAGTAAATCATCTTTGGAGTGATATATTGCATTGTTCATGCTGGTGGTTTTTTTCAAACCTATACTACGACGACGACTACTACGACTACGACTAATAATAATAATAATAATAATAATAATAATAATAATAATAATAATAATAATAATAATAATAATAATAATAGAAACATATACTCGAATGCCAATTAGACAGTTACAGTAATGAATGTTTTCTTGTGGCTGTGTTTGATAATTACTGTGTTTGTTTTTCAAAACATCAAACTGCAAATTTCACAATTAAAAAATAAAAAAATGCACGTACAATTCAGATACAACGTACATGAATCAAATTTAGATTTTTTTCCATCGATTTAGATCAGCAACAAATATTCACCCTCCAACGACCGCAGCCAAATCCGCAACTATTTAATACAACCCAAATTCACATTAACATTTTTTTTTTATAAACCACCGGCTATTTGTACAGCCGTGTGTACTCCTACAATTACAAGCCAACTGTGTCAAAACGACGTGTCGGTTGCGTTTGAAAATGCTTTTAGAAAACCGAAATCACTACGTTGTACTGTTTAATTAAATATTTAAGGATAAAATGCTAGGTACTGAATAAAACACTACTAAAGACAGAACGAGACACGTTTGTAACGGAGTGTAGAACTCACACGAGCTGCTGGTAATGTTAATCTGCATGGATGGGATGTGAAACGTTTTGATTGTACGCTGGTGCACAGTGCTACAGCAAGCAGTGCGCACACATCTGCAGAATGGTGCCTGCCTGCATCCCTCAGTTACACACACATGCACTTTTAACAGAAACACAAGCTTACCATTCTGCAGTCTTATCCAGGTGATCTCCTTGTGTTTTGGCAGGGTCCGATATCTCGGACCGAAGACCAACTCGAAAATGTCAGTGCCGCGCGTTAAGCAGACTGTGGTTCTGTCATTGCTTGCTCGAAAAAATCAAACACGCGGCATTCAGGAGAAAAGACACAGAAAGAAGGAAAAAACACAGTATGTCCAGGCTTCTCATAAGACATGAGGTTGCTTTCTTTGTGCAGAATACCCGAGAGATTGCAGTGCTGAACCCAAAGACCTGTTGTCTCAGTAATCACACAGACACACACACACACTGCCTAACTCATTGCAAAGCAGAGTGAAACAGCCTTGAGTAGAAATTGCCTTGGAATGACAAGTTGCATACATGCATTCAGTGCTGGCCTGTACCACCACTGAGGTGACGTGGGGTGTGTGTGTGCCATTCTGCAGGTACTGTACCAACATAAAGCTTCGAAAAATTGTTATATTGTTTTTGAAACCCCAAATGCATATGCACATTCACTCTAACGTCGACATTCGTTGATTTTGGTTTTTTTTTGCATGACATGTTGCAACTCGACAATATTGCAGTTCACTGGGACTTGTACAAGTCCCATTGTTTCATATCGTGTTCCATTATTGAGTGAAGATCTTCCAAGAACGCGTGTGCCGAATTAGAAGCACCCGGTGATTTATGTTCTAGCGCAGTCAGATAGGATAACACTGGAACATTATTAGAACAATTTTAAACTACTGGAGAAAATTGTGTTGAAAGAAATAGATATTCAGTAGTTCGGGACAAACACCAATCACAACATGTTTTAGTACATTCTCTATTGAGGAAAATTCGTAGTATGCAAAAATACACAAAACTATTTTCTATATACGAATTCATTTGGCCTCAAACCTAACATGGTTTGAGCTCTAGCCCCCTCCTCCCCAAATCGACCAAAACCTAAATTTTAGTGGAGGTGGTAAACTATGATGAAATCGAAACACTAATGAGTGGTAAGTGATGAGGGTATTTATAGTGCTAACAATCTTGATTAGCTAATGTGTAAATTGAGTTATTCAGTTTGGTGATGCGGAGATTGGTTCTGACCCTCTCTACCTTTACAGTTCTAAACTTCATTTGTTAGTTGTATAAACGTTGTGTTTCTCAGTGAAGGTACAGTAGCACACAACAGTACACACAAATGTAACTATTTTTACAGATAACCATTTTCAGTCACATGATACGTGACTTGTTTTTAATTATTTTAATTATAATTATTTAATAATTTGTTATTTTAATTTACCCTATATTGCAACATGTTGCACCCTTTTTTGCTTTGCTTTGTTTTGTTGTACTGTAACAGGCCCCATAAACTGATTACTTTCTCCTGTGGCACTGCCTACATACAGTCCTTGTGGAGAGAAACCAGTGTATGTACTGTAGTGCATTTACTGTATATTATTACTAGAGAGAGAAAAAAAAGAAAGCTTACGTTACCCGTAAAAGTGAAAAACAACACATGTATTTAATGTAGTTTGATTGTGGTTTTGTGTCGTTTACATAATATGGGTGATGTACAGTATGCAAACCAAATGTAGCTTATTTCGTGATAAAAGACTTAAATTGGATGGACAAACCGAAATATACATTTCAGGTAATATCACTGCAGTACATGCTGATTGCAAACGTACATACTTTAGTAAAGAGCGATGCGTTTTTGTGCCTCAAAGACGTTCTGAAATAGCGTTGCCTCTAGGAACATGTTGCATTACAACAGCAGACCGATAAGCTCCCAGTAACCCTGCTCTCAATCAACCTTCCGGTAACTGGTGTGCATCATTCATTGAGTCCATTGTATGACTGTGTGGGCTTGCTTTCAGATTCCTCCTACCACGTCTCTTTATGTTACCGTCTATGGGCAACCATAATAAGTGTAAGTGGCCACACTGAAGACACCAAGTCAGTTTTGCGTTATAAAGTGGTAGCATCACACTATCCCCCTAATCTTGCACATGGCATTTACTCATCCTCTCAGATTAACGTTACTGCAGTTCAGGCATAATACTTGCAGATAGTGGGGGCAAATCAGCTTCACAGTTTTGCACAGGCAGGATAAATGATGTGCATGTTTTACAACCTAACTAGTAAGGCATACTTTTTATTTAATTATTTAATTCCTACAAGATTCATCTTCTAAATTCCACGTCTTCAGCCTTTATTTTCAGAGACTTGAGCCGACTGCTTGTCACAAATAGGGCATTTCATTATTGTAAGAAAACTTGTGAATATTACCCAGTCATGTCAAAGACACTTTGTTGAGCACTGACTGCTTACTTTGTAATGGCTAAGCGGGCATCAGAAAGAATTGTCACACACATATAAAATAGACTGTACGGTTTTAACCCTGTGATGCCCATTGGTGTATCACGTACATGCTGTACGAAACAATACTTTTACACTCTCTGTAGCATATTGTGGTTAGAATCTAGCCTCAGAAGCCAACATATGCAATATATTATGAGCTCAATGTTTCCACTGTGGGCAGATTGTGTTTTGTACAAAGAATGGGCTCTAGCTACCAGCGCTCCAGTCTCCAGATGAGGTTTTGGGTCTGGGAGTAACTTACCCTCTAATTTTAACACTGAGAGAGTAAAATGTATTTTGAAGTCATCTCTATAAATACTGTACAATATTTAATGGTAATTGGGTAGGCATTAAAAAAGAGCCTTCCATTTTAACTGCAATGCTACTTTTAACTACTATACAACCACGCATGTGTTCTGCTAGGTTAATTAGCGGCTCAGCACAATTTTTTTTTTTTTTTTAGGTATGATACTGGCTATGCTAATTAATCACATTACTTATATTTTAATTAAATTCTTAAACTCAGTGAACATGTTAAACTTCAATATAAAGCCATATAGATACATAAAATAAGGAAATGCATTAATAAGTTATAAAACAGTTCGTTTAACATTATAGGCACCTTTTTTTAGTGGTTGCCTCTGACGATGGTCCCAGTTGGATTTGTAGCTGGACTGGTGTGTTTAACCTGTGTAGTTCTGATTTTTCTCATTCTTATTGTGATTCACTGTAAAGACAACAAGGCTAGCCAGAGATTGCATACTATTCGTTGGGTTAGTTTTTCTTGTGTACAGTTTCCTAGTAACGGAAGACATTGCATTCTGGGAGATGTAGTTGTTAGTTGAAGTTTTAGGGGAGGCGGGAGGCGAGGCAGACAAGCTGTGCAGCAAAATTGCTTTGCGTATTTTTACACATTCAATTAAAATTTAGTGCGTATTTCGGATTTTTTAATGTGTAAAAACAGCAGGTATGCAGTTTATCTGGACCGCTGCTAGTTACACACTGTAGCTTTTTTTCCTACAAATTACCTGGGCAGAACAAGGTTAAAATATGATGGGATTTTTTTTTCCTGAAAAATCTAGATACAGAAATCAGAACAAAAAAAATATATATTTCCTTTTAGAATTAGTGGCATAAACTTGCATTTTCTCCAAAAGGGGCTGGAGGGCATATATTTTATACAAACAGGATTGTCAACAAAACCTGGGGCTCGTTTATGTATGCACTTCCGATATCATATCAGGCAACTACGATGTCGGGAGCAGAAGATACGATGGAAGTATACTGGGCAGAGGCAGACCTCCAATAGATGATGTTAGAGAAGGGTCTGACCGAAGGAGCATCAACATTAGTGTCTGTGTAGCAAACACTTGTTTCTCAGCAGTCACAGCTATTCCCTTCAAGACCTGCAAAGACTTATTTCTACTTTTTTTTCTAATTCAAGGCTGCCTTTATCTGTATTAATTATTTTGGAAGTGCAGTTGCATACATTAAATGCAGATTGCCGTCTTCGGGGTGCAGAATTAAGAGACCAAGAGGTACGGGGTTCTTGGGAATCCTCTTCATCCTCTGGAAGAGGGAAAAAAACTTGTTTAGCAAAAGATATACCAATCAAGAATAAAATGATATTGTGATGCTATATATATTTGTTCATGTACAGACACACATGCACTATAGAGGAAAGACATTGGCTTGTCTATCACAAGATTTGAAACGGAAACACCAAATACACTCATTACATACTTAAATTAATGCATATTAATCATTTTACCTGGATCACCGATATCCTCCACTGGGCTGCTTTCTGCTGGGGCTTGTGATGTTAAAGTATTATATCCCCCCAAACCACCCTCAGTGACAGACATCCCCAGTAATTGAATCACCCTCTCTTCATCAGCGGAGAGTGGGTAGCAATGGTGATGGGCCTCCACCGGTTTTCACACTGTCACATTTCCACTGCTGGTGTTTTTTGCGGGTCAAACTGCTATAGTCAGTCCATTTTTTTTGCCAGCAACCATGTTATACCCCTTCCTTCACTAACAGAACTCATTCTGTTAGCAATTTTGGTCCATTTTTTTTTCTTTTTGGACATAGACATGGTCTTCCTCTATAAAGTGAGCATGGCCTCTGGCATACTAAACAACCATTAGAATGTGTGTAAATAAAACAAAATGAAATTATGATATCTACAAAATGATATCTACATATCTTTAGAATCTTAGCAAACTTGTTTTTTGGATTTTTATTTGGCTTTTTTTGTGGTAGTTCTTGAGCAACAGAAAGGGCCATTTGTTTTGCCTGAAATTGCCTTTGTCCAACTATTCTTTTTAAGTGAGTCCTGTCACTAAATCCTCTGCTATATCAAACTCATTCTTTATGCCAGAGTTCTCCAGAAGGTGATAAGCTGTGGTCAGAAGTTCCTTTCCCTAGAAGAATGGGCTTGGTTGCCCTGAGAACATGAAGCCAGACAGAGGCCTATGTGTGATCTGATTCAGTGCATTATCCCTCAAAGCTAATCTCGGCCAGGCTTAGGGTCTTACCGCTGGCTTCCTGTGAAAGGATGAGTGAAAAGTTAAATATTCTTTCAAATGTAAAACTGCAGGGTTGAATTGGGCACAGCATTCAGTTAATGTGGGATTTGGATAAGACCCTTCAACTTGTGCTAGGGGAGGAGGTAGGCCTCATTAACAAGGGCCCTGAGTGATTGGGGGTAAGTCAGGGTTGGGCCAGAAACCTGTGGTTAATAAACTTAGTGCACCATACAAGAAATGAGGCTCCCACATTATAATTCATTCAACAAAAAAAAAACTCTGATTTTTTTTTCCATTCCAAGGCTTTTCTTCAAATGATGTCAAGTGTAATTTATAACTTCCAGGAATTTAGGTATTACAGTTGACTAAACCCAATGCTAAAGTCACAAATGAACAGGAAGTGAGCATAACTTGTTTTGCAGTAATAAAATGTATTTTTATAGGGCATACGATTACCCCTTTTTGAATTTGTATTCATAAAAAATAATAATAATTCAGTTGTTTACCAGCAGTGCCCTTAGAAGCATTGCATTTACCCTTTAAAAAATGACCCTTGCATGATGCTTTCTCAGACCTGACAACTGTGGTTTAGATCATTAGGAAATAAATATTTCTCGATGTACATGGACCCGTGCTGGTGTAGATTGTATTATAACTGAATACATTCTTTGGTCAGAAGCTGGTAGTGTTCCATGGCAAAATCCTTAAATGTCAAGGTAGTATTTGCCTTGGAAAGATTGGGATCCAGCTCTTTAGGGTAGCTGCCATGTAATGAAAACGTTTCTGTGACTGTCCCACAGGGATTCTTTTTTCAGTAAGAGATTTAATAAAGTTTATTTGAGAGACATCAACAACCTTTTTTTCATTGTGAAGCTTATGCCTTGAAAATATATATGAAATAACTGTCACTAGAAAAAAAAGAAAAAAAAAACAGCAGAACAAAAGATTTATAAAGGTGTGCAAACGTAACGGTTTAACAGCCAGCATGAGCATAGGAAATACAGATACCTCTATGAAAACAGCAACTCTTTCAACTCTGTTTTGTAAACACACATCTTGCTATCTCACTTTTAGACTACATACAGGACTCATCCAACACTGTTTCCCATTTCTTTAATCAAAGTCATCAGAGCTGTTGACATTTCTGGGACACCCCGTTTTACATTTATTTAATTGACTTAGTGAAACCGCTGCTGGAAACACTATTAAAAATGCATGTTTGTGCATTTTTAATAGTATGTCAGTCGAAAGCGAAATCATATATAAATCTTGTAACAGATTTCTCTGTTAAAAAGCTATGTGCACATCATTTGTATTGTTATTTCCTATTATATTGCATTGTATAGGAAATTTGCCACGGCCCAACTTAGAATATTACAATTTTACTGGTTTAATGGTATGGTATTGGGAAACCATTACACTGGCCAGCTATTGCAGGGTCAACTGCAGCTGGTTTACAGTGTCTGTGTGGTGGTCCTGTTTAAAACGTTCACATGCTTTTGACCTACAGTTCTTAACTGATTTTTAAAACCAGTAACAACACAATCAACTTTGTCTGGATTTCACATTAGTGAGCCAAGCGGAGGTCCAACAGTCAACAGCTCAGTGTCTCCCATCGTATTTTGGGTGTTTGCATTACAATGAAGTACCTTGCAAGGAAAAAAAACATTTCTCATGAACAGCTTTTATCCTGAATGATAGTCTTTGATGATCTTGACTTTACCTTTTCATTGTAACAAGCCAACATCATCACTTGAGTGCCATGCCTCTGCCTTCAAATGAAGACTGTTGTGCAGGTGGGAATCCTGCAGGACAGATAGTAGAACTCTCCCAACTCTAGCTCTCCAGAGAATGATAGCAGAGCTTGTTATCCCTCTCTTCTGGCTGTGCTGGCTCTGTGTAACACACAGATTGCAATGCCAATGTCACAGATGGCCCATCCTTCACACCAATTTGTGTTTCTAAAGACGTTGGACTGGCAACGCTACAAAAGTTTCTCAAATATTTACTTGCTGTAAAAGTTTGAATGATATACACTTTTTTACTCTTATGTTATGCACAGGAACTGAAACACATGACATATCAGTATAAATTATATTAGCTCTTCGGTACTGTAGTTCGATGCTTAATCAGTCGAAGCAAAGGGATTGGTGCTCGACTACAGCATAAGTATCCCGGACTGGAACTGCAACTTGAACATCGAGGACTACTGTGCCACACGTGTTTAACCCCTTAAGGTACATAAGGAATTGAGCGATTTCTTCTTAAAATACATTTGAAAGTGATTCATTTGTCACAAGGAAACTGACTGAATTTGGATGACCAGATCCAACGTATCAGTAAAAGTTAAGCCCTGTTTCGTGCACCTCATTGCAAAAATAAGGAAGTTAGCATATTTTTTTATTAGTGGGACACATGTCCCTCGTACTTTAAAGGGTCAACAAAAGACAAATGTCCCAGAAGACAGCTACTGATTGGTCAATGTGTGATAGGGAGGGACTGCTAAGAAATAAATAATAATAATAATAATAATAAAACTAGTGACTGATAGTAGAAGACTGCAGAGGATTGCTGAAGTTCGTTAACTGATATACACAATAACCTACGCACTGAATGCAGGTAGTAGATATAGCTGTATCATTCTGAGCAGTGTGAAAGCTGAATTGTCATTATTTAGAGTTCTGACGATATGAACTGGTCACACCCAGTCACATTCCATGCACCCTACAGTAATGATTTTGTACAGCCACAGTGGACCCCCAGTAACACCCCAACAGCCTCTTTCTTAAAGGGACTTTGTATCGTCTGCTTCTTTCTAATATTTAATTTCTTACTTGTTTAAAATCATTTGTTGTTTATTGTTGTTATTGATTAGATCATTATTTTTAGGGTGCCATGATTTTTGACAAGTGCAAGCTGCAGCCAACGGGAGAAGAGACCAGGAAATGGAAAGAGGTACTTGATGTTTTTGTAAATATCTTCCATGAAATCAGCTTTGATGTTAAAAAAAATATATATTTCAGGCTGAATTCTCTGGATCACATAGTTCAGCCTTTTCTTTTCAGAGAGCCAAACATAAGGTACAGTATGCGGCTTTGCTAATTGGCATTGATTATCATTAGTTAGTAACTCCCATCCCAGGACTGTAATTGAGACCCTGCACTTGTAATCTATACAGCACTAATGATTTGTGACATTACCAGGAGCGTTGCTGCATCTGCATATTATTATCTTATTCTTCACTGTTCAGATATATTTCTGTGTTCATTTACTGCTTCACCGGTGACTCCTGCTAACTTGGATACGGTGCTTGCAGACTTCAGGGCCAAGTCGATCCAAAATTTCCCTGCAGGGAAGCACATTTTTAGTTTGCAAACTTCCCCCTAAATGAACTGCCTTCCAAGTCGATCAACTCAAATTCACACATCTTCCAGATAACGTTGCTAAATTCACATAGAAGGGGCGTGTCATATTTAAATTAGGGATGGTACTGATTGTACTCCCCGGTATTCAAGTCAAACAAATTGGCCAAAACTTTCCTAAACATCCCACTAAGAACTTCCTCAAATAAAAGTCACGGAAGTTGAAAGTGGAAAATAAACAAGCCAGATTCCTACAAAGATCCAACCGATCACATTTAAATGTGCAACCAAATTTACAGTAACACTAACAGACAAAAAATGAATATACCAAAACAGTGCTCAAGCCCAGAGTGATTGTGGCGCATTGGTAACTGCAGCCCATAGACTTTGGGGACCTCGGTTCAAATCGAGGCATTCTGCAACACAAACCTTAATGCAGAACTATGATAGGGGTTTGGCAGAAGAACATGCACTGCAATGGGCTGTTCTTCTCCACTCCCTAACCACTCCCAATCTGTATATGTTGTACTTTGCTGAACTTCACTCAGCTACCCTGCAACCCCCCGCTATTTGTAAAGTTGATCGACGGCAGGGATGTCAGTACTGGGAAGTGTGAGTGAAGTTAAGAGCAGGAGGTTTCAGTACTTCACTGCAGGGAAGTTAGTTTGATCGACTTGCCTCCTTCATATTTTATGTAATATGTAAATGAGCTCATCAGTGCCCCCTAACTGCATTTAGTAACAGGGTTGAAATGAAAGTTGTTGTTGGCGTACCAGGCGTGGTTGATTCATGTTACTGTATTTTATCTTGACAACTCAGATTACAGTAATTACATTCAGACAACAAGGTCTCACTGGTTTACATTTAAAATACAAGCTGTAGCTGGATTGGTTTTTTGAATGTAATCGTTTTAAATGTAATAGGATAATAAAAAGCTAGTAAGGATACTTTATTTGACCTGATGCACACTCTTGTATCCTCTTTATATCTATGATATTACATTGCAATGATCTCCACCTGCAGACAAGTGTTTATGTTTTTTAGAGTGTTAGGTAAGAATACTCAGATAAAGGGCCCTAATATGCAAAGCAATTAATTGCTTGTGGTGTACTAGTGCTGTTTGTGTGCCAGACCACACATCAGCATTCACGCTTCAACTAATAGATTGCAGATGTGTGAGAATTACAACAGGAGTAATGCACTTTTAGCAAAGTTGCCAAAATATTGTAATGCTGTCCAATGTTTGTATTTTTTTTTTAAAATGGATAGTCCTTAGAAGAGACCTTTCTTACTATTAACCCTTTACCACATTGAAAAAGACCTGCAATGTCATGTACCTGTGTTGTGCTGTTTGACTGCAGTTATAGATAATTGGCAGGTAACTAGTGTTATCATTTCAAGATGTGCTGGATATCTTCTTCCTCTGTAGATCTATAAAAAATAGATTAAAACTATTATTTTTGTTTGGATTCCCTTCGTCACATCCCGGCTGAAACCTGAAGCCTCAATAGACTCTCATACATGTCTCACCTTAACCATTAACCTGTTCCCTTGCGAAACACTGCCCCTAGTGGATGTAAGGAATAGATCAGTAAGAATAGCACATTAGAACAGACGTGGCAGTTCTTAAATCCACTGAGAGTTTACGTGGTTAATAAAGGAAGAAATGTTATCTTGTGGAAGGACCTCACTTAAGATAAGATCAAATAAAAGTATTAATGCTCCTAAAACAATATTTTATCCCAAATTATTTTCCCTAATTCTACTTCCCACAAACAGACAATAAATGCAGTCAGTTAACAAATCAATTAAAAAAAAATGCATCTGTCACTCCCCTGTTTGCAGTGTAATAATATAGGTGATCTTGGTCTCGTCTATTCACTGTCATAGCAGTCTTCTTCACTCAGTAATAAGATCAGCGGCCTTGTCTTGCTCCAATGTGATTGATGGAAGATTAAAAGCATTCTAAAGATTATAATTTCCTTTTGGGCTATTTCCGAAGACTGAGACACTTTTAACACTCTGCTGTGGTCCCATTTCAAGTCCCAGTACTGGTAGTGCTGACACTGTGCAGATGAGATCACTGCAGAAGACGAATATGAAACAAGGTAAAACACTGAGACAGAAGCTTATCAGCTAACCAGGACACGGGATAAAAAAAGCAATTATCTAAAATCTCTTATCTAATTTCCTCTGTGGAAATAGTTTTAATCTTATCATCACCTGCTTTATATATATATATATATATATATATATATATATATATATATATATATATATAACCCAGCATGCAAAACTAGCAACCTATATTTTGCCAAAAATGTTACAAAATAAAATATGTACAGTAGGAGAGACAGATACAGCATTATATAAAAGAATACAGAATCAGCTATCAAAGTTAAGAAAATAACCAAGAGTTCAACACTTTACAAAAAAGTAACATAACAAGAATGACCTGCAATTTATAGTTTTAGAAGAAATACAATTAGGTAATGTACAGTATATAAGAATACAGGAAAATAAATGGATAAATAAACTCAATACCATGATGCTTGAAGGTTTAAATAGCAAGCAATAGTAGATAGTTACATCATTAACTATATTGAATGACATCACAAGCACATTAATAGATTTAAATAGTTATCATGGCATTAAAAGCCTATAAGTACCTCCACTGTTTGTTTTCAAACACACTTTCCCTTGACAAAGGTGTGTTAAACATACCGAAATGTTGGGAAGTTGGCTCTTTTGAGCAAAATATATAATAATGAATTTATTCATGCACATCAAAGCTTTTTATTTAAAAGGCGTTGACAAATATAAGGCACTTTGTACACTAAAGAATGTCTCCACAAAGTCATGAAACAGTTCTTAGCAATGGTAAAGCAACCATCCATGGATACCTCACTTAATTGTTGATTATGTGGCGTTGGGACTGGTCGCAAAGAAATGTATTATGAACAAATCCTAAAACACAAGGATATAAAGAAAGAATTATAGAGACAGAGTTAAGAAAAGTGGATAAACTAAAAAGAGATGATCTACTAGATTATAAAAATAGAGATAAAAAGGTCAAAAGAGTCCCATTAGTAATGACTTACTCTAAACTTTTGACTAATATTTCTAAGATAGTTTGGAATCACTTGCGGATTCTACATAATTCAGAAAAAATGAAAAAAGTATTTCTTAAGGCCCCATTTGTAGCATTCGAAAGAGACGCTATTTTAGTTCACACTATACATAAAAGAATAATTGACAGAATAGGTTCTACAGATACTTGCACTAGTACATGTAAAGTGTGTAAATACATGGACAAAAGGAATTGTATCCATGTAGAACTGGCTGCAAACCACTTTTAAAGACAATTCATAAAACAAAGCATAAAGAAATGAACAGGAATCTGAAGCATTCTTCAACAAAATTATCTGGTTCAATGAGACTAAAATATAACTTTTCACCAAAAATGGACCACAGTATGTTTGGAGAAAAAAAGGGAAAGCCTTCGAAAGGTGGTTCAATCATGATATGGGGTGTTTTAGCAGGTCAGGGACTGGAGACATTCATGTGATTGAAGATCGAATGAATGCAGCCATGTATCAAAGCATTCTTCAAAGTACAGTGATGCCATCTGCTTGTAGTTTATCTTCCAACACGACAACAACCCAAAGCATAAGACTAAGTCAGCTCAGAAATTCTTGAAAAAAAAAAAAAGATAAAAGTTCCAGAATGGCCTTTGCAATCACCAGATTTCAATCCAATAGAAATGCTCTGGACTGATCTGAAAAAAGCTGTAGCCAGTAACATGCCTTATAAAAAAAAGACTAGAAATTCAACTTAACTGAACTTCAAACAAGTGGAATGCAGTTATTTCCTCTCTGTCTTTAGATCGGTGCTATTTGAAAGAGATACTGCACTGTTAATGCCTTTGAGTCTGCGCATAAAGCACATGCCTCTGCATATCCTTGATAGTTTCTGGAAATGAAAAAGGAAATCAGATTCATTTTATGAGGGCTCTTGTATTTCAAAAGAGGAATACTGGCCTTAAGTCATTTTTGTTAGCTGTTTGTTAAATTAGCATGACAGACAAAGGTTGGTTTAATTACTTCTTCCTAAACTAAACAGCTTTGAAAGGATTGTCACCCAGCAAATTTCTCACATTAAAGGAGACAGATTTCAAACATTAGAATTAACTGATAGACTAGAATTAACGGACACTGCACCGGCGAAACTGAGATCCACTCAGAAAATGAGGAGCACTTGCCTTATCCTTAATACTGACATCAAATATATACAGCATATGCACACACACACACACACACACACACACACATAATAACATATGGTTTCAAATCCAAATAAAAGAAATTCGGTTTTACACTAATTCCATATTTTTTCTTAGTTTAACCCGTAATAAAATATTAATATCAAAGGCATTCCTATACTAGTTAAACATTATTTAAATCTACTTGCTTTCTGTAAACATAACACACTAAATATACACCACTGTTTCATCTAATCATTTTACCTCTAGATCTCAATATTTCCACTGTGCTGTGAGTGTAGAGGAGTAATTTGTTACAATATTGTCAGTTTGTTATGAGCCGGTGCTTCAATAAGAAAACTTACGATAAGCAAACCTGTAGCCATGGATTCCTGTGGCTCCTTCTCATAGTCTTGCCTGAACACTGCACCATCCCTGAATAATGTGTTGAAAGTGTATGTTATAAAAAGAGTTTCAAAGCCAAGGCAATTAAAACCGGTGAGATGGCAGTGCCCTGTCAGATAACATCCCAGATCATTTTCACTTGGGTTTCTTTCGGTTTGACAACTTCATTTTCACAAGATTGTAAACAGCAGTGAAAATTCAAGATGATCAACAAACTGACAACAAGAAAAGTATGTAGAGATCAACGCCCCATGTTTAAACTAAACAAGAATCACAGCATTATGTAAAGCAGGAGTGTATTACAGAATACGTGACAAGGGAAGCTGTGACAAACCGCTATGCAACTTAAGAGGGTATGCATTAAGAGGGTATGCATTTACATGTAAAAAAAACTAAAACAAACTCCTGCTAATTCTTGTAAACTCTAATGAGTTATCTTTTATTGCTATGGTGTTCCACTTGAATTTACTAGGAATCTTTTTTTTTTTTTTTTTAATAATAATAACATTCATTACAAACTAAATACAAAGCACAAGTAGTTATTCAGATGGTAATCCTATCAACTGTGAAAGTTTATTGAAATTCAAGTTGGCAGCCATTCACTGGTTCCAAGTATCTCTATCCCAGACTGCAACTGCAACCACGCAATCCCATGAGACAACTATTGAAAGGTCAACCAGAGGTCAAAAGTGACAGATATGGGAAGACACAGGCTGCAGAGAATTGTGGGAAGAGTGTAAATTAAGAAGCAATAAAAGCAATGAAGCCAGGAAGTGAGAAAGATGTATTGACCAGAACAGTACACAGAGATACCATCAAGTACTGGAGGGTGGACACGTTATTAGCAACACCATACATATCCACTAAAACTGGGTGGGGGGGTACTTTGGAACAAAATGGTTTTGAAAAAGAGAGTTGACAAGCACAAATCAGCCTCTCAAACCAAATCAGGTTGTATACACTACTCTGGGTTTCCAGTTCAATTTGGACGTCAATTATATAAAGCAGCAAACTTGTGTTCAGGGTGTCGAAATAAGGTTAATAAAAATCACATAATAAAATAAAATAAATCACTAATTAATATGCCATTTTATAAATAATAATAATAAAAAACAGCCTAACTTTACAATAAATGTAAGGATTGCATACTGTTAGTATGAATAAATGTCAAATGCATCATAGTTCATGTTGTACAGTATCTCTACATTTGAATATTTAACCTTTTACCCCAATTCGGTTGTGAGTCACCAATCTACCAAAGTAAGGACCAGTGGCATTTATAAGCAGGCTTCTTCTAGCTGAACTGCAAGACGTTATTGATGTGTTACTTGAACCACCCCTGGAATCAAGTCAAGTCTGTCTGGTGGAGGCGCAGTGTAGTGCGGTCTATAAAACACACAGGGGACATATTTGCAAAAAGTCAATCAGCAGATTAGTTGCAAAGAACTCAAGTCAAAAACCCTACATCTAGAAAAGTGCGTATCCAGTTCTGATCAAAACTGGCTCAGAATATTCTTTAGCACAGGCTAGTGACAGTATCATGAAACAATGGGTAAATAGAGGCATGCTGGCTGACTGTGCGACTTAAATGCTTTCATTTATCTAGAGAACCCCTTGTCAATTTCTGATGAAGGACATTCATTATGATTTCATAAGCTAGGGGCGTATATGGAGGCTGTCTTTCTGTATGTCACCAAGCTTGTTCAATGAAACCTGGTCTGGATATGCATGAACTGTACTTAAGCACAAAATACTGCGAGCATCAGAATCTAGGGGTATATGAAGGCGTCTGTCAGTCTATTTGTATGTCGAACTTACACGTGTGCATACAGTGGATCATGGTGCTCATATTAATGATAGCTTTAATTTTAAATTTACAGCTGTGACAGGAGAGGAACATCACGGACATGCTTGTAAGGTTAAGAAAATCCATATTTGGCTAAAATAAACTTCTGAATTCATTAATTTGATTAAAATTTCCCACCACCATATTGCTAGGTCTAATTATTCACAACCTAACAGAACATTATAAATAATGACAGTAGACAAAAAAAGGCTGAATTTATTTCAGAGTTGTTGCACAGCAGCATGGAAAATAAAATGTTTTCCTTAACAGCTAGGTTATTTGCATTAAATGACAAGTTTGAACATCAACAACAGTTTACAAATAATGCAGCTTACATTCTTTTACTTAATTGATAACGTGAGGATCTTATTAGGGAAATAAAAATATGTTTGATATCTGCAAGGTGTCAGAAACTAATATTGCATTAATGTAATGAGCCTTAAACTTCTTGCCTTCTGTTGAGCAATGTGAATCACTGCTAGGTAAGCCATAACATAATTAGCCATCAAAAATATGTTAAACCTTCTCAAAAATCATCTGTATCCTTTAAACGAAATTGGTCTTTCAAGGAGATTGTAGGCTATTTCAAGGAACATTCAGACATACAGTATACATGCTGCACTAGGTAGAAATGGGGGTTCTTGGATGAATATATTCAGGGGAGGGTGTATTGAAAGCAGAGACAGAAGCTTGTTAAAATCCGGTGCTTAAGGTGAGCAGGTGAAAAGAGGCTTTACATGATGTCCCCTCATGGTTCCTCTCTTCAGAAATGCTTATCCGTCCCCTAAAATGTGGTTGGCCCACTGTAAACAAACATTGCCAAGGCTTCCAGAGTACCCTCCCAGCCTCTTCAGTGTTCTCTAACATGGAGCATGCGCAGAGGGTTCATGTGACAGAATACAAATGAAGCATCGTTTATCTAACCTGTTACACTGCCTGAGTGCCACTTTAACCGATAAAGGATAATATATAGAGCGATGTCAATGGGTTGTAATGGGAAAGCTGAAGAAAACACATTAATGTACAAATAAGCTGACATTCTAGGAATCTAGCATGACTCAGTTCTAGATATGACTAATTGTTGCGCTTGTGGATGGCGAATATACACTACAGCCTTGCCCTGCTGTCTGATGCATGGATTGTTTCGCTGTGGGGATGTGGGAGCCCACAGTAAAATATAGAACCCCACAGTTAATTTGGTTATTACTGTTACACTTTTTGTGGTGATCCATAAATTATATATATAGGGCCATAGTATTTAGAGGTCGTGGGCTTGTGAATGCTTGAAAATCCTAGCAACACCACTGTAGAGCACAGATGTGATATCAATGGCTCCTAGCACCTTAAAAGACTTTTCAAAATCTTGAAGACTCCAAGCCTTTAGCCATTACCTGTTATTTGCGCTATTATAGATGCAGCAGGTGACTGCGCTCAATTTTTTCTGGCAAAGAAGATAGTTCCTTTAAACCCAATTTCAATTCTAGATGTGGCTCCTTTTGGGCACCCTTTAAATACTCTCAGGAATATACAAGCTTCACACAGTCAGAAACCTGAAAATAGGGTTGTAAAAAAAAAACACTGCGTAAGATCCGGAGGCATACTGAGAGAAAAAAAAAAAAAAACAGCAGGTTTGCCCAATACATGCTAAAATAATTTTCCTCTTACTGTTTAACAGTGGGATGCATCCTCAGACATCTCTAGCAACGCCTGTTGCTAAGGCACTACATCACTGATATTGCTGTGTGTGTTAGAAACCTGAATCCCTTAAGGGATCAGATTTTACAGCTGGAGGAAAGTTGTAGATGTGTAAAACCTTGATGTATGTACAGTGTTGGCAGTAACTCTGGACTTGCACTTTTATTTAAGTGTACATCACTGGGACAATAACATGAAGTGTTTCAGAACATGTACAGTATTATACAGATCTTGATTGGGTTCATACTGTCCTGCTCCTGAATTCTGCTGACTCGCAAGAAATGCAGCTTAATGGTTCCCTCATACAAACATATGGGTTTGGTTCTAAACCTCCTGCCTGTCACCCTACTTTCTGCGACGCAGCATTTGCATGCTAACTCTCGGTTCTCTAGTTCTGCCAGCGGCATGGCATCCATCTACTCTCCAGCAGGAGATATAGCATCAGCCCATGGGTTATTCTTACCAACAGGGATTTGACTGTCTTTAACACTAATCATTTACACAAACACACTCCCGAGGCTACACAATTGGTTAAAGCCACTAAGATCCTTTGATTGATTTAGTATGATTGATTTAGTATTTCCGACTGCAGCTTTGACCATTATAAAAAACAAAATATGGTCCAGATTTACAGAGCTAAGGTCCAAGTGGACAATTCATATTTTTCTGAAAGGATTAAAAATGTATTGTTACAAACTACAGTAGATACAACTTGTAGGAGATCTTCAATTTATATTTTCAATGGTTTCATTCACATGACTAGATTAAGAGTAGGCATTTCAGAAATATCTCAAATAAAAGCCAGGGTGATGCATCACGTATAACTCCAGTATGATTAATATTTAAATGAACAAACATATTATTGTGTATTTTACCTAAGTTATAGTAATACAGTGAAATAATAATGCAAATAATATTGGTCAAAATCACTATGTTTTATAGAAATCTTGAATACAGTACTCATGTTACTGTTAAGGTCATTACTGTATTGGTTGAGAAGCATGATTGAAGTTGATTCAAATATCTTTATTATATTAGCTTTTTTATAAATCAAATATAAAAGAACTTAAAAAGCACACATATAATATTAAATCCTATTGCTGCATTCAGACATAGAATCCTTCAAATTTACAAGGAGAAAGGTTATTCTCTATTATATCTTGGTGAGGGAGCCATAGTTAAAATAGCCAACACAATTGCTTTAACTGTTTGTAAATGAAACCAATAAAGAATAAATGATAACAATTTTTAACTGCAGCCCACTGTCCTGAAATATGGTATTAACTGAACTTGCTTATTTTATTCAAAAAAACTGCAATGCTATAAAAACAAAAGCAGTAGTTGAGTATCTGTAAGCTCATTTCAGTCAAAAGTTTACTGTTTAATTGGCTTGTCTCTTGGTTCAACTCCAACAAGCTGTTTACAGACAGATTTAATTGGTGTATATAAATGCTATTTTAAACTGTGAGTGATAATGAAGAACCAACATGTTAAAAAAAAAAAAAAAAAAAATTCAGCATTTCACTATTAAGAAATAAATTGCATCTGAAACTGAATAATCTATTAATTTTAAGGCAACATTATTTTAATTTCTAAACATCGTTGAGTTCACTCTGCAATGGATAAACATATGTGTCATACTTCAAATGGACTAAATCTTTTTTTACAAAAAAGCATACAGTAGAATATTTAGACGATTATGGCCTGTATTTTCCACCTTAAGACCTAAAAGCCACCGCACCCTAGAACGACCAGATAAGACACCGACACGACTTCATATTTCATATAACTACCTTTTCAAACATGTTTGAAAATCCGCTGACGATCGCTGACAAGCAAAATCCATCGTTATCGTGTCGCGTCGGTTTTAGCCACACTCAAAACTGACGCAACACCGGGTCGGTCTAGGGTGCGGTGGCTTTTAGGTGAATTTCGGGCAAATTGCACCCTCCATAGTAAATGTATGCCTGGCAATTTGCCCATAGTGGGAAATCAGGCCTGGTGTTACAAGCTGAGTAGCACTACTCTAGCCTAATGTCAATACTTGTTTGTTTCTTTACATAATGTACCAATTTAAATTGCGAATCTGTAGACATTGTCAGTTCTGACAAAAAAAAAACCTGCACCTGCCAATATAATTACGTGAAACAACAAGAAAAAAAAAAAACACTTAAGGCAGCTGTTTGAAGCCAATCGTAGATAAATAGTTTCATCAAAAGCATTGTTTGAGTAAGCACAGAAAAACACTACACTGAAGTCCCAGAGGTAATTTTGCGCTGGTTGGTTACGTTAAATATCTGGTTTGGTTGCAGAGCAGTGAAGGAATGTAATATGTAACAGCGTAAGTATACAGCTTAGTGGTTTGAATCCCACTGTACTATAATATACTGTACTACAACAGATAGAAAATATATATAAAAAATATATATTGATACGACAAAAATAAATAAGTTACAAGACAATCTAAAATATAATGGAAAAAAGTGTAAATGAAACAGAATTCAGGCAAAAAGAAAACAAATAATGTATTACTTCCTTTTATTTGATGAGAAAGTGAAAAGGGAAAAAGCGTATTTGCCAGAACTGTTTATCTAGGGCACCAGGGATTAGGGCACCAGCGGTTAATCGATCAATGAATCTTCAACTGGGGCTCGCAAAATAAAATCAATTAATTGTTGTACCTCTACTCTTATTGTCTACAGCTGTGGTCAAAAGTTTTGCATAACCTAGAATTTTTTTTTTTTATTTGAGATTTAAAAAAATACTATATGAACATAATTTTGATCTTTTATTTAACATCATGTGATAAATTTTTCATGAAGTACATGGAAAACAACAAACTGAAGCAATGTGGTCAATGTGGGGGAAAATTACGTGCAACATACCCTGTTCTGTGTACAATATGCACCAGAATAAATTACATGGGTGAAAGACTTTGAACCACCATCAGTTAACGCAGGAGACCCTTTGCTGCTGTATAACAACTGGCATAGCCTGTTAATGAGGCTGGGCAGTTGTGGGGTAGAAAAATGTTTCCTCAGAGAACTGCTATTTCTGCAGTAGGTTTATTTCAGGGGATATATACTGAGGCTACTTTTCTAGACAGCAGCTGTCATCGTAGGCTTTCGCAGTGCTTCCCAATAAAAGAAGCTAATTCAGATCAGTGCCACTCAATAGGGCCACACAAGCCTTCCCACTCCTTTCCCATCTCCTGTACTGTGAGAGGTCATGGCTAATATGCATTACAGTCACTAATGGAATATTATGGAAGAAAAGAACCACTGCTTGTACCTACAGACCTCAGTTCTCTTTGTTGTTTGTTGAATAGCTGGTTCTGTTCGCCTGGCTATTCTCTTTAGTCAATCAAACCTTTGATACTGTATAAATTAGTCTGGACTTTTTTTTTTTTTTACTTCTTAAAAAGTCTTTCTCTTCTGGCGTGTTTAATGTGCCTGAGGAAATTTTTTTTTTCTTTAGTTTTTCTTAATTAATAACTGCCCTAGTTAAACCAGAACTGCTATTCCTTAAGCTTAAAATGACTGTATAATAAACTGTGGTCCCTTTTTATTTGTTTATGGTAACTGCAGACAAACATTTGCTCCTCAAGCTGTTTCTCTGGAATCCAACTTTAATACAAAAACAAATTCAATTTTGATATTACTACAAAAGCTATGCCTATAATGTAGTGGCAGATCTTAAAACCTTCTCAGTGCAAATATTAAAATAGGACCAAATCCAACATTGCTCTTACTTTTAAAGGCTTACTTTAAACAGACTTGCATGTCCCCTTTTTTAATGATTGAAACTTCTGAAATATTTAGATCAGCCACAACTTGGATCAATTGAATAGACCCCCTAATGTCACATTAAATGCATTTGTAAAAAGTACTAGATATTCATAGCCTTTCTACAACTGTTAATTGTAATCAGAAACCAGCACTGCTATTCCAGTGTGGAGTAGTGCTTAGGACTTTGGACTTGACCAGAGGGTTGTGGGTTCAATCCCTGGTGGGGGACACTGCTGCTGTACCCTTGAGCAAGGTACTTTACCTGGATTGCTCTAATAAAAACCCAACTGTATAAATGGGGAATTGTATGTAAAAATAATGTGATATCTTGTAACAATTGTGAGTTTCCCTGGATAAGGGTGTCTGCAAAAAATAATAAATACAACTGAGACAAGGTCAGGAGTGCTGATGTGATGATTGTTTTTATTATGATGATTTTTTATTGTCATCATTTACTGTCGTCAGTTTATTTCCTCTTTATTTTTTTATTTTTTAGCAGGGCTCAGCTGAGCCTATAGGTGTTTGGAACACTCAAGCTGAGCCTTCTCCCCAGACAGTGAATGTAACCGGAAGCATAAATCATGCCCTTCACCCCCTATTAAAAACACTAGAAAGACACAAAAATGCATGGGCATTCAGAGCATGTTTATACATTTGAGGCCCATGGCATTAACATCTGTATTCCTTATACTTTATCAATAACAGCTTATTTCAATGGGCAAGTGTGAAAGGATGGCTTTGCAGAGGTGACGTCAGACCAGAACAGAAACCAAAAGAAGGAATGGCGGTGAAACTGAGGCGCTACGGCGCTCAGTACTTTATTAAACAATAAAACAAACAAAAGATGTATACAAAACAAACACCACAAAACAAATGGCGCGTTCGCCAAACAAACAGAAACAAACAAGTATCGTGCTGGTTTTCAGCCAGCACGTCTAGCAATTGTTATCTCTATTTGAATAATTTTACCTCCTAACTCCTCACTCGTTCTCCACTCTCGAACACCCTCTTTATAATGAGCTTGGAGTGGGTCTTTTATATTCGTGGCTGGAGCCTTAATTACCTATTAAACAATGACCTTATTAAGGCTCCAGCCACATTCCCACAAGCTTTACAGGGATGGGGATTCAACCCTATCCTCACCAGCTACACTTTGAGACCAGCTCTTTCGCCGGTCTCAAACAGTAAACAATGACAGACGTCTTTCGTCCGTCCACACAAAACACAATATATATATATATATATATATATATATATATATATATATTACTAATAATACTAACAATAATAATAATAATAATAATAATAATAATTATAATAATAATTATAATAATAATAATAATAAATGACAAAAATAGCGCACAATATATATAGGGGCGGGGCTCCCCATCACAGCAAGTCAATCAAAGTGCATCAACTACAGTAACATCCTGTCCGTCACCGCAGAACACATTATGGTTTTGCACGTGCAACGCAGAAATAATAAATTCATCTTGTTGATTACGTCTTCCATGATGCTATTTTTGTGTTACCCAGCAGAATAGTTAAGTATCATCTATATGTTTGTTCTAAACTAGCTTTGCACAGAAACGCTGATGTGTTTTTCTTCCAAACACACTCTGCTCAGTGCTACTGGCAGGTTAGAAATGCCCAGCTCTGAATTACCTTTTTTTTATTTATAGTTGTTGGATGCTTTTTGACACTGGTGTGGCTGGGCTTCACTTAACACATGGAGAAAATATTTAAGTCACAAATAAAAATTGGTTGATACTGAATTGAACTGTGATGAAAGATTTCTCCAGCAAAAATGTTCTTCTTAATATGAATGCAATAAGATTGACTGGACAGCTAGACAGACACTCACATGCAATCGTTTTGCTGTCTATTAGACACCTCGTTGAAGTGGTACTGAGCGGCAGATGATGGGAATAGTATTGAAGACAATGGTGTTGACGTTTTCAGAAAATTCACCTCTTACAAGACTTGATGGTTTATTAGTGAGATCTTGGCTTTTGTTTTCTTCTCAGTTTTGAAAGATGATTCATGCTAATTGTATTTTTATCAGCTTTAGGCAGAGCGATGTCTTATTATTTTCTGAATGTCAATACACCCATTTAAGATAGAGACTTATTGTTGCCGGAATCCAATTAAAATGCATCTGCACCCTACTCAGTTGAAGGTATCACCTCTGATCAGTAGTTCAGACAGTTACTGCATGCTTGTATAAATGTATAAATGAGGGAAGTCTATAATGGTTTGCCATTTTGTACAGGTCACACACACACACACACACATGAGGTTGACCTATCTAACCAACTTAGAGTGCTGAATTGTGGTACTGGCTACTGGTACAGAACAAGCTAGGGGAGAACACAATAACACAAAAAAAGAGAAATGCTTGAAGCCCATATCACATGGGCAAGTAACTATGAGTTAGGCCATTGCAATTTTGTCGTGTTTCCTTATGGAAAGGCGTAAGAACAAAAAAAGTACCACAAGTTATTCATTTCATGTCATATGCAGTTGTTACAGTGGGTAGCTCATAAAATCTGATTAATAAAGTTTTGATAAACCTCTTGAAACTCCCTATCTAAAACGTATTCAGGAACTTAAAAAAAACTGCCAAGTTTGCAGTCTGGGGAAGAGGTGATTTAATAAGAATTTCTGCTGTTGAAGCTGATGCTGCTATAACTGATGCAGCTGTACAAATTGAAAATATAGTGTCAACACAAAGGGATAGGAAATATTTTTTGTATATCTGTTTTTTTGGAGGTTTTTTTGTTTCCAAGCATTCAACACCTTTTACTTAAAACACCTTCATAATGTTATGGTCGATACCAAACACAATGATTTTTGTCTAATAAAAGAATCAGGTTTCCAATATTTTCTCAGCAAACATGGCAGCAGCCTGGTAGACCATGTGCAACTTCCTGCAAAGCTACAACATTTATTCTATTCATTGGATCAAGCTTTCTATTGTACCTTCACGTGTTTGTCAGCCCCTTCACAATCTCACTAACGTATCAACGTGTTTCCTGTTCTTGTAAAAGAGATGATTTATACCTGTGTGAGAACCGGTTATAACCTACAGAGCTACGTAAGTCTGCGTCAACATATTTGTAGGTTTAGCCTCCATTAAAAAGCTGAATAATTTAAACCAGCATTTAATTAAGCAGCAAAGGACAACAAGTTGTGGCAAAGTGGTTTGCAGTGTGCAGGTGTAGAGGTGATGTGATTACGAAACAGAAGACAGACAACAAAGTTCACTGTCCAAACAGTGGTTTATTTTTGTAATCCCGGTCTGGTGCCCGCAAATAATCCCAGGCAATTTCCAGCAATGTGTGTTGCACTGTTTCAAACAACGGGTTACAGTCTCAAAATAATGAACACAGTGATTCCAGAGTGAGTGCTGACGTGCAGGTGGTGAAACACAATTTATTTGTTTACAGTTTTAAAGTGCTGTCCGGATTGGTGCTGGCCTTAAGCGACAGCTCCTGGTACGTGTTAGCCGTCTAATAAACAAACAAGTGTACAATTAGGCACGACAAAACAAACAAACACTAAACACTCACGGTACAATATTTGTTCTGCTTTAGCGGTTCGCTCTTAACCATAACAAAGGAACAGATTGCCTAGCCACATCCCCTTTTGTACCATCAGTCACACCCCCTTGGTTAGCGAGTACAACCGTTTCTCCTCCAATCCGCAGTTGCCACATCGCTCCGCCCCCTTTCCAGATGGCCGACTTCCACCTTTCCCTGGAATGAATTGTCAGACCATCCAGTCCAGGGCACTCTGTTCCCTTTACACAGCGCCCTCACAGGTCGGGAGGGAGATTTATAACGAAGACTCATTCTTTCTCTGTCACAATAGTACATACTAATAAAAAATCCCTTTGGCATACAATAGTAAAAAGGGACCACTTTAAAGGGAATAGGATTGAACCACAATATTATTTTGGTAACAAGAATGGCATGCTTTAGGACCACAAACCTACAGGAGAGAGAGAACACAACAAATGAAAGACAGTGTATTCTCACTTTTCTCCATAAGATTGTTCATATCTGATATTTTAAATACATACGGTTAAACTTTTAATTCTGTGTATTTCAAAAGATTTGTTTATGTTACTCAGTAGAGAGAATAATATCGATCTGATATGTAGTAAAAATGTATTTTGAAATGTATTTGCTTACGATTGTAAGTCGCCCTGGATAAGGGCGTCTGCTAAGAAATAAATAATAATAATAATAATAAAAATATTATTAGTGCTAAATATAAGGATGGCTATTTGCTAAATATATACAGTGATGAGGCTTCAGTAGGCCTATCTTATCATGTGTGAATAAAATAACAATAAAACATGTAAATCAATACAGGTTTGTGGTGGAGTTTCAAGTTACCAACACTTCAGAGTCTCAAAAGCTGCAGCTGCATAATAGGGTTGCCTACTGTACAACTGCAGCATTTTGATGGTATACTCCAATATAGTTCTTTTAATTATGCTGGTTGTTGAAAATTGTCTGAAAAAGACTATTATTATTGTTATTATTATTATTTGCCTAATTTCTTATGTATGTTAATATGGACTGTAATACATCCATAATGACGCTTATTAAATATATGGTTTGGGCCCACTCCAGTCGGGTATCAACTGTTTGTGCTTATGAATAGACCTAAGGAAAATTGCAACATTTTACTATGGCTACAGCAGTGATTTAATTAAAGTAAATAATCCACATCTATCATGTTATATACATACATTATAAGGAACAGTATAAACTGTGTATACATTCCCAATGGTTCTGTTTTCAGGAGCAATGGAATAGGATTCCTAAAGGTGGGGACCATTCCTCTAATCCTTTCAGAGGAGTTGCAATTGAGGGGTCTGCTATCCAGAATGGGCGTTAGAGTCATCGCTTACGACACTGTTTCTTGGGAAACATCAGTAATTTGCACCTGATAACCATTTGCCTACCACTATATTAGCACACTATCAAGTCTGTCAGATCTGCTGTTTTGCCCATCGGAAACTGACTTGCTACAGAGAGATTAAACTTGTATATATTTCACACAATAATCAAACACATGTGTATTTACAATGTAATTACACATACTGTAACTAATGTACTAATGTCTGATTTTTTTTTTTTTTAAACAGGTGTGTCACATTGTGAGCCAAACAAATGTTTAGCCAATAAGACTAGCTTAGTTGATAATGATGTTCAGTAAATACATTGAAAATGCATCTGCTTTCACATTTACCTGCTGGGCTGATGAAGCAGCTCTCTGGGTCATCAGCATCCGCAGCATCATTTAAACCTCATCTAATGGTTCATGAAGTTGTCAGCTGTTAACAATGAAGTATGCACTAAGCTTCCCTGAGTCGCCCTGATTTTCCAGGATTTGAATAGCTTTGTGGCTTGAAACTTTCACAAAAATAAATAAATATAGGAACTAGCTGCTAGGTTCTGTATCATGAATAAATGTCTGTTACTGTTTAACATTCGACCTTGATGCAAGCCTAAACATGTGTCTCCTTCTTATTGTTTTTATGATTTACTATTTGAAGATGCAGCATATAATTAATTCGTGCATTGAATATGCAGCCCAGATGGTATGTTTTTGATAAGAACCATTTTTTTAAACTATTTTTTTTTTAAATGTAGTAGCGGCCAATTGATTTTGACCCAATTTTTCTCCCAATTTGAAATAGCCAATTGTATTATTTTTAGGCTCAGCTCATTGCTACCACCCCTGCTTTGACTCAGGAGTGCCGACGACGAACACGTGCTGTCCTCCGAAACGTGTGCCCGGCCAGCCTATTGGGATCGTTGGTGCGCGGTGAGCCGAGGACACCCTTGCCGACCTATGTCCTCCCCACCCGGGCAATGCTCGACCAATTGTGCGCCGCCCCTTGGGAACTGTTGTCCACGGTCGGCAGTGGAATACCCTGGACTCGAATCGGCAACCTCCAGGCTATAGGGTGCATCCTGTGCTCCACAAGGAGTGCTTTTACCAGATGCGCCACTCGGGAGCCCCCCTAATAAGAACCATTTTTAAAAGTGTTTATAATAAAAATGAGCTTGAAATCTTTAATTTCGATCATCGTACTATTTGCATGCTTCTTTTCCCATACATTATTAATCGTGATTTTGTGTAGTATACTGGAAACTTAGCTGGATATATAAAATGATTTATTGGTAGTAGGTAGGTTTTAAACAATTTGTAAAGTTTTCCTATAGTACTTACCAAGGACGTTTCTTCATTTCCATACATATTTTTGAAACCGTAGGGTAGCATTTCTGTATATTATTTTTCAAAAACGGCCATTGTTCATGCTGAGAACTAATCTTTGCTTCGAGTTTCTTCTCATCAGTTCCCTCTCAGGGGTTCATTTTTGCCAAGGCAAGCAATTAGTGAATAACAATTAAATCAATTAACCCTGCTCTTCTCCAGGCTGCACACATGAATTATAAATGAAGAAGAACTTTTAATGCATACCAGTCACAAAACAGCAGGCAGACCTACCTGTGTTGTCACGGAGACCAATGGAGACCACAGCCTATAGTTAAGAAACTCCCATTCCTTACAGTTGAAGGACGGGTTACACCACTTGAGACTGTAATTAAACTGTTGCACTTCACTGAAAAGCACCCAGCATTAACTGTGAAAGCTTTATTGTCAAACACTACTGTTCTTTCTAAGACGAGTTGTTGAGAGAAATTTTTAACAAAATTATTAAAAACATAAAAATGCCATCTCCTTTTAAAAGACTGCAGGCAACAATGAGTGGTTGTCCACATTCTTTCCAAGGAAATATAACTACAGCATTTGGTGACTCCGTACACAACCTATTCTATTTCACAGGCACACACACGCTTGACCTTATGCTAAGTGGGGTGGTGCCCATCCTTTCTTGCCAAAGGTAATCATTCTAAAGAGCTGTCGGCAGTACATTACTGAAGTGTCCGTAGCGTGGCATCACCTCAGAAAATGGGGATTGATTATGGTTCGATGCAAAACCTTTGTATCTGTCATATATAGTCTGGCATTACGGTCTATACACCCAGTCAACCACTTTTGCAAGTTTAAAGCCCATAGGCCTATTGTCATAATGTATTATGCTGTATTGCCTTTCTATATGAACGCTCCAGACATTATGGTAAAAGTTTTAATGGTATTTTTTTTTTACAGGTGCGAAGATTATTGATTGCACCGTAGTTCAAGAGATCGCGTAAAGGAATGTAACTGATACCTCAGTCATTGGAAAATCTTTACTAAGATGTTACTGGGAAGGATACCCAGTGAAATCACAGAAGCTACAAGCAGTATTTTCAATGTGGACTGCATTCCTTCAAGACAGGAAGTTCAACATTGAAAAGAGTGGAAAAGGCTTTTAGAATTTTTTTTTTTTGCTCAGTAACAATACAATTAAAAACCAAATACACGCTTCACATAATGTGTGCATCTTTCATACAGTATAGGAAAATGTCAAAATCTACGAAGTGATGGTAATACACACTAGGTAAGATTTACTGGAATTGTTTTGTTAGCTCATTGTACTTTAAGAGATGTTTAAATGAGAGTGACAGATATATGAATGCATGTACTGTGCATATTATTGAAGTCTGTCCCTTGCCATTATGTCGTATGTTTGCATATGACAGATAATTGAGATTTGGATATACTGTGACTTGTCGCATGACAGGCAGGAAATCGAGATGGAGGTTGAAGTTGATACGCCGTGCAGGTGAAAAGGATTTATTTACATATCAAGTCAACACGCTGAACATTTCACGTGACACTACCAGCAAAGGCAGCGCATGGAGCACATACAACACAGTGTATGAAAACTTTGGTAGGATCTACAATATCTGAACTAATCTTCTCTGTTCAATAATAAACTAACGTTGCTAAAGAGCTTGATCATGGAGGATAAATGGTTAGGGTGGATATGTGACAGGCGTATACACGATGGATTACTGTACGAGTATAGATTGTATTCAGATTAAAATAGAGCCCTAATATTATTAGTTCAGCATAGGTCCATAAATAACTTGTTACTTGCAAAAGTATGATGAAAAAGCATTACGCAGAGTTATGGACGGATTGACTGCATTATAATATTCTGACGATTACTTTATTCTGACAATCTCTGGCACCTTTCTCTAGAGGCTTTTTCCAGGCCAAACACAATCAGCCTAATAATTAAAAAGGATGATGTAATGTATATAACTGATAGCAGCAGTGCAAGTGTGAATGTTACTCTCAGCGAATGTATGAACAGAACTACAGCCAAAGGCTACTTCACTTGGGCAGAGGTGTTGATAGCACAGAATGTTCCTCACTCAACTCTGGGATAAAAGGCCACAATGTTCCAGTTTTGCTGCAATTCTCAATCCACTAACACCCACCATAGCGTTGTTGGATTGGGTAGTATTCATGTTCTATGACAAGATCAAGCTCATGTTAACACCCTTCAAGCACTTTAAGAACCTGAGCAATTATGACATAAAAACATGTATTTACTTTAGAGGCACAAATATATACAGCACAACTATGCATAACTAAATACTTTTTATTGACTTGCGGGCAAAAACCATTCTATCTTGGATGGTCATTTCACCCCATATTCAATGCATGGTGTTCCCATTCTGTAGATAGAAGAGCATTACTATTGACTCATAAACTCAATATCTCAATTACAGAGAAAAGCCCACTTTATTCATCTAATTGCTGCCTTTGTTTATTAGTGCAAGTAACAATGCTGGTTATTTATTCTTTTTCCATGAAAGAATTGAATATAATAATTACAGAAAGTGCTAATTCTCACTAGGGCAGTTTCCCACAAGTCGTATTTGTGCCTCATTGAATTCAGTTAAATAGGAGGTGTTTATTGTGCCAATAAACAGAGGCATTTCTGTAAGCACAGGCCCCCTGAAGTGGCCACATTGCTTCCTCAGCTGTTGCAGAGCTGCTTAGTTTTGGCTCCTTTTTTTTTCTTCATGGATGAATAAAGACCCTCAGTGCCGCTGCGACTGTCTGCCACTGCTGTGCTTCGTGCTGCAGTCATTTTCTGCTTGTGCTGTGTGCATCTCAGAGGCAGCAGGAGAGTGCGCTGCACAGATGGGAGTCGGCACAAATGACCCGCGCCATACACACCACTGACCCAAACCGAGATCTAAAGAATACTGTGGCATTGTCGTTTTGCAAATGGGGCGGCCAGGATTGAGCTGCAAGCGTGATCCCATGCCTGTCCTGCTAATTCTGTTTCAAACCGAAAGGGAGAGAGGGGGAGGAGAGAGATTGGAGCAGCGCTCTCTTGGAATATGATGGCATTTTGTAAAGGAGAGATTTACATTTCAGGGGCTGATAGAAATGCCACTAGTCTATCAAACTGAAGACGTTTGTCTACTGCATGTAAAGTGGCTTGTCTTTAAGCCTTTGGTTGTTGGTCTAGTTCAGTGGGCTGACCTCTTTAAAACACATATATAACAAATGATACTAGGCAAGTAATAGATTTGACAAAATACTTTATTATGCAGAGGCATATATTAGAATAATTAGGGGTATTTTTCTGGCAGTACAATATAATACTATATTTTCAGATGTGTAGTTTATTAGACAACTTATCCCCACTTCCTGCTGTCATGCATTACTAAACTAGCAGGGTAGAATGGTAAGGGACAGCTTTTAATTCATTAATGCACATGAGCTAGTGGCAGAAACCCCTGTCAATGCTAATGAGGATATTATACTGTTCTCTTTTGATTGCCAGAGCCTGCTGCTGTCACTTCATCAAGTTAATGCCAATCGCAGGCAGTCGGTTACATGCAGAAAGCATGGGGTGAGGACACATGGACTCATTTCACTGGTGCCCTTTGAAAGCTGTCAGGTTAATATGAGTTTGGGTTGTGCGATTTCCACACACAGCGTTGCCTTGCAAATTAATTAGCGCAGTAATGAGACGATAGTGTCCACCTGACGTGAGTTTTGTTTATTTATTCCACAGGCGTAGTCCTAATTTCCAAACGCTATTTTGAAAGTGGATGAGTGTGGATACTATTCAACCAATTAATTTATTGCATTTGGGTCCTTCAGTGAGCTGCACACACTAAAAAGCATTGTTAGATATGCTGGTTGTCATTATCTTAATCAACAGCGATATTTTAGATCATTATGTTTCGAGAAGGGATAGTGTGGAGTGACAGTTTGGTCCTCGGGGTTCAATGCAAAAGCATTTTTTATTCAGAAAATTGTGCTGGCCTATACCAAATCATATTTGAGTAACTGACACTCATCATAAGTGTTACTTTTGTGTTGTGGAAAACTGACATCTGATATTTCTTCTATAATATAAAAATCTGATCAGCCTCATTGTTCCCTGGAGACTTAATATTGTTATATTCATACTGGTTTGAGTTGGTTTTATTGAATATAGTCAAACAACACAAATGTCAGCAATTTAAAAAAACAAAACAAAAAACTAACAGTTCTAGTTTTAAATTCTATCTCTGTTGTGACCAGCACAGAAAACAAGCTTCTTGGTCTAAACAAAGTGAGGTAATTTAAGTATCTAATTAAACAGAATAATTACATAAAAACATAAAAATAATAATAATAATAATGAGAGGATAAAAACAAATTGAGACACAGTTATTGACTTTTAAAGGCAAACTATGAATATGCTGTAAGAGCTTAAACAGGCTTATTTTAAGAAGTGGGGCAGGATGACTGATATAAACCTTGTGAGTCACACCAAAGACACAATGGCATCTTGGAGAGCATATCACAGCCCCAAAGCTACAACATGCAGACACAGCTGCTTGCATTGAATATATTTTTACTTAATTATTTTCTGTTTAGAAAAAGATACTGGTACTCAGTGTAAGTAACCACGTTTTGAAAACCTGCAGGCCCTATATGCAAAGCTGTAATGAGACCTAATGTCATTTTCAGTGACTCCCATCCTATGAATCATTCTAATTTAATGATTGTTTCCATGACCACTAATCAGATGTTTTTCCTTTCTGCTTTTTAAATGCAAGTTTTCTTAGTAATTACCATTAAATGCTGTGTTACACTCCTTATTGTTAACACAATGAGAATGTAAGCAAGTCAGTGATACTGTGAAGGTTCTTTCAAAAAGATGTCTCTTTCTAGTTTTATTAACAGTAAATGAGCGTCCAGAAATTCAACAATTAGACTGAAACTGTCACCAGCACATACACACAGACGCATCTGCAAGGGGAATAACAAACAGAGAGAGAGAAAAGGCTGTGGGTACATGGCAAGGGAAAAAGCAATTTACTATTGTAAGGTTCGGGAGAAAATAGCCTTGAGAAAAAGTTATTGATGTAGTGCATTTATGTGGGGTTGTAAGACAGATTATGCCATCAGCAAATAAGGTCAGTGTAGTGGAGTGTATTACTGAAAGAAATAGGCTGCTGTTTAAAGGGCAAAGGTTATTTTGCCTGCATATGAACCACCAAACAAGTTTACGCTGCAGGTTTTTAAGGGAAATGATGACTTCTGTCAGCCAAAAGGCCATCTACAGGCTTCCCATTTATTTACCTCTGCATGACCTTTCTGCAGTGTGAGGTGAACAGTGTGTGAGTTTCAAATGGAAGGAATGATGAAAGCACTCATCAAGCACTGCTGTTCAGTGAATAACTCTGCTTTAACAAGAGTAACTGCAAATGCACACTGTCTTTATGTAGACCTGTTTTCAAAATGAATGCATTAAGTAAGCTATTTGGGGCTGTATGTTATAAAGCACTCAACAAAAGTAGAAAACACATTTTGCCAAACATGTACACGATATAAATATGTAGGAGAGACAGGTACAACAGTATATAAAATAATACAGAATCACCTATCAAACATAAGAAATAAAAAGTGTAATGAACCAATAGTTCAACACTTTGCAAACAAATGAACATAACACGAATAGCCTTCAATTTGCAGTTTTAGAAGAAATAAAATGAGTTAAATGTACAGTTCTGAAAAATAAAGGAAAATAAATTGATAAATAGGCTCAATACCATGATGCCTGAAGGTTTAAATAGAAAGGAATAGTAGATAGTTACATCATTAAAATTAATAGATTTAATAGAAATAAATGATTGTAGTTGCCATGGCATGAAAAGCTTACAAGTACATCCACTGTTTGTTTTCAAACACACTTGGGAAGTTGGTTTTGAGAAAACACACATATATTGCCATATATAAATACTGTATATATATATATATATATATATATATATATATATATATATATATATATATATATATATATATATATATGCACACACACATTGTAGCAATACTTACAAATATGCAGGTTAATTATTTTAAGTCCTTAAAAGACTTAATTTGCATGCAAATTGTTCATTATTTAAAGCCTGCTTTTTTTTTTTTTTGACGTTCAAGTGATGACTGGTTGATGTGCACCTTACGGATCTTTGTGTATTAAATGTGTAAAAAAAAAAAAAGGATTTGGAAGTGGTCCTTGATGTATTAAATTTCCACTCTCGTATGCAATTTAATTTCTATAAAGAATAAAAGAAAGATGTACTTTACAAGTATGTGAGAATAATGTTTGACAATATTAAAAGCCAATCTGCATATATTGGCATCTTTTAAAAAGTTAAATAGTGATAAGCATTTTTACTGAATGCAGGCGGCATGGATCTTAATTAACTTTGTGTTTGCTATTTTTATTCTGCCTGTCAGCATAGCTATCTTCTTTCCTGGCAGTAATTACATTAGCTTTGTAATTTATTACTCATAGTATGTATTCCTAGTACCATCACTTTAGCCAGTAAGCTTTGGAGTCATGAAAAGTGTTGGTTTATTTTACATTTTTTACTGAGTGAACAGAGTCAGACTTTGGGGAGTTCATCTCTTGGACTGCTTGAAATCTATGTTGTTTAAAGCAAGTTCCAAGATTCCAAAGTCCATTAAGCTTTTAGAAGCTTCATCAGGTACCCTAGCAGACTGCTCTTTGTTTAATCACAATATGTCACTCCAGGGTGTGTTGTTGTGGGAAATCTTCTTGGGTTGGTTGAAGGCACTTGGCTTCACCTCGTGGTTAACAATCCACCCAGGTGTGGCAATATCCCACAACAACACACACCCTATCATGCTATATTGTTTAATTAATGCCAACAGGAAGAAAAAAAAATGAACAGTTTTTGGGGTTGTAAAATGATGCTGTATAAATGTGTGCTTAAATTTTATCTTAAAAGTGGTTGGTTAAAGCATTTGACTGCCAGAGCACTATGCTTAAGTAAAAGTAAATCAGCAGGAGGATACGAATCATGTAGAATCAGCTATACTATTCTGATTTTTTTCATACAGTGGGATTGGTTCAATGAATCTACCAGTAAGTGACTTTTATAAAACTTGTTTATCTCAGTATTAATTCAGTTTGACAGTTGGTAACATGTGGTATTTTCATTACCACCATCCTCTATATAGTTTTCATATTGCAAGCCTTTCTTCCGCAACCTTCCACAACCTCTATCAAACCTCTGTGACGTTCTTAAAACCCAGGTTGCTGCAAACATGTCAGCTTCTTTGAAAAGGAAGCTATTTAAAATATGTATGCAATAGAGTCATTGAATTGTTTACCTTGTGTCTGTAGGGATAGATAAGTCAGTCAATTTTATATAGGGATCCCAGCAGGGTCTTACTTACGTCACAATCAATTTCTGTCTCCTAATCATCATACCGTAAGTGTGGTCAGATCCACCACTGGGTATGACTTGGAATGTTTTATGCCAATTATTTAACAATTAAGTAGAAAAAGCAGATGGGCGAGAAGCTGTGCATCAACATGAGGTACATGTACCTCCCATCCCATAGTAAAACAGTGCAGTTTGTACACATCTGGGTTGCCCTAGTAAAAAGTAATGAGATGTCTGCTCAAAATGTGTTTACTTGATCTGTAACCTTGGGTTGCCCCTGGGATCTTAGAAGTCTTCTGTGGTAAAGAACGTTCATTTACTAGAACAAGCCAACTGCCAACCCCCCTCCATGGACGCAATGTCCGCTCAGCTTTTGAATGCAAATGGAGGGTGGGTGATTAGGGGTCACATTGACAAAAGGGAGGGGGGGGGGGGGGGGGATGCGAATCATCATTGTATGGATTTGGATAAGCAGGACTGCTGATGCAATGCATGTTTTGTTTTGCTTTAATTATTAAATAACACAGTCAGATTTACAGTATATCTTTGTACCATTAATAGAATTTTTAATGTGTCGGATTATTATGACATTACTGCTGCAAACAATTTTCCATTTTTTTTTAAATGGACAAACCCAGGACAGAATGCTTTAACATATAACAGTGCAATGCATGGGCAATGAATGTGTGGAGGTTGCAGTCTAAAATACAATTAGAATTAGAATATGAAAAAACACTATTAAGAGAGAATAGGAGGGCTTGGTATGCTTTTATTTTAAATGCCATAAAAATACTATTCATCATTTATTAGTGTTTCTGCACTCATAGATATTTCAATATCACCCACATTCAGAGGGTATAACATAAGCCTTTAAACAGCTCTGTGTTCTGTACTGTTCTGGTCCTTTTCTCTGATCAGCAATGCTATTAGAGGCAAAACCCTAAGATGTTTATAGGACTGCTAAGTAGCCTCTAAATCCATGTTAGGCTTTGCATGCTTTCTTAAATGCAAGTCATCAAAGCATCATGTTTTTTTTTTCCTGGTACTCAATCACTTTCTGCGTGCTGTACAATAGGTCACATGATCTTACTGCAGTTATACCATTTGTGTGAATTTGAATTACTGCATATGGAAGTTCTACCAGTGAGCAACTGCAACATTGAACCAAAACAATATATATATAAAAGGCACTGTATATATATATATATATATATATATAATTCCAATAATTCCTTTATTAAAAGTAAAAAAAAAAAGAAAAGGCTAATAATTTGGAAATTGTTAGAAAATAATATACAGACATTTATGTAAGGGACACCGATGTTCCGATGTTGATTAAAAAAAAAAAAAAAAAAAAAAAAAAAAAAATCAATCAGAAATGAATAGGTGGCATTGAGAAAATTGTTTAACATGTAGAAAACAATGATCTGCAGGTCATGAGATAAGATATCTCTAAACTGTTGTTTCATGCCTTGATCCATATCATATCAGACCAATGTCTGATATTGATTTTCACTAAATTTCAATTCAATGCACTTCTTTTATTTCGTGATATGCAATAAAAAAACCTGAAAGCTTGAATGTTGAAAGGTCACATTCAATCTGATTTCTCTAGAGCCTGGAAGAAGTCCAGGCCCATAAGGGAATTCATCTCAGTCTCTAGTTTCTATGTTGCAGCTACTGCAATTGTCTCAAGCCAAAGGCTGATTGTCTGACACATAATGGATATTCACAAATGGACCTCACAAATTGATGATACAAAAGTCTTAACTCTTCATCTTCTATCAAAATGTTTGATGTGATCTTGGAATCTGCTGTTTGTACTCACAGGGACTTTTTGTGGTGAACAAAAAAAATAATTTCTTAAGGTGACACAAAAGAGCTGATAAAGATCCATGAGTCATACCTCTTTTTAATACCTCTTTTTAAGGAGTCTGTGTACCTGGGAACTGAAAACACCTTATTTGCCAATTCTGGTATTCCCAACTCACCTATATAGACCTGGTTTTATGAAGGTGTCAGAACAGCACGTGACGCAATCTCCAGTTGTTTAGACCGCTGGAGCATTGCTTGGCATCGCAAGGTAATCATTTTCCATTCCATCACGGTCAGACAGCAATGGATCTTATGCTAACAAAAGGGATGGTGAGACTCAATACCAAACTTGTCAGTGGGGAACAGGGTTCGTCAGTGGTGGAAGCTAAAAATGAACTCACAGCAAGCTCATTCTCTTTTACAACACAACCTTATTGTCTCCCTGTCCTTTGCAAGTATGAGCTATGCCACCTGGCCTGTCAATGGCGGACACACACAACCCCTAAAAATGGCCAAGGAGAAACTGATTATTTATAACCTGTAATAAAGCTTGCTATGGTTTTTATGGAGACTTTGGGAAATATTTGTTTACGAGCTTCAGTGGTGCTGTTTTTGCTTTTTTATGCACTTGATTTATTACCTCAAATTAACTATCAATTGAATGTAGTTATATATATTTTTTTAATAAGCAAATTGCAGGTCTGTGGGGTATGAGTTTGGGACATACTTGAATGGAGTCTGAGAATGAAAGCAGGAAACGCTGCTTTCACAAACACTTTCTTGGGCTAGGTCAAAAACAATCTGTATGCAGATTTTCTGAGCTATATTGACTGGCATAATAGGAACTGATGTGGTTTCCATGGTTACGCCAACAAAGGGTAAAACAACACAAGCAACTATAAATTGCAATGGTTTCTTATATATCAAGGGATGATGTAAATGTGTCATATTCATACATTTTATATGCATCTGTTTTTTGTGATTGTTTATTTATTATTTAACTGCATTATTTCACTTTTTATATTATAATAGTAAAATATACAGTTGTAGTTTACTTGAAAACAGTTCAGGTTTTTTTTTATTTTTTATCAGTGATACAATGTTGTTATCTTGGGTCTGAGGATCATTGTTTGTACAACATAATTTGTTTATTTAATGCCATGTAGAAGAAAAGACAAGCAACAATGTATTTTTTCTGGAATATGTTAAGATTGAATTGAATACTGTCTATTCAATTCTTAAATGAATATACTGTGGCAGTGGGTTTTATTTTATACATCTACATAATTCATGTTAACATGGGGGGGGAGGGGGGGGGGCTTTCTGTGCATATGCAGCAGACTTGTGTACATTACATGCTGGGAAGCATCACAATGCTAACTCCTGGCATGAGAAGGCATACATCTGAAAATTGATTTTGAACAGGCAATGCAGAGAGGTCACGTGCATGGTTAGAGAATGAGTACATGGCCATGTGGGTGAGGGGGGTCTGTGTGGCTGGGATAGATCTGAACTCAAATGCCAGAACCGTTTCATGATCATCAATGCATATTTCATTAGAACTCTGGAGCAGATTCTCCTAGATGTTAGTGATAGGGAGGCCTGGGGTCATTTTCTGCCTGATGTCTCACAGCAGGAGTGTCCCTATGATAAGAGCATCAAGCTGAATAACTGTTTGGAAATACTCAAAATAAGCTGATGATTCAGCATATGTAAACTCTCTAGAGCTCAGTCTTCAATCAAACCTTATAGGCACCACAACTGCACTGACTAACCACATACTTTAATACGGGGTGGGCAAAAAATATCACTTGGCCATCTTCCCTTACTTGTAGATATATTGTATCTTTAAGATATTTATTTCACGCCACCTACTGGGCTGTACTTTGTTGAGCATTTCTCAGTTGCAGAGCTGCACAGACCTGCCTTGAGTGCAGAACAGTATATGTGGAGCAACATGGGTTCAATGTAGGGCTAAAAAAATAGAAGAACCCGATTCTGTGTCATGTACTTTATAGAGTGGAGCTGTGAAACTAGGCAACAGTACATAATGTCTGAAGCATTTGACTACTAAAACAAGCATGTTGGTGACATTTATCCCTGCTACGACTTTACTTTTTTTTTTAAAGTGTCACCAGTAACACGAAAAAGTAGATGAGCATATCCACAGCAGGCACTATAAAAATATGCGTTTAACATACTCTACATATAGCTTGTGCTAAAGTCCAGTTTCATTATGACTAAAGAATAACTGCTTAATATACAGTATGTGTAAAAACTTAGTGTTACATACTTATACAGACTAAGATACATAATATAACAAGTTAAGAAGAAGGTCCTTTGCAAAATTCATCTCAATTGGACAAGAAGTTCTTTAAATATACAGAAGTGACGCACTGTAGGTACGTAAGTGTTTTGCGCCTGCCTCCACTGTAGCCCCCGGAGCGGATCTGCATCCCCAGCCAGGGGTAATAAATGGGCTCTGTGATTGTACTTGGAATCACTGTTTGGACTTTCCATGCTGCCATCTGGCCTGGCTTAACAACATTCCAGCCTGCCTACTGTTGCACATGCCACTCTGCTGCTTTGTAAAAAGAGTTAATTGCAGAGTTACAGTATGAAACCTGGCAGGGGAAGGCAGCAGATGATGAGAGGTAAGATTCTATAACTATCACCATGAGTGTTAGAGAGTAGTTTAGCTGAAGCTTTAAAGTGAAACTGCATTTACTGGCCGTCACTGGTCTCAAAGAAGTATCTCATCTATGGAATAGCATTAAAAACGTCAGAGGAAAGCAGCATTCCAAGGGGATACTCAATGCCTTTTGAAGAATGTTGCCCTTCATTTTTTCTTCACAGTAGAAAGTTCTTCACAAAGAAACCAAAGGGCCTTGTCGACTCTCAGTATATAAAGGGACACATTATAAACATGTCTATATTTTCATATTCTCTGCTTGGGATTAATCCCAATACTGACCTCTAGCACAGCAAAGTACTTTGACTGAAGTTAATAATTGTTCTGTGCTATTTAATATATGCATTTTGATTAAGTACTTTTAAATATTTATGAAACTTCACAGACACTGTAATTACAGTATAATTGCTTGTTGGTAACATAGTAATTACATTGTATATGTACCCTCTCATGTAAAGACTAAAAGAAAAAAAAAACATGCTAGCAACTGAAAATAATTTCTAATTTTGAATTTAGATGTTGTTACATTGTAACTACAATATGTCTAATTACTGTGTCATTAAAGTGCAATTACAGTGTAATTAGAGGCATGTAATTAAATATTTACCAAAAGGTTTATAGAACTCTATCGAATTACTCAAAACAGTTTTAACTGTGTCAATGTATACAATGCTCTAGGTGGGGCACAAATAGCTAACTCATTTATACACAAGCCACTTGATTATCCTCTACACTTAATTAAAGTGATCCCATATTGCTGTTACAGTCTAGTTTCACTGTATTTCCAGTGCACCCTCACACTACACTATGCAGGCATTTTGATATTTGTACCTGTTTGCTACTGTACATACTACAGGAGATCGTTTTCCATAACAACAAAATTGCATTCCTATTGGCTTTTGGTTGAAAAAAATAAATAAATCATATACTAACATGGAATGTGCAATAAGCATGCAAAGGGTAAACAGAATCCTTTCAAGCATCGTAAAAGCAAATGGGTGGAGCGCTTTCCCTGAATATCTCCCATCTCTCTAGTCCATTTCCGAAGCTTATGGCTGCCAGCACTGCCTCAGGTGCTCTTCGCTTCGCTGAGGGTGTTTGTATTACAGCAGTAAGCAAATGGTCTCTTGCAATAACTGAGATAACCCACTATTGATATGCAACACATTTCTGACCTAGAAAAGGGGATTGATTTTCAACTCAAATTCACAAGGTTCAATCATTCAGAGTAGAGCGAGTGGAGCAGGAAAAAGCACCTCCCGAGCTGTAAACATTTATTACTGTATAGCAGATATATGGGCTACTCATACAGTACCGTATATATTGTTAATACAGGAACTTTAACCTCACAAGCCAGACAGCTGTCACCAATTGTATACACTTTCACACGAACATGTTTTATATTGTGTATTTCATACTGTTTCATTGGCATTATTGAAATTAATTCAGTTTGCTCACCAGTAAGTGTAAGCTTATTCATGTTAATTTCATAAGATTTAATTAACGATTCATGCCATTTATGAAGGGCTCTTGAAATTGTCATCCTCTCAACAGGTGGTTTCATTTATTTATCTATTTGAAGATTGAGATCCTGGCAAAAGGGGAAGCTGTTTTGTTTTTGGCAGTAGCCCTGCATACAACCATGAATCTGAACCAATTTCTGTTTCTGCAATGGTGGTTTTGTGTTGTGGAAAATTACCCCCATAACTCAGTTTCACTAAATCCAATGTGAAGGCCAGTGTAAACAAGGTAATTACAGTACAGTAATGTGTTTAAGAGACTCACCAAGTACTGTAAACCTAATCAAACAGCAAGCACACATGTATTACTTTGTATAAATTAAATTGTTTGAAACCACTGCTAACATGGCTATGAAAGAGGGTTAGATAGTTCACCCACTCTGCCTGCCTAAATATGTTTAGGCAGCATTCTCTCCTAAGGCATAATGACAATAAGGGTTTTAACACTGACAGAACCTAGCATTTCCATAGTGAGGCTCGCTATCAGAGGTAATATCTGAAAATTCTCTGTCTCGTTAAGTCTGGAAACTGACATATAGAACAAGTCTTGTCTGTTACTTGGTCTGACATAATCCAAGATTCACTCAGCTTCATAACAGCTTTTGTGCAAGCTTCAATTGGTGTTTTTGGAAGGGCGTGTGAGGGTAAGCTACATTCAGCTCATTGAAGACAACAGATATATGCAAAGAAAAAATCATTGTAGCTGAAATCACATGCTCGTCTTACTTCTATATTAGGGCTTGTTGCAATGTTCCCCAAACTATAGTAAGAAATCACTTACCTTTTAGAGGAACGGATTGTTTTGAGGCTCAGGTTCTTCATTGAAACATGAAGCCTGTTAATTGTAATACGTTGCCACTAATGTGACGACTTTAAATGTACTCTTTGTTTCTGATGAACTGCATTAAACTGCTTGATTAAGTGAGCAGAGGTAAACATTAAACAATGCTGAGTGAACACACGTCAGTCATATGTTACAATTGGTCTGATCGACAGAATTCTCCAAAAAGGGCCTAACATAAGAATCAGAAAAGATCTCTAGTGATAAACGGAAGACATGTAATTCTTCTTTTGCTATTAAACACGACCCCCCATAATTCCTTATTGGATAAATGTGCTGATAAGTCGAGTTGTAACATTCAATTTGTGTGCACTCAGCATTGTTTACCTTCCCCCCACTAAATCAGGCACAGGTTAACGCAACTGATCAGAAATTTAAATCAAAAGTTATAAGATTACGTGACTCAAAAGAAATTCTTTCTTCTAAAAGTCAAGTGATTCATTTTTGTGTTTTGGGCACTTGTAAAAAAAAATACACACCAAAACCATATGTATAAAAAATAAAAATAGGTGTTTGTGAAGATACAATAAATATGATTTCACTTTAATGTGTACCTGCATTTTAAAAACATTGTAGACACCTTTCTTGAGCTGTTACTACTTTCCACCTCCTCAAAATGAGTTTTCATTATTAATGGGTTTTCTTTAAATATTTGTGACCTTGTTGATATGGGTCATGCTATCTTCTGGAAGTTTCTGGTTTCAGTGTGTGCGTTGCTCAAAGCATGACTTTAAACACTTTTACTGGAAAACACATTTAAAAAAAAATAAAATATTGATCTGTCCTCCTATAAAAGTGGTACCATTACAATACTTTGAATATTACTGTATTTATTTGTAGGACAACTGCATTCTGCAGAAAAAAAGTTGGAACACGTGTCAATTCAGTGGAATGACTGGCTTGTGACCATGATTGGTGTCGTTATGACCATTTTCAATTTTGTCAAGGTCAGTGGCAGGTGCATCCCATGGCAACTGACTCAGATTCAAGCATGTGTAAACATCTGCAAAGACGTTTCTGATTTCCACAGGCCTGTAGAAGGTGACACATTTCTCAGTCTCGCAGTCTCTGGGGATGAAGCATAGACTTATTTCTCTGAACCTGAATCTGAGCACCCAAGCATGGAGAAGCAATGATGGATGATGGATCTCCACCAGCACAAAAAAATATATCTGAAAAACAACCATCAGTGACAAAGTCAATGGCAAATTCTCCAGACTGTGAAGGTGTTATTTCCATTGACTACCTGATCATCTTATAAATGGGTGTGTTTTGAGCTTGGGAAAATGCAAATTGATACCATCTTGCAGTTTGGGAACCGAAAATGTCAAGATAAATCCTAGTTTAATAATGTTGCTGATTTCTCAAACTGTGCAAAATAAAACATGATGCATTACCTGATCATATAATCTATAAGATGTACTGGATTTTGACAACTCAATAACTGTAGTTTTGTATTTATTTATTCAGTAATACTATGTGTATGCATACACACATACAATGTAATCCTGAGTTAAAGTCAGGACTGTACCTCCAAACTGATATACTGAGCCTGTTAAGCAAGTTGATCTGCTTCTTGTCTTGTAATCCTGTCATAGATAGAGCAATATCATTTTTACAAGAGCAGATGCATGTAAGTTTTACATCATATCAAATGTCATGTACTAGTTTTACACTCAGTGGTGGTTGTGGGCACATAATAATCAAATCGTATGTCATGTCAATAAGGAAAATGATAGTAGCCAGTATTGGCATAACATTGCCACTGTTAAGCTAAGTTAATGCTGATTAGTCTGAATCCAGGGTCAAGTCAGGCAAATCTGGGACTTGCTCAGCATTGGACATGCTTTGTAATCCTAAAACCAAGGGATGAAAACAAACGGCATACATTCAATATTTGTTATATAAAATATACCAAACATGTTTCCCCCCATAGGCTGTAATGAGAATATACATATAATGAAATGTGATTTTAACAAAAAATAAATACAAATAATGAAATGAGCAGCATGTTGGAGTTAGGTAGGGTAGATGTTGTATTTCAATCCAAACCAAATAGACTGAAAGCTGGTCTTTTTGCCAAACTGTGATGGAATATATAACCAACCCCTTTTAATAACATTTCAAAAGCACTGGGTAGAAATGGCCTTGTCAGGAGCTGACCAATAAGCTGGCAACATGAGCAACACACATGACGTGTTCATAGAAATAATATGGCTGTTTTGCCTTCATTCATTCAATGAGTACATTCTGCTATAGAACGCTATACATGTACACAGTGCAGTGTTCTCTATGCTGTACTGGGAAACCTGTCAAAACATTTCAATACTGGAAAGCAACTCACTTCCATAAAACCCTTCTCATTTTATGCTTTTATTGTTATTAAGTGGGGTGAACATACGTTGCATGACTGTTAAATATAAGTGATCATGTAAGTGATCATGTATGCAACAGCCATACACAGAAGTTGGTTGTAATTTGCTTTTTTGCAGGTTAAATTCACGTACAATTTAAGTTCAGTGTGGCGGAAATACTATGCCCAAGCCCAGTCTGGCCCTTAAGACTGACAATGTGAAGCTTTTCAGTGGATGCAAAGCTGTGAAGGTAATTGAATCATGCACTCTGATTTAAGGCATGCTAATTTAATCTGGGGCTTTGATTCAAGGCAGGGGTTTATTTTATTGCTGAAAGCCAGATTAAACACCCAGCAAGCGAATGCATTTAATTATAATCCTACCCAAAACCTGTTTCTCTAAATAGATCTGGTACTCTAAAATCACGTACGTGTAGGCACTATCTTGATTTAAATTTGAAGATTAATGACAAGTTAAGTGCTCAGTGCACAAACTGCAATTACCTTGCAGCTTCAGGAATAGCTTCAGAGTTAAAAATGATGGAATGCAGAGGTGTAAAATGACTTCATTTTTAAGAACAGAAGGCTATGGAAACATTTAGTAATCTTGCTAACACCAAACTACCTTCGGCAGAGGCTTTTGGGGGAATATTAAGTTATTGATATACTTTCATTAATGGTGAAATGATTGTTGAAATAATTGATAGCACTGATACTTGGCACCCTCAACGTCCTTAAAACAATAGTTTTCGGACCATGTTCGGTTACAATTTGTAATAATGCTAGTTATCCTTATTGGATCCAGTCCTTCTGAAACACATTTTATTATTTTTACGAATATGTACTGCAATGTCTTAATGACATTCCTTTACATTCCAGATTACAATTCACTGAGGTCTAATAAGAAAGCCATTAGGGCTGTACACCCCCAAGATTTATGTTAATTGATACATTGGCCTTCAAAAAAAAAAAAAAAAAAAAAAAAAAAAAAGCATTTACTTTTGTAATAAGATTGGCAGACGAAGCTAAAAGTATTTTAACTGCCTGGATGGCAATGCTGGAAACTTAGTTATAGAAGCATCCCATCCATTACTAATGTAATAGGCAATGATTCCACAAGCCATCATCATTAGACTAAAACAAAAGGTAAGTGAGTTTTCAAGGAATCCTAGGGGCTCTATGCATGGGAATTTCCTTTTTCAGATAGAATTTCTTTTGCATAAGAAAAAGGTTAAATGTCCTCAAGTGTAGTTCATTCCAACCTTTCCCAGGGGCCATGGAAGTGTAAAGCGACCCTGTTCGCTTGAGGGACTGACGTGAAGGACGAAATGTTAGACCAGCTTAGCAATCAGGGTTTGCAATTAGAGTCATTTCTAGGAAGCTGCTACTTCTTTCCAGCTTTGGCAAACAAGTGTAATACAACACACTTCTAAAATGTGAATACAGGCACTAGCCTGTCAAGCTGGGTTTTTTTTTAAAGATATATTGGCAAGGTTACAGTTTCTTAATCCACCTGGTTTTACAGACTCTGTAAGCGTAACAAGCAGTGGGTAAATACAGCTCAAACAGTACAGCTGTAAAACTGACATCACACTTTGGGGGAGATGTCATTTACATACCCCTGATGGGCTTACAATGTATTTCCATAACAGAACAAATATTAATAATCAATTTGCTATTTAATTAGGAAGGTTGAAGTCTGCACTGATCTGGCTTTGACTTTGGCCCTGATATACAGTAAGTAAACAAGATCAATATGGTTCCTGTTACATTTGTATATATTCTAGCCCTTAAAAATAACATTAATTATATGTATATACTATATATATATGCAAGGCTCCCTCGATATCTCACGTTTGCAGTTACTACAATGTTGTTAAAGGTTTTTTTTTTTTTTTTTTCACTGCTAAATTATAGCAGTGTTTTTTTCCTGGAGAGAGGCTCTATTTTTCTTCTTTAATAAGTATTTGGACTTTGTGTACTCCGAGTGCTGGATATGGTGCACATTTGATTGATAAAAAAAAAAAAATAACCCACTGTGGATAAATGGAGCAACCGCCATCAGATATAATTGATGTGTGGCAAAAATGAATGAATCAAAGGCAAGTTAACCATAAACGGCTGTTCCAATTTTCTGGCTTTAGATCCAAGTCAGTTCAACAGACACAGTAATGCCTCATAACATTGTTGATATAATGTAACAAAAAAGGTTCTGTATTGCTTAATATTGACTAGAACACATAACAAAGGGTGTGTTAGGTGTGTTCCAAAGTATGCTGTTTTTCAATGTACTGTACAATCGTCTTCCAAATCTTAAAAGTAAGATGATTACTTCTTACTGTGTGTCAGATTTTATCAACCAAGTGGTGGTCAGATTTAATCAATGATCAAACAGAAACGATTATAACTAAATTAATATGTGAAAACGAAGCAGAATGCACTAGGCTGGCAAACTGCCTTCAAAGACTGTGCGACTATCCAGCAAACCGAGCCAAGAAGTGTGCAGGTCCTTTGTCAAGCAGTTGACAGGGGGGAACAGAAGTCAGATCTCTTTGGTGCATGACACTGATAAATCTGGTCATTTCTGGACATTGCTCGTTGGGTAATCTGCAGGTACTGTGAAGCAAGGCAAGCAACTCTGGTTTGGTAATAAGAAAGACTGATGCTAAAACAAATTCAAAATATAAATGTTGAGCAAAACCCATATATTGTATTTCATGTGGCAGTAGCTCTCGTTTTAACAGAAGAGGCTACTGATTTCAGTTCTGTTTATGAGCTACTCAGCCTTATTCCCAGGGCAGGCGGGCATGATTGCATATGCTAAGCAGATAACAGAAAGACAGCCGAACCATGTATCTTTCCAGTGAAAAACAGGAGGGGAACACCCAGGTGGTCACAGCGAGACACTCATCACAATGGTAGGAAGTTCTGCATGGATGCAAAGCTCAGCATCCACAACTTTCTCTCCACAGATGTAACATCTTCACGCTTCTTTTTATGAAAAAAGGATTAAAGACAAAGCCGGGGGGGGGGTTCTACCTTAAAAATAAAAATACAAATAATATTCATTGTGACTTAATTTGGACTGCAGCATTTCCATTAATTTAAAACAGCCTTCATTAACACTGTAACGCTGACCATCTCACCCAATTCGTTCATTATAGTAAAGGCCAATAATGCCTAGCAGCAAGTAAAACAGAACAACCTTTTAAGCTGTCCTTGGTCATGGGTTATTTGTGAATTACCAGCCTATAACAATGATGTATCATCTATATAATTCCAATAAGCACTTAGATTCTAAATTCTCCTCTGACCACTCGGTAGACCACTCGGTTTACAGCAAATCACTTGTGTGCTCAAGAGCCCTGCTGATATTTCAGCACAATATATAATGTAAACCTGGCACTCTCAGAACCAGCAAAATCTATCCAGTGTTTAAACGCTGCAGGATTCAATTATCACCGAGTTCCTTGCATCCTTTCGTAGTTCATCTACAGTTTATGTTTTGATAACATGTCTTCCTTTGACTGGTCATATGTCTCTAATGATGATTTGGATTAAATAGCTTTGGGAATTTGACACTAAGTATTTAATAAAAAGCTCTAAACCTACAACAGTCATGAGAACCATATGTAGTTGAATTCTTTAAACAACAAATAAAGTGTACGTTTGTTTGTACAGTCATCATAGCACTCTTACATGATCAGTATCATCTCCCTGTATTCTTAAAATGGTACCAATTTATCAGTTGTGCCAAACAACTTTCCCTAAAGCAGGCATGGCAGCTTTGCAATGGTTTCTCATTTGGGTACACTGTGTTTTGACTATTCCTCCAGTCACTGACTGCACTGGGAATAAAATAGTTTTCACCTGTGTCCTTGCATCCTTCCTACTCATCATATCTCGATCATTTGTCTTCATTTGGCTGGCCAGTGAGAAAGTCAAGTAACTGTCTGCCCTTTTTTCCATCCTGCTATTACCTGCAATGACCTCTTAATTGTACCAGAATCCTAGGGTAAGCATATGTGATTGCTGTAGGCATTGCTGGAATTATATACGGTATCAGCTCTCCCTGAATTACACACCAGCTAAAGTGACCCACCAGCTAAAGTGTTGAATAATTGCTTTATATTATTTCAAGATCAGTAAGTGGCCCTTGTGAAACAGCCCTCGAGAATGTGTGTGCTTGTGGATCCTATTCACAAAGCGTTGCATGACATGAATCTTAAACCTTATTTAAATAATCAAAGCAGGCTTTAAAAACAAAAAGGTCTTTAAATAAAGTTCAAGTCTGTTTTGTCAATGGTACCCCCATCATAGCACCCTTATATGAGTCTGCCCCTAGTATTTGTAAGGTGGTCCCAGTTTGTCTGTTCAGCATAGCAGCTAGCTTTATAGCAGTAATTCTGACTTTTGTGATATAGCCCCCAGCTAAGGCTGGGTTGGCACCCTTTAAATAGTTGACCCAAACACAGAAACTGTAGTTTAGCGCTTGCCTGTGCACTTTTATTAATTTACACACAATAAAATAAAATAAAACAAAAACCTAAATCCCATTGGAGTGCTTACTAACTTTTGTTTCCCTAACGGCTAAGGCATTTTCCTAACAAAACCACTCCTTTAAACTACCAGGCTGGGCAAAGCCTTCACTGGGTTTCTTCTTCCTCTTGAAGCAGTTGCCTCACCACCAGAATCTTACAAGACACAGTTGTTTTTCATTTAAGCTCCAAAACTCCCAATTCTTCTTGGTTGTACACACAGTCCTCTCCCATTCTTCTTGGTTGTACACTCAGTACTCTCATATTCTTCTTGGTTGTACACATAGTACTTCTCTTTGTTACCAGCTCCCTGGCAGTACTCTCCCTAATGGAGCTTCAAGTTCCCTGTTTATATCATGTGGCTCTTCCCAATTAGCACCAATTATGTAATTTGGGAACAGCCACATTCTCACGTGTATTTGGCAGGGATAGGAATTAACCACAACCCTTCCAACCACCAGCAAAACATCTAACCCCAACACTTTATTTACAGAAGCAATTGCTTTTTAGTTGTTTATTCAGTGCTGTGGATTTTCCTCCAGTCACTGTCTGCATTGAGACTATGCCCAGAGATACATTGAGTTTGCGGAGTCCCGATCTCACTTGTGAGTAATCTTGTATGAGAATATATCATTTTAATTTAACACAACAAGCTTATCGCATTCTCCACCATTTCCCCCAGGTGTAGACTTATTGTTTGTAAAGCCTTGCCAAAATGTCTGAGTTGTACTGAGAAAAGTGAGTCAGGATTGAATTGCCTGCAGCCTGGAGAGCTTGGGCAGGGGGCGAGGTGAATTGAACAATATGACTAATGTGAAATTAAAGTAAGGAGACCAGGATTCAAACCACACTATTTTTTGGTTTTCAACTGCTGACTAATAGAGGGAGAAAAAACACAACCAATTGCGCTCAGGGGATAGACAGTATAATGTTAATAATAATAATAATAATAATAAAAAACCTGCATTGTGTTGTCTGTGTCTTATATTTAAGTTATTATGAGGTTAAGGCTGGAGTTATCTGAAAATCAAAGCAGATTTCCAGTTTACACCTGGGAACAAAAGATAAAATCCTTCCTGAAGAGGTGATTATCAAATTACGCCTGACTCACAGCCGCTTCCTGTGTTGGGGTCAACACTCTCCCTTTGCCTTGATAGCGAAAGAAAATAATGTGACAGCACAGATCAATACTTGAGTCAACCAAAAAGGCTAGCAGTAACAGAACTCCAGGGTAGTACACAATGGGGTTGCTGGGTAGAATAATCTCTACTGGAGCTTAGAACTAACTCCTGTCCAGATGAGCAGGTGACTAATAGGTCACTATTAGCCATCTGTAAAGTTTATATTGCATTGGTACTGAACAAGAAACAATTCTCTCTAAGCAGTTCAGAAATGTTTCTAGCATTCTGGCACACTTATTTTTGTTTTTTAATGGGCAATTTTTATTAACTGTAAAACACTAAATTACTAACGTCTAACGTCTCCTAATACAGTTCAGTGCTGGGCCAGTGAAATCCTTTTTATTGCTAGTGAAGAAGTATTCACATGCTCATACTCATCAAGCTTGGGATTACATTTTAGGGTGCAGCGGTCCATTTACTTTTTAAATTTTTTTATTTTTACATATTCAGGAAGTTACTTTACACTCACAAATATTAGATTTATCTGTTCTCTTGTAACCAGTTTTCAGTATACTGTATCACTTGTGGACCCCTGAACTAAAAAATAACTTACATATGACCTATACAGTCCCCTGCTTCTGCAGGCAGCAGCAGGGAGATGGCTGTGGACTTCACAGATTGACAGCTACTATTATACACTCAACAGTAATGAATTTAGAAAGACTAAACAAAACCTGAATTTGTTTCTTTTTAGTATTTCTAGTTCATAGATTGAACAAGATCTACAGAAAAACATCAAGGAAGGTGGATAAGTACTGTATAACTAATCCTCTTCTAACTTTTGTCTTGTAAATGTTTTGGACAGACAGTTTTACCAGAGGATTATGTCTTTTATTAAAACTATGATACCTGCCAACAGTTACATATGATTAACAATACATGCCATGCCAATAACCACCAGTTATTACTGTAAAGCCATAAATATTTGCAACCAAAATATTTGGCGAATCACACCCATAAAAACCTATTTTGCTCCAGAAATGTTGGCGACCTGTTGCAATATACAAAGTATGTATTGTTAGTGGAATATGATTTTTGCGCCAAAAATGTTTGCGTTTTTTTTTTCATACACCAAAAATGCATAATAAAAGGCTTGCAAATATTTAAGGCTTTACAGTATTCTCACAGTTTTGTTATTTGTTTTCTTTTTTTAAGCTGCTATAAGTCTACCAGCGCCTTTATTGAATTTAATTCTGTGGTTAGTTGTCTAAATCGAGTTTTAGACAACAAAACAAGTTGTTGCATGCCTCCGAGGGACTATGTTGAAGTCAGTAACACAGACATCAATAACTAATTTTCAGCACCAATTTTCGATTAAGAACCAAATAGATTTTTTTTCCTGACTATACCTGGTCTCAATAGATTTGCATTGGCAGTGAAATTGAGCCATAAACCACCAGGGTTGCACTGGACTTGAAATCTAGCAATGGTTGACAAGGTTCCAGTCATGACTGTCGCCATGGTAAGCAGCAACTACATTTTTAATTATTCTCTCGGCTGCATAGGCATCTGCAAGCTTGTTTGTGGTGCAGAAATATAATACATTTTTCTTGGAGCCATGTGGGTGTATTCAATGCGGTAGTGCAGTTTGAAAATAAACCTCTTTTTTTCTCCTGTCATTGGGTAAAGCTATGTATTGATTTCCTTTTTTAAGCAACAACAACTTGGCGGTGAAGCTTGGTGGACTGATGCCAACAGTTTCACTTGATGACATTAAAAATAGCCAGTCGTCTATGAAAGACAAGGTATCTGTGAGTTTGACTGAGACCTGTGTTGTCTCACAGATATAGATAATAGCAACTGGGAATCAGGCTCCAATTTTACTTTTTAGTTTCGTTTTTTTTTGTTAGTAGAATTTTTGTTTATTATTATTAGTGACATAAACACTACAGTTGTTTACTCACGACAATGTTCTCATTGGTATAATATACAGATATTATTGGCTGGTTTCTAATGTAAATTATAAAAAGAGTATCAGCAAGACAATTAAACAAGAACTAACAAGTTAGCTAATTACTGTATGTAAGAATGATATCCAAAACAATATATTTAACTTGGAGTTATCTAAAATAGATTCGGTGAAGGTAAGATTTCAGTTTCGAAATACCTCTAAACAAACCTTTTTTAACCAATAATGTCCACATCACAGCAACAAGAGCAACTAAGCAATAGACCCAACATAAGAAGAGATCCCTGAGGATGCAGCACTGTATTTACAGGGATGCTAAGCCCACAGTTACAAGGGCATGGGAACTGTAGACTTATTGAAGGAAAGCTGGGGAAGGAAACAGACAGGACCATAATTGAATGTTTCTTTCAATGCTCTGGGCCAACAGAAAGAGTTATCCTCACTTTGCCATCAATACCTTTTCCTTTAGTACTTGATTTTCCTTGGAGGTCATCCACCAAAGCACATTTTGCTTGGCTTCTGAGATTTGATGAGATTAGAAACTAATGTGGTATATAGTAGCTTCTGGATTCAGGCTGTTTGGTAAGTAATGTGCCCAGGGTTGAGCGGAGGTCAACCAGGTGGTAATCCTCAGTAAGATGTTATTCACTACCTAACAGTATAATATGTGTGTCACTTGAGTTTCAATTCAGTTCCTTGGCTCTCCGAAGACAAATAATTGGTCTCAGGCATCATCAGAGTGTTGGTCGAGCAAAAAGACATAAAGTTTCAGAAATAAGTAAGAAATTGGCTAGTAACAAAATCTCTTGTGCAGCAAATTATAAAAAAACCCTTGGGTGAAACCTTTCAGTTATGATGCATCTTGCCTATATCCTGTAGGAGTTACAATAAAACCCTTTAAATAAGGTCTTTGTTTGGTCCTGGACATTTGTGGCTAGAACTGACACGGCCTGTGGCAGGATACAAACAATTTGTGGGTAGCTACCTTCCATTAATTAAACCGACTTGTGTGTCTCAATCTCCCATATATGAGGAACTTTTTAAATCCTGAAGCTTAGTGTTTTTTGTTTTGCAGTATAATAAAACTACAAGAACTCCCATAAGGAATTACCTACTAAGGAAAACAGTCCACACAATCAGTGTATGTGCTAGAGTCTGATTTATTTACAGCCCTTTCCTTTACTAAATGGCCCATAGGTTCAACTCCACAGTAGTTTCTGTGACTATAACAAACCTGTCACTGTTACATATACAAGTACAAAAGTAAAGTGTGGGGTAAATACCCCACAAGCCTACCTAAGACAAACCCTTTAGGGAAAAAAAGAGCCAATTGTCTGAAACTGCCTATTGAAAAAAAGTATTTCTAGTGAATACAGAAGCTTTTGAAACCAAAATAAGTTTGCTTATTTCACAGTAACAAATATAAATACAATTTTCAAAAACACTGTGCTATATGACATTTTCCTGAGAAAATAACAATTGGTTGCTGGTATTTACCTATCCATCTACATGAACAATAAGGAAGCAACAAGAAGCATAAGTGTCATTTCACTGATATGTAGATCCACTCTTAAATCTATTTTTCTTTTGAAAATGGACCCACTGTCAGAAATAAAAACTGCCATTTATACCTCAGTAACTCAATCCAATTAAATACAAACAATAAATAATTAAAACATATTATTATCAAAGAGAGCAAAGTTTGCATGAGCAGACAATGTAGGCGTTCTTAGGGTAAGAAGTGACACTGACGTAACTAGTAATAAACAAGTTGCCCCCTACAGTGAGTTGTCACACACAATAATAAATTACAGAAAGATAAGGCTTTAATAAAAACGCTGCGATAAAAAGAGTATTATTCATGAACGGCGGCTTCTGTCTCCAAACGGAGGCAAATTAGTATTCAGCGCAGAGATAAAATGCCATTCTATAGTTCAGCCATCTTCATAATATTGTAATTAGTATTTCATATATTATAATTTTACTCTCGATGAGATAAGTACTCTTAGTTGGAATTTCAATATCTGCATTGATGGTGCTGGTGAAAAGCAATTTAAAATGACACATTTTAATTTACGTTTAACAGCTACTAGACTTGAATGTAGCCCAAGGAGTGCATCTTTTGAGATGGAAGAGGCTTTTAGTGCCATCAAGAGTTTTATTACCATTTTAGCTGGAGATTAACCCCCAGGATGTAGACACTTCTGTCACAGAGCTTTGCATTTCTTTTGTTAAAGATTACTTTAATGGCGAAAAGAACAACATGCTGATACTTGTTCAAAATGTAATGTTTGATCCTTTTAATTAATTAAACCTCTACAAAGGAAGGAAGAAAAACTTACTTAAAAAAATATTTCCCCAAAACATCCCCAAGATGGTTTAGCAATTGTTGATGATTTGAACCAAGAGTCAATTTTTACCAATATGAAAAGTAGTATTGTTCCCCTAATTACAGTACAATACCCTATGAGGTCAATGTTAATGATCTACACAGTGGCTTGTCTTAATGCAGACTGCGTTTAACTATGAGGGGAAATTCAATGACCTATATTATTAGCATCATTAAGTGCAATTAAAATACAGTGAAAAGGTGTCCATTGTAGAGTAGGGTACCAGGGTGAAGGATGGATAGGCTGGCTGACGGACATGACCTCGACAAGATGGCACATACAGTAGGTATAGAGCCCAATTGTGGCGGCCATCTTGGGGAGGTCGGCTACACAGGTGTATTGAGTTTCGAGATTTCAACGGCAGTTATATCTAGTAGTGATTGGCTGCAGCGAATTAATGGGGTGGGTCTTGGTACACATAGGAGAACTGTGGAACCGAGTCTATTGGTTGAGTGAGGGGAGTTTGGTGTGGGAGCAGGGCGGAGCCGATCAATAGAAACAAAAACAAACCATGGAGAGTTTACTCTTGATTCCCAGGAGTATTAAGCGCCGGGGCGGCCCAGGGAACCACGAGGGTTCGGAGGGCTGCAGAGAAGTGAAACCCGTACCTAATAAAGAAGACGGCAAGATGGATCATGTTGTTGTTTTTGATTGTTTACTATGCCTGGAAAAGATTGAACTTCACAATAGAAAAACATGTTGCATCACAATCACCACAGTCATTACTTCTCACCACACCCCATCACAAGCAGATCTACATGTTTTAGGGCAGCAGTATTAAGACCTGTTGCTAATTATACCATTAAAAAAAGTGAAAAGCATTATTGTATTTGTGTTACTGTGAGTGTGTGGCTCTTGTGAGGTAAATAAAGAGTCAATCAAAATGTTTGAAGTCTGCAATAGTTGTGTTCTCTCTCAATTTTCAACACTCACATATTTTGTTATGGAATAAAGCTACTTTATGTAACTAGACACTTAAACCAAACACGCAATTAAAGATCTGTCAAGCAACACTTAATTAGTTACTTATGAAAGTGTTGGCTTTGGTGACCATATTGCAAACACACAATCCTACCACCCATAGCCTGCATTCACAGTTTTAATTGCTAATCTCCCATTATATGTGCAAAAAGGCAAAGTTGTATTTTTCCTTATTTCATTTTCTACTAGGATTTTTTTTGATGGAAAACGTAACAAAACCAGATCCTCCAAAAACCCTGCCCATCCATTAGAATAGAATTGAAAAATGAGCTTTGAAAGTTTTCACCATGCTGCACAGCTTCAAAGACTCAACTGCCCTAGAATTACAACAGGCAATTTAATTTATTTGGCATTTCTGTTAATGACAAGCATGCACATATTAAAGCCATTCACAAAAGATACTAACATCTGCTGGTGTTTATGCAATGCTGGAGAAAGGAAGCACTTAGCTGAGAGCACTGACAGATTCTATACAATACGGGGGCAAACAGGATAAATATGCTATTCAGTAAGAATGTCTTTCAACAGAAGATCGTCATACATTCTACAAGTAAACATTTCGGTACAGTCACAAATGTAAACGTCTGCCAAAGGAGATGCAAAATGTTACTTCTGGAGAGTTTTGTTTTCAACTGCCTTGCACGTATCAGTTTCAGAAACAACACTTTTAAATCCAGATCTATTTCAAATGGTGTGATAGACCCCGTTCACACTTGCGATTTTAGGCCTTTTCTCATATGTGAACGCTCCAAAAAAGAAAAGGAAGCCCAGGGCCGGCCCAGATTTATTCAGTGTGGCCCAGAGATACGTAATCCAGTTACTGTTAACAGTAGATACGACTTCATATATTTCATTTAGAGGAATCATATATAATACATGATATACTGTAAAAGAAACAGTTTAAGGATATAAATCAGGAAATAATGCAAAAGCCCCAAGTTTATTTAGTCGCACTGTCAGTTTGCTGACCTTAAAAAAGTATTTATAGCATCTAATCTTGTTGTCTCAAATTTGTCATGTGTGTCTGTGTGTGATTCAATCAAATAAAGTAAATGGTAAAGTAGATTGGATGCAGGTTGTGATTACCTCATGGTTTTCAGTGTTGCTTGTTCAGCATTGTTAAATGCATTGTGGCTGACATGCAGCATGTCAATGCTTTATTTGGTGCAGGGATGTGGAATCCAGACCGTTTTTTTGTAAACAATACATTAAAAAATACTGTGACTGTACAGTAGTACACTATAGTGAACACCTCACTGACCCCAAAGAATTCCAATTAGAAAATACCCTGTGTAATAACATACTTGATATGTGATCATGTGATCCACTAGACATACTGTATGCACATTGTCAGAGTTGTGTGCAACTATTCAGCAACGTAACTCATGAGAATGCATGAGGACCTCAGTGACTTTGCAAGGGGCATAATGGTGGGTGAAAGTGTAGTGTTTACTAGCTAACATGTTTTTAAATATAAAGTGACACGAGTATTTTTGATATCATTATTGTCTCTTCAAACATCTTGCAGTGCAGTAGGAATGATTGATGTGTCTTCAGACTGGGAGTGTGGTAGTTTTCCATCCGTGATTACAGTTTCAACACCAGCAAAGTCCAAACCTGGTATATATATATAACAGCTTTTGTACCAGTATCTAAATGGACTCTATCAATTTTTTTTTAAACAGTCATTTATCTTTTTGTTCCTTAGCAACGGCCACAAAATCCACATACCACAGATATTGTACAATAAAGGACTGCAGGAACGTTTATACCACATACCTTCACTGTTGGAAATTCACATGCTGTGACAAACTATACCAGTCAGTTTGCCTGCGTATCATAAAGGTTTTTCTTTTTAGAAATCCATTTTACAGACTACTAGGAAGTTAAATCCCTAGCTGACAGCTAACAAAAATATGAATAAAATCGTTTTAATTGTGCTTAAAGGGGACCCCTGGGATGCAGTGTGGTCGGGCTGCTTATATAATAATAATAATAATAATAATAATAATAATAATAATTTCCTTCAAAGTAGGAGTTTTGCCAGTTAAGTGATAAAAATACGTCAGATGGGGGTAAGTCATTTAGTGACTTCATCTAAAAGGCACCTAAAAGTAGATTTAATTTGTTTATGAGCAAAGGTGGGTTAAGGTGCTCTATTGTTATCAATAACATTATACAGTGGTGTTGACACCCTCCATTCATTTCAGTATTATCCCCCTGAGAATCATGCAGTAAATGCTGATTTTGATTAAATTAATTAACACTGGGGTGAAAGCGTCAAGGTTTTTGGTCCATGGCCCAGATTCCAGGTCTGACTCCATTAGAGAATTGCCTTGATTAAGTTGAAGAGGTTGGTAATATGAAGGCAGACTTCAAATACTGAGCAGATGACACTAATCTGCTGAGAAGACTGGCAAAATAGATCCTCCCTAGGGTGTTCCTGGGTTTAAAAGAGGAAGCTGGCTTGGTCGTGGGATCGGAGGAGGTCTACTGCACCATCCGTTCTCCTGAACTGTGTGGGAAATTGCTGCAGTGATGACAAAAAATAATTGGACATTCTAAATCGGGGAGAAAATCGGCGGTAACATGATTAGGCACTCTAAATTAAGACTGAATAAATACATTAAAAAAGTAGCACATTTAAACCACTTTTCCTAAAATTCCTGGAAATTAGATTTTTTAAATCAGATTTTCATGTGTAATTTGAGTCTCTTCTCTTCTGTTGCATCGTGTTCTTTAGGCTTACCCATTTACCACATGATTACACAAAGGTTTACATCCTGCAGAGAAGACACATGATTCATTTAAAAAGGAGTATTAGGGACAGTTTGTGGCAAGATGATTAATTACTGAAGGAGTACCACAACACAAAGATTTCCATTCGGGTGCAATTTGTTGTCTATTATTTTTTCAGGCATTCGTTCAGCAACTGTATCTGAAATGGCAATACTCTGACCCTATTGCAAAGGGTGCTTTTTAACCCAGTTCTGAAAGGATCCACAGTTTACTGATTTACACAGTGGTATTCACAGTTGTATATTGATGAGAACTTCAAAACTGTTGCAAGCAATTTTGAGATATGAATTGTACTTGTGAAAATTGTTTTTTGTGACCTATGACAATGTAATTTTTTAAAATAGAAATACCAATTTGTCATCTATATATATATATATTGTAACAAAATTGCACCACTCAAGGTTCATGGCCCCTTTAAAAACAGACTCAGGACACAGGAAAGTGAGGTTTAAAGCGCTTCTGCGCTATTTTTTTTTTAATAAATCACAAAAACAAAAATAAACAAAACAAACACTAACTAAACACAACACTGGAACCTAACTATAAACAGGACAGCTAAGCTGTTTACCCGCAACACAAAAACAAAAGATTCAAACAAAACAAAACCAGACTTTACACTACCTTTTCTTGTCATTCACTTGTGCACACTAACAAGCGGGCTCTCCACACAGCAGCCTAGAACAGACTGGCTGCTTTCTTTAAATACCCTGCACCTGGCTCTAATTTACAATGATAGCCAGGTGCAGTGGATAATTACTAATCAAACAATGAAATTAAACAATTAACAAAATGAAGGCTTTTCAGCCTGTGACCTTCTGGGAGATGTAGTCCTTTTTTTTTCCCCTAGGACTACACTCTCACATATATATATATATATATATATATATATATATATATATATATATATATATATATATATATATATATACTGTGCCGTATACAGGTAACTTTTGTGAGAAAAAAACTGATCTTGCCACCACCTGACAATGACATCTAGTACCAACATTTCTCCAAATGTATGCTTCTTTTTTGTACTTTTGTAGAGTAGATAGAATGCATATTTTCTATTATGATTCTAATGATGTTGTCTATCTTTGCTATAACCTCCCCATGTTGCTCAGCGACCGTGTTTTAAACCTGTCAAGTCAGCGGTAGAGGACTGTCTTTGTTATGAAAAGATGCTTTCCAATAATTCCTAAGATCTCATAAACTTAATATTATTTAAGATAAAGATAAATAATCAATTGAGAAGCATCTATTTTTTAAATATAATACTATTTTTTTCAGTATTTTATTTATTTATTTATTTATTTATTTATTTATTTAAATTTAGTAGTCGCCTATTATTTTTTATTGTTTTCTCCCAATTTAGGATATCCAGTCATTATTTAAGCTTGGCTCACCGCTACCACCCCTGCACTGACTCTGTCCTCCGAAACGTGTACCGTCAGCCGACCGCTTCTTTTCACACTACAGACTCACTATGCAGCCACCTTGGACAATGCAACTCTGGGCAGCTTACAGGCAAGCCCTCAGGTGCCCGGCCAGACTACAGGGGTGCGCGGTGCGCGGTGAGCCGAGGACACCCTGGCCGAACTAAACCCCCCCCCCTTCCACCCCCGGGCAGCGCTCGCACAATTGTACACTGCCCCATGGAAACTCCTGTCCACGGTTGGCAATGGAATTGCCTGGATTCAAGCCTGCGATCTCCAGGCTATGCTCCACTCGGGAGCCCCCCTCATTTTTTCAGTATTGATGATGAGGAAGGTATGGATGAGGAGAGCTGCTGCCTCTTCACTATTGGGGGTGCAAATTTGGCGCTATAGTGGTAGAAACATAACATTCTGGCGCCAGTAGACATATTTAATTATTTAGTTTTATTCCTTAGCAGCCATAGATGATGATAGTTTATGTTTGAGTCTGGACTACTTAAATGGCCCACCCACACTCATCCACAAAACACTAAAAACTCATATTAACAGTAGGCTCCCTGGTGCTAAGCTTTCAAAACAGTTTGGCACCAAAATGATTTGCACCCCTGGCTTTTCAGCAACTAAAGTTGTTAAACAAGGCTACTCAGATCTAGGAGGCATTTACAACTGAGCCAAGGTTAAAAAAAAGAATGAACTTTTTCTTTACCATTGGTTTTACTGTCTGTAAAATAATTTCCTGTCTGTAATATTATGCATGCCATTATTCAAAAACATTGTAATCCTTTAAAATGCACAGTTTTGCAGCATTGAGTAAATAAAATAAATTGGTCTAGTCTCAGTGAAATCCAATGCAGTGAAGCAGGATTAATCAGGAGTTTTTCTGGCTACGAAAGTAACTGACCTTGCGACTATCTCTGTGACCTCATGCATGATTAATAACTAAATATGAAACTCAAACCATCTACTGAGACTCTGCTTCTAATCTTATTATAAATAAGTTGGGAAGGCTCTGATGAGAATGGTTTTGGACTGAACAACTGTTGCCCATACACATTGATTAGCTACAGTATCTGTTCTATATGTAATACTAAAGGGACCCTGGAGATGGAAACAGGTTTCAGTCTAAAACAGCAGAGTCAGACAAAAAACGACAGCAGAAGTCAACACCTTATCTTCAATGAGAGACCTGCCAGCAAGCGAAGAGCTGATCAAAACCCCTTTGCAATCTGAACAGATCATTTTTAATTCTCCAGAAGAAGAGCAAAGAAGCATTTTCTGGTAAAGTATTCTCAGTGGAAAGCAATGATGCCTAAACATTAGTGCAAACGGACAGCTGGTGATATGCAGCAGAGTATCAACAGTATACAGAGGCTGAACTGATTCAGACTGATGGAAAAAGTTCAGTAGAGTTTTCTTGGGAGCAAGGATCACTATGGTAATGATTTAGTGTAACAAATATCTAAATGTGCCAAAAGGGGGGAAAAAACGCATATACAGTCGTTTGGCAATTTACAGCTAAGTTAGCAATGAAAACATAAACATCATGAATACCGTGCTCATTCAGAACAGCAGTTTGGCTGCTACTTTAGTACAGAGTAAATATAAGAAGACCAGGTAAATATCTCAAAAAGCCTTATTGTTTGTTTCACCTTTAGCCTTTCTCTCCATACCTTCTCTATATGCTCTTTCATTAGAAACCTGAACTCCTCTTCAACCTGTTTATACATACAACATCATGAATATTTAATATCTCAATCTCTCTTTAATATATAGTATCCTTCTTTTTTATGGCCCTTTAAAAACGTTCAACGTTAACTCTTACACCACTTGCTAAGAAACAGTCAACATTGCTCAAATTGTTTTCCGTTTCACTCTGTTTATTTTAAGTATACTGTAAACGCAACTAAGCTTACCAATCAGCATCTTAAAACAAAGCATCTTTGCGCAGAGCAAGGTGGTAATGGTGCCGTTCAAGAGCCCACACATTGTCACTGAATACAAACAGTCGTGTCTGTTTAAACCTTTCAAACTATTAACACGACAAGAGCATGTGTTAGCATGTTGTGAGTTAGTTAACAATAATTCATTATCTAAAATAAGTGTTCCTTAAAATAAAGGTTTTACCTCCTATTATATGTAGGTGAAAGTCTGGAAGAAATACATTAGCATAAACAGTATTGTAGTAAATATATATACTGTATATATGTCATGAGAAGGAGTTCAGGATTTACAGTACCAATTAGTATCAATTTTGAAGTCATTTACTGATGTCATGACAACAGGCTTGAGATGTAAGAAAGTATGAGACTGCAAACATCTTTAGGTAACTACTGTATCACAGTTCTGGAAATATAGAAAGAAGACACTCTGCTAATTCTCTGCACTCTGGATCGATCCTGGAACATTTCAAAGCAAGGAGGAACAACAGCTGTGCTTCCAGGCCCCAATGATATTACATGAGATTCTTGGGGCATACCTCACGTTGTTTAAAAGGATTTCACTGGTACTGTTCATTAGCCTCTGAGTGAAACAGTGTCTTATTTGCTCTGAAATCTACCTCCGATTTTGCCTAACGGGTTCGGTGCAGTTGGGATAGTCACTCCCATTTTATTTTACTCAGATGTGTTATGAAAATGTGAAGATACAAACAGCAGTGCATACAAACATTCCTTTTCAACTTCAAAGATTTTGGTTCGGTATATTTTTGTAAGCGGTTATTCAGAAGAAAAAAATATGTATATATATTTGTTGCAAAAAAATAGCTTGCCAAATTGAAAAACAATAGCTAATTCAGTCAAGTGCGTCAGTCCGTCTTGCAAACATATTTTCAAAGTCCTCTTTCAAGCTGCAATGCTCTGAAGATTAATTACTCTTGCCTCTCTTGCTGTTAATATTACATTCAGATGACCTCCCAGATGGGATACCATTTGCTAGCAGAATGTAATATAAAACTCAGCACTTATCATAATCTGTGTGTGTGTGTCTGTGTGTATGTGCACTCAACAAAAAAAAGAAGAAAGATACAGATATTGAATTAAACTGCATAATTTAATGAAGTAGCCCCCACCCCCAGCAAACACTAAATACAGTACAGTGTCCTCTTCTGGGTCAGGGTTGCAACACATACTTCTGCAGTGTGGGACGAAAGAACGAATACATTACAAAACCAATGCTAACTGGATTCAGCTGATCCAAACCTAAAAGGTTACTGCATGGTCAGAAATATTTGTTGTAGAAAAAACAATGCCAGGGTAACAACAAGAATAACATATTGGTGTTGCAGTGAGAGAGAGGAGACACCAAATATTGCAGAATATGTGCACCCTTCTACTGTGGTAACATGTGATGGCATATTAAAATGGTGGCATTACAATTACAATACATTCATTGGTGTTTTAACTTTTAATAAATAGACCTGCATTTCATACTGTACGGTTTCCGACTACAGCCTTATAATGAAAGACCACTGTACATAGCTCAGGGAGGGTTAACATGTGTTCTATACTATTACCAGATACCTCTAAAACTTTTATATATACCGTTACAGAATTAGCTTGTTAAGAGGACAATGGGAATTACTGACATGTGGGTATATTTGAACAGCAGTGCTCGGTATACTCAGTACTGGTGTGGAGGGAGGCTGTTGTTTTATATCTATTTCTATTTTTTCATTGATTCCTATACTGTTTAACTCAGCATTCAGATTGCCCTTGAGATTGTTCACTCTTCCGTGTGTACAACCAGTGCTTCAGTTTTAGATCCTGTCCTGTACATACAACTATTAAAAATTGCAATTGACAAAACTATGATCAAGACTGGAACATATTTGTCAACACGATGTGGAAATAATGAGTGTCTTCTCTGACGCTATTGAGTAGGGATAATGTGCTACCCTTGAACAATCTTATTTTGTGATTCTTATCAGACCACTGTAAAGATGGCATGACTGAAAAAAGTGAGACCTGCTATAGAGCTAATTAATTCCTATTGTCAGGATGTTAACAATGAAAAGGAAAATAACTGGTACGTTATTTAAATAGTGATAGCAACACATGGGGACGTGCAATGCTATTTTTCAGAAACCTGCTACTTACTATTTAAATATTATCATGAACATGTATGTAAGTGAAAGTGCTACCGATTCCAACAGCTTCAGCCGATGGCTCTTTGTTAGAAGCAGGGACTGTAACTCGGCAAACAAAAAAAAATGCTGCAGCCACAAAGTAAACATTTCCAGTCCAACGTATTTGGAATCCATTTAGTAGAACACTTGTATTCAAATGCATTCTGAAAAAACTGTAAAAAGCTTTTTTTTATTATTATTATTATCTATGGGGTGCACTGTACATAGCAACAACAAGCGAGTCATTTAGTTGCATAATCATTAACACCTACACAGAAATAATGATGTGTTGGGTTCAATAGGTGAAAGTATACTCTATGTTTATATGGACATCATTGTCAGGATAGAATTTGGAAAGTCGCTTTTATCCATTCATCCTCCAAAGTCACTATTATCCATTTATCCACTGAATGCTGCTATTGGTCGAAGTTTACAGTCCAATATAACTATTACACAGTTATGAAAAAGTGAGATTTCAGGCTTACCACTTTATAAGTGCAAGTGCAATTGGTTGACCAATTGATGAGTATATCTTGTGAACTGCTTCTCTCAAGTGTTTTTTTTTTTATATATATATTTCTGGTTCTCAGCCTTCTTCTTACAGATGATTGTTAGGCATGCTTGGGCAATGTTAATTAACACAGAAGGCTGCTCTCATGTTAATTAACACTTGTATTTTATTCATAGTCATAGCAGGAAAATAATTGCTGTGATATCAGTTCAATCGTGTAAAATCAACATGAGAAAACAGCACACACACATCTCGGTCTTATTTTGAATCAGTGATTCCTCCAAGTGTAAAGTTTTGTTTTTTTTGTTAACAAAAAAAAGAAGTTAATGTTAGAAAACAGAAATGTTGTGCTCACTTTTACTTGCCATCAGCTGTCCACTTCTTTTCACTCTGCCGGCCCGCCTTGCAGCCACCTCAGAGCTACAGTGTCGGAGGACCACGCAGCTCCGCAGGTGCCCGGCCAGTCTACAGGGGTTGTTGGTGCGCGGTGAGCTGAAGACACCCTGGCCGACCTAAGCCCTCCCCTTCAGGGTGGCGCTTGGCCAATTATGCACCGCCCCCTGGGAACTTCTGACCACGGACGACAGTGGAATAGCCTGGACCCAAACCGGCGACCTCCAGGCTATAGGGCACATCCTGCACTCCATACAGAGTGCCTTTACTAGATGCGCCACTCGGGAGCCCCCACAATTAGTTTTTTTTAAGTGGCGCCTTTAAACACAACCAAAGGTATGGTCACCACAGCATTCATTTGTTATATTTTTGCAAGCAAAATAGTATGCATGAGATTTTTTTTTTTTATGAGGGCTGCAGTTTATTCTGTTGTGTTGTGTTGTGGTGCCTTTGGGAATAAGTTTATAAAGTTTATTATGACAAGATATCCAGAGGCGTTTGCATTACTGTGAGCTCAGCACAGCATTACTTTTTAATGCTCTTTTGATTTGGCTGTGGGGGGTAGTCGTAAACAAAGTAAAGCAGGAATATTTCACGCGTCTCAATAAAAACACTGCCTCCTCCAACAACCTGAATTAAAAACATCTCCCTATCCCTTTACTGTAGTCTTGGTTAAAGGGACAATGATTACTGTTACTGTAGGTCACCTAGCTGATGACTCTTACTTTAAAACTTACATTTATAGCGTACATTTATCAGTGTTTTTTTGATAATAAGGTCAATGTGGGTTTGTAGAGAACATACTGTACTTGACATTTAAAACAAGACCTGAATCCCAATAAATAAATACATACATTGTTTTATGTTTTAATTCAATACCAGAGCAGACTGGGCAGGACATTTTTATCTTAACAACGGTAAATATTTATCTCTAGGTGCTTGTGATGTTAAAAGCAAAATAATCTTTAGCATTACAAAAATATACCCTTTTTCAAGGAGTTTTTTTTATTTTATGGAGGTCATTTAAAAAATTTTTTTTTAAATTTGAGATCAGGTGTATGATTTAATGTTTTATGGGTAGTAGTTATTCACACACACAATACTTAAAACGTTACATGCCTATACAATAAGGAAAAACTGCTTCAAATGCGATTGTGCGTTTCGTTGAAAAGCATTAGGTTTAAAAAAAGACATTACAAAAATAAATAGATTTTCAATGTGTTTTTTGTGCGAGTTGTGTGCTCTGTTTAAAGGGCAACACATTTTATTACCAAGTCCTTTTTTATTCGATATACATTGTATATCACTTTCCAAAGCATGTTTTTGGAAAACGTGTGTGTTTGTGCATTTCTGAGGTTGCAGATTCAATAAGCAGCTATTGGCCTAATAATGAAAAATAACCTTTTATTTTTTTGTACACAAGCACTTCCATCACAAAAAATACATATTATTTCCAAATAACAGATAATGTCTTGCAGATGTGATATTATTATTATTATTATTATTATTATTATTATTATTATTATTATTATTATTATTATTATTATTATTTATTTCTTAGCTGACACCTTTATCCAGGGCGACTTACAGTTGTTGAACTTGAAAATGATTTACAGAAAGACATAAATATGAAGACTGGTTCATGCATAATACTGGAGCACAATACAATGATGAGACAATCTTTCTCTATTAATCCAACACTACTACCTTTATTTTCAAACAGACACCACAAGATTATACAAAGAACAGGAACAGAACAGAGCTATGGCCTTGGTGCAGCCACTTTTGGATGCAGTTCTAGCAAACACCAGCTGCACAGAGACAAGTGCTTTGCTTTCAAAGTAATGTTTGTGCACAAGAACAAACCCTTGGATGACTATTCCAATTTCTTATTAAAGTTCAACAGATCATAAACAGCAATAATAATCAGCTGGCAGACAAACTTAGAATAAGATAGCGTTCTCACATGTGGTGCAGAACAATAAAGTGTGTGGTCAGTGGCCGATATCTTCTCTGATTGATTTCATCATACTTTACTATGTGCTGTACACAAGCACCCCCCCACCCCACCCCTTCCATCACAATAATCTCAAACATAACTACTTAATAAATGATAATGAATAAAAAACATCTTGCAGATTTGCAGTCTGTTCTAAGTGGTCTCCACTTCACTGTGCACATTGATCACCGCCCTGTCACAGACTCATTTGGTAATAAATAATAATTAATTTTATTCAACAATAATTAAAATGACACATTAAGACTTCAAAGCGATAAAAAAAAATAGTTAAATAAAAATTAAATCACTTTATGGTCACTTTCTGAGCGAAAGTCAGGGCCAGAAATGGATTTTTACAGTATTTCTGGTGTTAGTTCTGTCCACTTCCGATGACATCCCTGATTACCAGTACCTGTACGAGCACAGGTTTTCAAGTATGATTACAATTACAAGTAATTAGTCCTCTGTGCACCTCCTATTAGTTAGTGTAGATATATAGTAGTGCTTACAGGAGTGCTGTATTTTTGATGTTAAACAAAAAAGTAAACAACTAAATCGGCTCATAATTTAACTTTAACATTTTATTGAATTGTAATACTGATAACTACACTCTAGTGGGAACCACCTCAGTTGTAGTTCACCATCCCATAAGTTTTGTTTAATAGTATTTGTATTTAATGTAATACACATGTACATAATGGTAGTGTATGATTTAATCTCCAGGTACTGTTGTATATCTGTGCATATGTGTGTTAATATTACGAATCCCTTAACTAGATACATCTTCTAAAACTACCTGGAATTTTATAGTGCTAGACAAATCGCCTCCTATTTCCCTAGCAGCTTGGTATCTTAGTCGTGCTTTAGATCTTATCCAGATTGAAGAAATAAGAATGATTGATCTCTTATTTAACCATGAGCAGAAAAAACAATGGGTACTTGGGGATTTTATTTGCACAGCAGCTGGGCAAATATCTTTGGCCTTTCAAGTAAGCCCTTGGTGTGACAACTTTGTCTGTCAAACCATCAGACATTCCAATTTAACATTAAGCTCTCTGAAATAGAATAGAATAGAATCCTCATATGAATAGCAAACCGCCCCTATTCAATGCAAAGCAACGTCTGTATAACATGATAAAAATGTAAAGTTAGCGTATTAACACGTACAGAAGTTGAACATGTTCAAAAAGCATTTTACTACAAGCCTTAACCCCAGGATAAAGCACATATTAATACAAGCATATAAGATTGGTCACTAGATGAATACCGATAAAATGACTAGTCTTAATTTGACCAAATAGATTAAGGACTAAAATGCCTCTACTCTTTTTCAGCATTAATGTTGAGAAAATAAAGACGCAAATGCTAACTAGATTACTACAGTAATACAGTAAGCCCTGCTGAGTTCTAACAAGCTTCTTCAGCATTTTGTACTGTACGAGTGTGAAACAGGAAGTCAACTGCCAAGGTATTAAAAAGGCTGCCAAGACAGCATTCTTGTTGAGAGAGATACAGGAATCAATAATGTAGTAGCTGTAGATTTTAATGAGTAGCGCCCCAGGAAGAGACAGACTGTTTCCAATTTTTCAAGCAGGACACAGGCCCTGATTTGACTATTGTTCAACTGATTTTCTCATATCTCATTCACTGTGCTGGTATTTAGTAAGTTACATCTTCACTGTTCATAAGACCAAATAAGAATTGTCAGTGTTGTTAAAGACAGATTCAACTGGGGAACACATCTTTAATATAGACAGACTACATTAGTAATTCTGGTTTTAGCACTTGAAAGCATGTACCAAATCCAACTCCAATACAAAGGCCTTGAGCTGAAACCAGAACACCTGTTGGCCTTATTCGGCATGGTTTTTCTTTCAGGATTCGACTTTGTGCACTCTTGGTGGTATCCTGATATTTTTAAGAATTCTAACACCAGTGAGATCTTCAGCTGACTACAGTATGTGGTCTTTCTTGAGGATGGAATCTCAAAGACTGAAATGAAGGTTTCTCAAAACACCATGTCTTTAGACCTGAGATGATGTGAATGATTGATATTTATGTGAGCGTTAAGCTAGTTGAAGCTCAGAGAGCCCTTGACAGTCCTGCCTCAGACTCAGCAAGGTGCTCAGAAATCAAACAGATCAGACATCTTCACTTTCTTCCAATGGAGACAAGGACTCCCAGGAAGACCTCACACACAGGGTCAGGTTTATTACACTTAGGATCTAGCTAACATAATTTAATCAACAATGTTATAACTTTCACAACAGTGTCAAAATAGTTCAATGTTTTTAAATTAAATTACTTTATAAAGGTTACAAGGACATTAGGGATTAAGCTGTATGTATCAGTATTATTTAACATCTATGAATGTTTCAAATTTCAAGCAACCATGAATGTAGATTTAACCATGAATGTAGATATATATATATATATATATATATATATATATATATATATATATATATATATAATTTGTCTCCACTCAAAATCACAGATATTGAGATCACGTCGGTCCTGGCCCCAAGCCAATTGTGCAAATCTGATTAAAAATCTGTGGGTGTTGGGTGCCTGCTCATGCACTGGGACAGTGCAAACAATGTGCATTGCATGAGCTCTTCAAATCCAATCTATACCTAACATTACCATACAGCGTGAGCACTCACAGGTTTTACTGTAGTGTGTGTTTGGCTAAGGAAACTTCATTTTGAATATGATGTACAACAGAAAATATGTGATTCTCCTTTGAGATGCAGTACGCTTTAATTTTTTTGGATGCTAAAGCCAACACATGGGTAATGCTACGCACTTCATGAGATTATTTTTTTGTAAACTGTAGTAGATTAACTGTGTATCTTTATGCTGTTTTTACCAACTGATCAACAGCCTTGAAAAAAATTGCAATCAAAATATGATGAGGTTATACAGATATTTTCAAACAGTCATTTGTACTCTCAAAGAAGTTATTCTATTGTAGATGAGGTACTGTTCCTTTCCCTTTCATAGACAATACGATTTCTAAAGTGATTTGGAGGATTAAAGGAACTGAAATGGAATGCCCTGATTTTATCTAAAACACTAATGGCATGAATACACCCCAGTCTTCTGAATACACCAGGTACATGTATATCATTTGCACAACTTTTTTTTTTTTTTATCATCATTACAATGAAATTGATTTCCTGGAAATTGACTGAATAATGTATCAATCAATATATAAGCGACCACAAATTGGGTATAAATTGCCTTGTATGATATGAGTGAAATCATTAAGTGATAAAGGACAACCAATTGCATGTCTGTGGTGCAAAAAAAGAAAGTGTTGCTATTGTGGTTGAATAATGAAAGGCCCGAGCCATCACAAGGAGTGACCATGAAAATGGGGGTGTTGAGAAATCATCAAGTTTTTTTTTTTACATAATGTCACTTCACAGTTATAAAGCTCAAATAACTGGAAGCATAAACTGGATATAAAAAGCACAGGTCTAAACCAGGCTGTCACTGCCACAGTTTATAACATCTACTGCATTTATTTGTAGATGTTATAGAAATAAATTAAAAAAAAAAACCCTAGTCATCACATCCATCTACAATCTAAAACAAGGTGTCCCTTTGACGCTACTGCCACCCCCACAGATCCAAGAGACGGTAATCAATAATAAACTGTACATCAATCACTATCTGACAGCTATCAATAACAGAAAATAGTAACATCAATCATTTTTCATCATGCAGAAAGTAAAAAAAAAAAGATCTTAAATTTAAATCTTAATACATTTTCACTACAGCCTAAAATGATTTTTAAATATTTCTACAAGAACAATAATAATAAATCCATTTTTGTATAAATATCCTTTTCTCTCTTTTTCCTATCTTCATCAGATGCATGCAGTGGAACAGCATTATACCATTCTGTCTCCCCTGTCTCTCTTGTGATATGCTGTTGAATGTTCTTAAAGCAACACTTCCGTAAAATTCACATTAATCAGAATGTATAGCTCTTTTATAACTGCTAAATTGTAAGAACTTTAAGCTCTGTAGATTATGTTCCTTTCCCAGTCTATTCAGTTTTATAAAGATCTTCAAGTTTGACATCACCTAGAATTTTAGGATTGAGAGAAAAAAAATGTATCTGAAAATATTGTAGAAGTCTACCGGAAGCCATAAAATGTTTTCAATATTTGGAAAACTACAAAGTGGTATGTAATTCAATATGTTACCATAACATTATACAGCAGGTTTAATTCAACTTTATGAAGCACAATTAGTTAATTCTATTGGATGATGCAAAATTTTTGGCCATAGCTATTTGGCTCATTGTAACTCAACCATACTATGCATTTACCATCGTTACCCTGTTATATATTTTTTAAATATGCTTTACCATGCCATTTATTTTTCTTATGCAAAGGATCCTGTGCACTGCAGTCATATCTCAAAAAGTGCTGGAAATTATAATTTAAATATAAATAACTCATGCCTTAAGATACAATCATAGCATTAGGTTGTCTGGGAAAGGCTTTTTTTATATATCAAAAGGCCTTCCATAACCTGTCTTCTGTTCCCTCAAATATACAGTAAGAACATCAACTGACAGGTGCAAATATAAACCCATTTACAGTGATTATGAGAGACAGGGTGCTTTGCATTTTCAACCATTAAATATTCATTACAGCCCAAGTTGCTCTGCTTTTGACAATGTGCCTTAATACGTTTTCAAGTATACTAGCTGAATGAAACTGCAGAAAAAAGCACCTGCCCTTGGAGAGATTGATTAAACTTTTACGTTCTTTTTAGAAGTCGCATACAGTATACACTCTCAATGCCTGTCAGGCAGTTCACTGCTCCAGTATTATAGCAGATTGGACACTAAGGGAGATGGTATTATGGAACCTGTCCTCTGAGTCCAACCTATAACACCGATCTCAATTCGAGCACGTTAAACAAGCTGGGGAAGCCATTCCAGCAGTAATCCCCCTCCAAATGTTATGCCAAATATGTCGCCACCGGCTCCATGGAACATGAAATTGAATTCGCTGAAAGCATGCAGAAAAGAAAAAAAAAATCTCATTTTATACTTTGTTGTTATGGCCCGGGACCACAGGTAAAGAAATGACTGAAACATACTAAACATCTCAATTCAACCCGCAATTAAAATCCTTTACCCTTTGGCTCAATGTGCAACATTTATTTTATGAAGTGGCAATGCTCTGAGAAGGATTGATTACCTTGCTAAATGGTTTTATAATTAAGCATGGAGCACACTTCTTCTCGGGATGGCGCTTGTCTCCATTTGTTTTTAATAACATATAATTGCTTTGATCCTCCCCGGGATGGGGGTATCAACTGTAAGACAGAGGCTGTCTTGCAGAGCCAAGCTGCCATGGTTAATAAACATTGTATCTCATGATCCCTACATACCTTAGGTTTTTAAATAACACTTAGTGATGCCCTGAGGAGCGATGCATTAACTACTAACTGACATACCAGGATCAAATCACAACTGTCTGTATTCAGGGCAAAGGAAAACTACTGCCAGCCTTACAAACACACATATTTTATTACCCCAGCCACTTGAGAAATACATGGCACTGGCAATGTGTGTCACAATAGCCCCCCCCCCCCCCTTTTTATCAAAGTAGTTTACTCCATGTTGCAATTTTTAGCTTAATATTCTATAGTATACAATGGTACAAACTGCATACTGGAGTATAGAATTTAATAATGAGGTAATTATTCAGCATGTTGGAAACATTCACTAGTTTTAATGTTGTCTAAAAATATAATGGAAAGTAACATTTTATTTAGAGTTCTTTACCTACATATATATATATATATATAGTTTAAGTTAAGTTATCGATTATGGTATAAAAAATGATGGATATACCAGGATACATTTTGCAAGCTTGTTGTGGGTATTTGCTAAGGCTATGCAGTCTTTCACAATCACTTAATGGGGTGTATCTTTCTGCTGCTAGACACAGTAAAGGTCACAAAGTAGGTTGGATATGTTTTCAGGAAGCATAATCAGTGACCTACTGAATCAATGAAAGCAGTATGCACAGCACAAACAAGAATATCTTTCAGAGGCCTGCAACACTGGATGTACTGTACATTTGTCAACAAAGCCAGTTAGTCATGCATCACATTCATATATTATGTCGGGTGGAAAAAAAAAAAAAGTTTATGTTAGGTAACGTTGTATGACGAGAATTAAAACACAATGAAAGCGATTTCTTAATGTAAGGTGGATTTATACAGAGTCCACAATGTCTACCCTTTTATGCAAGATTAAACTATATTAAACATATTATAAAGCATGGCCGTGTGGTGTGCAGGGTGAATCATACAGTCAGGAGAGCACAGGTTTGCGTCCTGGCTGTACAAAATCACAGGTCTTTGCTGGGGATTCCAGGAGAAGCATCTCATTGGCTCTGGCGTTCCCCCGGGTTACGGCAAAACCGGCAGAGGCTGTTACTCCTCATCGCGCTACAGCAGACCCTACCGGCCAAGCGTCCAGTGAGCTCAAGTGGACACCTGCACGGCTGGCCTTTGTCCTCCAGAGGCCGGTAGCTCACTGACAATCGCTCTCTAGTTCCTGAGTGAAAAAGGAAGCTGGCTTGGTCGTGGGATCGGAGGATGTCCACTGAACCTTCAGTTCTCCTGAACTGTGTGGGGAATTGCTGCAGTGATGGGAAAAAAATTATTGGACATTCTAAATTGGGGAGGTGAAATAATTAAAAAGAGGCTTAGTTTGATAGATTAAAGGAAGTATAAGCTTTCAGCAGCATCATTCAATTCACTTTTGATGCCAGCCCGTGTATTATGGTAACCCTAACAGATGCAGTGAGAAATTAGTTATGCCCTTGTTCAGATTTAAACAAGTAAAAAGATAGAATGCCTGCACGCTTATAAAGCTCCACATCTTTTATTTAGTTTAAAAACACCATGCCAACAGGTAAGATCAATGTTTGGATCTACAAGAGATCTTCATCAGGATATGAGATCTGTTGCAGCAAGCTTGTCTTAAATAGACAAAGGACAAAGGAAATTTAAATCAGACTGCCTTGTTACATTGCAGGTCAACATTGTTAATAATACTTTGTCTTCACAACATATTCGATTATATATATATATATATAAATATCAATGTTATATAACATTTCATAAATCTCATGATTTTTGTAACATTATTTTCTCTTTAGAAATTAACAAGAGCTGTCTCTTTACCAGATCAACTCACAAAAAATAATAAATAACAGACATAATGAACATGATAATAAATAAATAAATAGATAGCTATAAACAATATATATCAACTCATTACACATAAATAATCAACAACATCATATCATAATCAAGACCTGAGAGAAAACGGCAAGTGTTAATCTCAATATATTTCTCAATATATATATAAATAAATAAATAAATCAATAAACCACCAGAACTGTCCCCATTTATCTATGCAATACAAGTTTAAACAGATATACTAGCATCTATACATGAAATTATTTCACATATTTTCTACATTTTATGAAAAGTTCACTTTCATAAATTCATACTCTTTTTGGGTTAATTCACCAATATCCCAAAATAGTTTCAATTTGTCATGTATTGCCCTAGTAGACTGCACTGTAGGATCAGTCAAAGATTTTGTATAAAATATGTCATCATTTAATTGTCTAATCACTTCAAATTCATAAGTTCCCCACGCATTCGGTGCTACTCTACCCTAGTAGAAGTGCTTTCATTTCAGTATGTTCTAATGATATTATTTGTTTCACGACTCAATGTCGCTGTAAAGAATACAATGCAATGGCATGCAAAAATATCAGTGTATTTTCTTGCAATGGTTTGAACCATTGTAGCTGTCCCTGTGCTATGAATGCCATTATCACTGTAGTTACCACTGCTTTGTCAGGGTTAAGCAGAAAAGGTGAATCCTGAATCAATGTCCCCACAAAACAGCACATAATTCCTATCACATTTATTCATTCAGTAAAGAAAAACTTTGAAGACTAACATTTTGTTTTGCAGTGACATGACTACATTGTTAGCTGACAGTTTGAGTGGCAGAGAAAAGTATAACCACCTGCAAATCAATAGGATCAATCTCACACATTACATAATTCATTCCTTCTTCTTTCCTACTTAAAATGAAGTTCTGTGGGGAAAAGACCATGTTGTAGGTCGCAGCTGGATGTGAGATGGAACGGGATTAGTTTGGCCTGCCAGAATGTGATTTGCGAATGTAATATCGGAGTCTGTCACATTGAAAAATCATAACTCACTCTCCCATGTCAATACGTCTGCTGTTATCTCGTGAATGCCGGACAATTTCCCTTCATCTGATGATTGAAAATTACATTATTGATTAGACAAACTGCCACTCAGACTTAAGATTTACCTCCGGGATAATTAGTTTGTGATACATACAAGTTACTGTTTGAATGGCCAAACCGAGGCAGACGGAAAAACTGATGCCACATAAAAAAAGATTAAATTATCTCAATGCAAACAGGTTTATTTTCAATTTATTAAAAATAAAACTATGTCATCCATGTATAATGTGAAGTCTCTTGCAAGAGGAACCCGAAAGGCAAAACAAAAACATATGTTATCTGCTTGATAAAAGCACAATTTGCTGCTGTCTGCAGACACAAGGGGAGGGAAGTGCTGTCAATGCAGCTTGCACCATGTTGTCTGAAAGAAATATATGATTGTTAATGTTACTATATGCAAATCATAAAGTTATTTAAAGGACTCGAAACGAATTGTCAAAATAAATAATGACGTATCATCTTATATAAAGATGCATGTTTTGTATATACTGTAACATGAAATCCAGCATCAAGGAAAATAATTATCCAACTTGAAAGGAATGTTCACCCTTATTTGTTATGCAAACAGCCCGATTTTAGATAACTAATGTATGCCAATGGTGGTGGATGTATATGTATCCTTTAAAACCATTAACACAGTTCTGTGATGTCTTCCCGAGACCAAAATGACCCATTAATAAACATCAAACATTTAGTGTTAGGTAAACCATCTTTCCTTCTGCTATAACAAGTGATACTGGGTGAGTGATTTATTCAGCCTGCAAAAAATAAAGTGGCAGTACATTTTCAAAATTTACAACAGGATATGGCTCTTCTAAACCGTCTGGCTGCACTTTACCAGTTGTGGCTTCTGACCTTACTGTTGGAGCCACCAAAGCAACTGCATCATTGCATTATGTCCATACATATTTCCGTTTTAGATTTGAAAATATTCCATCGCACATTATATCACCACATGGGTGAGATATACAGTACTAAAGAGAAAGCTTTGTGCTTTACAGTTGCCACATCTAGTACACAGCAAAACAGGCCTCCTAGATGAAATTATTATTTATTTAATCCACATTTTGAAAACATTACGTTTTAAGGTTCAGGAACAAAAAAAAAAAAAAATACAACAAAAAAAATTTGCTGAAAAAAGTGAACAAGAAAAAATAAAAATCTTTTGTTCTACTGATATCAAACAGCAATCAATAAGACGTGACCTTGAGGGAGAACATCACGTTGCCTGCTGTTTGTACAATATGGATCTCTAATCTGTCTGTACATGTAAACACCAACACCATTCCCAAGAAACACAGCATACAATACATAAAGAGAAATGTGGTATTACTTATGACTAAAGTTCAATGGCTATAGTCCAGGTACAACAAGCAATTAAAATAAAAAAACATTCAGAGCGATTTCCCTCAGTACAATTTTTTTTTTTAGAACAGCCATGAGATCTTGTCAACAACACAGTACAGTATATCCAACTGAAAAACATCCCTGAGTAGAATATTGTGGGACAGTTTCATTTGTTTATCATTCTCAAAAGAAGGTATATATATATATATATATATATATATATATATATATATATATATATATATATATATATATATATATAAAGTAATAATGCCATTATTACTTTAATGGCAAATATAAAAAAAAAACTTACAGTCAATGAAGAATGTGAGGTTTTGCCACTTAATGGGATAACAGGCAGATACAGTATATTCAGATAATCGATAGGAAAGCAAAAGAGCTGGATGGAAAACATATCTATCATTTCAAAAGCAACCACCTTTACCACCAATCGGTTGCACAATTAAGGTTTTAATGATGTTTGAATGAAAAACTTAAGTTGCCTGGGCTGTGTAGTGAGTGCTGTATTACAGTGTTCTGTGTGCTCCTCAACAATGAAAAATGAAAATGATGAAGACATGAAGAACAGAGAGACACCTGACAGTTTTTTTTTTTCCCTCAGAGGATGTACCAGACATTGGATATGACAATAAACCAAGCTCCTGTCTACTCTGTGGGCATTAACAATTCCATGAATATCGTTTAAAGAAGAACAGGGGTATTAACCCTGATGCTCTGGGCACATCCCTAGGTCAAGGTCAATATCATATTATAAATCTACTTATTTATCTTTTTCTCCAGGCTGAGCTGTTGTTTGTGCAGCCTTATATACACACTTCATAGTGTATGTGTGTGTGTGTGTGTGCGTGTGCATGTAAAGAAATTTCACTTTGCTTGGTTCCTTCAAGCAAAGTGAAATTTCTAATATATGTAGACATGGTATGTTAAGTAACAACCCTGTCAACCACACAAAATTAGTTTTGCACAAAGAAAAGCTCAGTGGTTTCAACACACACAATAAGTGTGGATATTACACAAACAGCAGGGCATCCTGATGAAAAATTATACAAGGGATAAAAAATGCAATATTGTATTTCACTATGTAGAATATCATACGCTGAAAAAAAAGAAAAGCATGCTGAAGTGTTTCAAAAGCACTTACCACATACTTGAAGAAACCCTATTTTGAAATTGCGTAGGCATAAGTATAATCTGGCAGTGGTATGATTTTGTGTGGATAACATCAACTAAAAGAGTAGTGTAGTGGTTAGGGCTCTGGACTCTTGACCGGAGGGTTGTGGGTTCAATCCCCAGTGGTGGACACTGCTGTTGTACCCTTGAGCAAGGTACTTTACCTAGATTGCTCCAGTATAAACCCAACTGTATAAATGGGTAATTGTATGTAAAATAATGTGATATCTGTATAATGTGAAATAATGTATAATGTGATATCTTGTAACAATTGTAAGTCGCCCTGGATAAGGGCGTCTGCTAAGAAATAAATAATAATAATAATAAAACAGAAACAGGTCTGGATATGTTCTGGATTTCTGGAACCATAGTCAACCATAGTTCAAAAACGACAGTGCTATTTACAGTACGTTGACACCCGGAGTAAAGCCTTTTGTTGTGTTGGCAGATTGATTGATGTAACAGTTGAATGTGTATTTGATATCCCCTGGATCACTAACAGAAATAATGTGATGCATCTCACAGGATTATTGCAGTGAGATAAAAACAACAACAACAACAACAACAACAACTTACATAAATAGGCAATGTTCTGGAAATCAGTAAATATTATTGCGTTTTAATAAAACGTAATCCACTGCATCCTAAAGGGTGGGGTCATACATTCGGCACATGTGTATCTACTGCAGTGTACATTCAGTAAAGAAAAATAATTTCCTAAATGTTATTAGCAATGCTTGAGTGACTCCAAAGGCAGTAAAAAAAAAAAAAAAGATGCTCAAAGTGAAACTGTTTCCTGACGAGGAATAGAACTACTGGCTAACATCCTGCTGCTGTTAAGAAGTCATCTGTTATCTGTCCTTCAGTCTAAATAAATGAAATCAGCATTGCTATGCAACACAAAGCACTGGTACCTTAGCTAGACTTCATTGGTACCAATTCTGTCCTGGAGTTTAACATGTCCCATTCTCTCACACATGGAGCTTTCATTCTGAAAGGAAGAGAAACATACACAAGCAGTTAAAATGACGAGTTTCTGTGTCTATTAAACTGTTCTATATTTAACCTTGACCTGGAATGGCAAATACCACACGAATGGCAATTAAACAAACCTGGTGAAGGCCTTTGGATATTAATGGTGTTTCAACAGTAAAGGGTAAATGAAAGACGGCCATTTATAATGGTATCATATTAAGGGACATGGTTTCATACATTTTTTTCTGTTCGGCTGAGTGTGTAAAAGCTGACTCAGGCCGAATGAGAAAAATAAAAATAATAAATAATTTTAGTTTCCTCTGGATATGTATATGGATAACTTGCTTATGAGCATTGATGATTCTAGGCTTTAGGAAATAGTGTAGTTTCAATTTCTAAACACAATCTTTATATATTAATCAAAGAGGCATTAACCCTACAATGGCTCAATAGGACAGGGGTTTCTTTTTGTAATTTCTAAAGTTGAGATGCTGAGATAAGTTATCTCAGGATCTCAACACTTGAAACCTTTTTTTTTTCAAGATTGCAAGCCAAATTATCTCAGGATCTCTGCATTTCAAATGGTTAGGTCAAGATCACAAGATTATTCATGATAACCTCAATGAGCCACCTTATCAAACAACAAAGGACCCATCAATTCTGGGTTCATGAAAGGGGAGTTTCATGCCTTGTTTATAATGGACTTTGAGCTGGAAGCATTCCCAGCGCAGCTTGGCACCGTTACTCTATAAAACTCCCCCCTGCAGTTGTTTGCCGTGCTGAGCAGGAATAAAAATGCTGTTCAGAGCAGTATTTCAGGACTGCTGGACCTAACTCACTTGTATTTCATTTAAATGCTTGTTGGAAAATGAATTAATCTTGAGTGTTAGGAACTGCACTAGCATGCTAGCCAATAATTTAACTGAAGATTTTTTTCCCCCCTCTCAAATGAAGCTGGAGTGAAAATAAAGATATGGATACTCAAATGTATTCTTTGAAGCAGTCCTACAACAGATGTTCCTATACTGAGGTGCTTGTCTGTTACACTGCAGCTTTCCATGTGAATTATTGCATGTTTGTACCCATTTTCATTTCCCCCCTAACACCATACATTTCATTACATTCTAACCTCATCATACAGTCGGTCTCATCCTTGCCTCCAGATTCACCCTGTTCTTGTGATGGTTCTGTATTGGTCACCCTATGGGATTTCACTTTCCATGTAGCTCTTATTGTATTATGCAAGTTCTATATTCATATTCGCTGTACATTTGATACTATGCCAAGCTGCCAAGCTACAACAGCTTGCCTGTATACTGACTCGTGGGTCACGCTTTATTTTAAGGGCCGTTTTCTTTGTGTTTATTATCAGCTAACAAACAGCTAATACACATGTTATTGTACATTATTTATTTTCTGTTAATTGTTAGTTAATATATAATAGGCCAGCTAAAACTGCAAACACCAGAGCCCTATGGATGACCAATCAAACACCAGAGCCCTATGGATGGTCAATACCCAGTCGCTCATATGCTTGAAATCGGTTCAAATTGTTACTGTAGTAATGTTTAGCAAATTAAATCAGGTTTTTATTGACCCTAACACTAACCCTAACCCTTAGCTAAAAAACAACATTGTTTGTTAACAGTTAAAAAACTAAAAAAACAGCCCTTAAAATAAAGTGTGACTCATGTTTATGGTAAGAGACAGCAATGCTACCAGCACTCTGAAATTGCTTATGGAAAGTAACACCCACATTATATTGGTAGTCCAGTGGTTAAAGAAAGGAGCTTGTTACCAGGTGGTTCCTAGTTCAATCTTAGCTCAGCCACTGACGCACTGTGTGTGACCCTGAGCAAGTCACTGACCTCCTTGTGCTCCGACCTTCAGATGAGATGCAAAAACGAGGTCCTACTGTAAGTGACTCTGCAGCAGTAGTTGTTGATGCATAGTTTACCTCCTAGTCTCTGTAATTCGCTTTGGATAAAAGCATCTGCTAAATGACTAATAAATAATAATAATAATAATAATAATAATAATAATAATAATAATAATAATTAATACTGCAGATAAATCTAGCACACATGATACTGCATTGATTTTTTAATATGTAACTTTCTCAGAAAACAATGGTATTTATGTAAATGGCTGAAAGAATTTCAAAAGCTATTTCTAACACATCTTTCGCTGCATGTTTAAACTTATCCTACTAAAGCTTTTAACAATGTGTGTTGACCTCAGTGTTTGTTGACCTCAGTGATGAAGAAACAGGTACATTCATTTCGAGAGTTAGCAGCTGACGTGAGATTCCTACTGCTTGTCTAACAATTTAACAAACAACAAAAAGAAGTCCTTGCACTGTTTTTTTTTTTCTTTTGGTGGTTTAATAGCCTTCGCAGCAACAGAATTGACCTTCATGCCAGTACATTACTTAAAAAGAAATACGAAATGTGAGCACGGAGCACCAGACTAACATATCGCACATATTCTTGTAGTGATCTCTTTTAAATCTCTGCTCTTATGTACATCATGTACATTAATAAACCAATGAATAATACAAATACAAATCATTAATATTTTCCATTTTTCTGCCCATCAGCAAACAATATGGCTTTTCATAGGCGGTCAGACACTAGTGCAAGTTTTCACAACTATAAGCGAATATAAATGCTAAAAAACTGTGAGAAATATAAACAAAGTCACACTAAAGATCCATAATTTAACACACATTTCTAGGCGCTGGTCTCTAGATTTCTTGGCAGCCTGGCAAATGCTGTGGATGGCTTTATCATGTGCTTGTCAAGCAGGTGAAACACCATTTATGATTTAGGATATTATTGTACTATATTTCCATTCTGGTACTTGCTATTTGTTTTACTGTTGCAGACTGTTGACTGTGTCAAGTTACTGTATTTTTCATTTTAAATTAGAAACATGACTTTCCCGCTAAGATAACGCAAGTCTCCATTTTTTTTATATCTCAAAGGGTCTTTAAACTTTTTTTTTAAAGTAGGTTAAGCACCATCGTTGCTCAGAAAGGTCAGTTTATTTCATAACCCCAATTTGTTAACAAAGCATACACAACACTTCAGTTGCCTGTCAGTTGTCAGAGAAGCTACTGTAAAATACTATTCCATCCAACCTAGACATCCAATTAAAGTAAGCTTACCAAACCATGACAGTGCTAAGATCAAGCCTGTGCCTGCTCGCATCAAAAGTTATCAGGAACAAGAAAACACTGGCACAAATCTGTCACCCAGCACACTGTTTTTAATTTGCAACCTTTATTGTTAGTTGTGGGGAAAGTTGAAGTTCTGCCTAGCTTTCAAATATTGCCATCCCTTGTATAACCAAATCTGTAAATACAACAGAAGAGTTTATACACGATTCATAATGCAAATAATTACCAAAACCAGCTTCACAATAATTATCCTTCTAAACGTAAGCACAAATGGCAGCAAGAATGGAGTTTTTGACCTGGTTAAACCTGCTAAAATATACATTAATATATCAATATAATCCTGCTCCTTGACTATAATTCCTACTAGTAGCTTCAAACATACTTTCTACCCTTACATTTGAACTCTCCCACCCATGTCATGGAAAAACATTTACAGTACGGTCAGTTATTTAAAGAAAATTTATTTGACCTTAGTATTGTAGGTTAGAAAGCTACACAGCTGTTTTTTTAAATCCAGACTCAGGGGACAGACTTTGTTTAGATTAAAAATGACCCTTGCAATCACTAACTTAAGAAGTTCACCCTTGAGTGATTTACACTTCAATAAACTACCACCCATTACATACACTACTGGTTCAAGACTGACTTATTGTGTACCTCCTGTCAAAACGGCACTCTGGAGTTCTTTCTTTAAGCTATGCATCCAGTTGGACTCACCAGCTCATCTCACAGAGAAGTAACTGGTACAGTAATACTTGATGTGCCAGTCACAGTCACAGACACTGCTGCACCAGCTAGTCAGTAACCTCCGGGATGAAATCAGACACAATGAATGCAGTGACATTGAAGACATGTGAGTCCCAGGAAAAGTAAAGAAGCATGGAGGAAGTGGCTTCTGGGAGTTGGAGTCCTTACATTCTATAATGTGTAAGAAATGTAGGACTGAAAAATGTAGAAGAGTGTTGGGTAATTATTGTTCATTAATTGCTACAAAAAAATACAAATGTATTGTTAGCTCTGTCCTATTCACTGCTACCCATGTTCTGAACAATTACCTGTCAGATTACAGATCAATATCTTGTATACTCTCCACACATAACTCATCATGTGATGAAGACACTTTGCATTGATCCAAATGGGGGCCTGCACCAGCACATTTCTATGAACCCTTGTGTCATAAAAGGAAGACACAATTATCACAGCACTTGCATTATTTTATCCATAATGTTAATTGCTGGGTATGCACAGTAGAATAAATGACTTTTAATTGTGGTCTAATTCACTGTCAGCTTTGAAAGGTCAATTCATTTTGAAAACTGCAGGATCAGAGATAACTGTATATGTTGTTTAAGATGTAATCAGTGATAGTATTGCTAATGATAATAACTGGTAGGAAAATGATTTTTTTTGCCTTGGTTATCACTCCTTTAAGCATCAGAGTAATGTTCTGGAAGAGTCAGCATTCTGGATGCTGCAAAATAAAATGTTTACATCACTTGTAGGCTGGTCATTAGCCTTCACTACAGCTACCAAACAATACCAAAATCACAGCACAAACACACTCCCAAACTCCTCTCCCAAACCAAGGATTTTGCTTCCTTTTTATACATGTGGCCACACTTGTGATTGCTGGCAGAGACAGATTTAACCCCATCCCTGCCAACTTTACATTCCCACACACACACTATTTACAGCAGCAGGGCAGAAGCTATGGCCCTGTAAATTCCCTATTTAGCTCCTTGTTTATCGTGTTATACATTTAATACTTTTTTATTCAAAGATTATATGACATCAACAGATATTAAGGGCAGACATGGTACACAGTTAGGGGATTACAGTACTTTACTAGAAAACATATAACACATGTAAATGCACCCTTGTTAAAAGGTATATTATGTTTACAGGCTTCTGGGAAAAAATATATATATTCCTGGTACATCAGAATGGCTCTGAATATTTATTTATTTATTTCTTCTTTCTTTACACTTTCAACCCGTTGGGGACTCTTAGGGTAAGAGAGGTTGCCCGAGTACATTGAATGCAGACAACACAAAGAACTGAATACAGGTTTAAGTAAAGTGACAGCTGCCATCAGAGATAAGGTAATTCTTGTAAAAAGCTTCAGTAGAGATCAAAGACTGAGACCACAGAGTCACACTGCGGGGGAAGCAGTTTAAATGTATTTATTTTTTTGCTGTAGCTGTTATTCCCATATTTTCATTCCATATCACTCTCCTTGGTTTCAGAAATGGGGGATAGAGCTTTGACCCATTCCATTAAAGTTGCAATAGGTTTCTTTTAGCCGTAACTACAGTATGTCCTTCACCTGAAAATGTTCCTTATTCCACTGTCGGAGTTACTGAAAAAGTACAATGTAGAGCTTAACTACTGTACACCATTTAAAGGCTACCATCTTGGGTCTCTGTAACTAATATCAACACATGCTATTGTTTTAAAGAATAGATTTAAGGAAGACTTCCATCCTTCACACAACATTACTCCGCAATGGAAATCAACTACAGCCTAGCTGCCTTACAGCCACATATAGTTATGCATATTACAACCCAGCAGATCAGTCGCTTAAAAAGACAAACTGACTGAATCAAGAAGGCCAGATTGGTATTTGCAGATTCCTTCATGAGCAGCCAGAAACATATTGCAGGAAGCAGTGGCAAAGCATCCCTGAAATTAACCACGTTTTATATGGAGACTACCCAGGATCTTTGCAATATACTTAAAATCTATAGTGATCACTTATGTCAGTGTAAACACCCATATAAAGCAGTACAGTATGAGAGATGGCTCACATCAAACGTCTTGTATCAAATGGAAATTACATCCAAATTGTGATTTACAAAAGAACACCACAAAAAACGAAACAGAAAATTCAGTGATATTTTGGAGCGATGGCATGCTATTCCAGATCGTTGTGTGGTTATGGTCATAGTTGTGGTGAGTAAAATTCTCAGACTCACAATCTTATTGGAAGGGTGATACAGGGCAGCAGTGTGGAGTAGTGGTTAGGGCTCTGCACTCTTGACCAGAGGGTCGTGGGTTCAATCTGCTGTACCCTTGAGCAAGGTACTTTACCTAGATTGCTCCAGTAAAAACCCAACTGTATAAATGGGTAATTGTATATAAAAATAATGTGATATCTTGTAACGATTTTAAGTCGCCCTGGATAAGGGCGTCAGCTTATAAATAAATAATAATAATAATAATAAAGGTTGTTAGTGATGATGGTTATGGCTAGTGAAGTTCACATATTCATAATTATAACTATTATCTTTCTCTTTCCTGTACAGGGACCTGCATCTTGTATGTTGTTGGACAACTCCATTTTTTTTCCATGAGGTGTGTGGGAATAAACCACCAGCATTCTATTTACAAATGGGTTAATAAAGCCTGAGACTTTTAGCTTCCTGCATATTCATGAAGAAATATGTGTAGCGGCAGAAAATAGGCACAAAAGGTTTAAGGGATGAGATGCAGGGAAAACAATCAAATAACAGCGTGGCAGATCATAGGAGGCTAATGATGGAAAGTAGTCATTCTGTCACACATTTTTTGGAGCAAACTGCCCTCTATTCTTAAATATTCCCATGAGTCCCATTGGCCCGTTTCAGATGATGGTGTAGACATGTAAACACAATATAAACACAATGTAAACTAGTAAACCTTTCAATTATATATATATATATATATATATATATATATATATATATATATATATATATATATATATATATATAAGGAACAATTGGAAAATGCAATTGGTATAAACACAAATCCCCTATCAAAATATCTGCCTGTGTGTCTGTCTTTCTGCCTATGTCTGTATTCAGAACAACACATTCTTCTCCAATAAAATAAGTAATCTCAGTTGTTCATCTCAGAGTCAATGACAGCTCTTGCATTAAGGCACAATCTTTAATGGAACAATTATTAGAATTTTGAATCAAATACTATTTTTATTTTGGAACACTGCAGGGCCAATAAATACACAGTAAGTCCACAACTCAAACCCATATGCAAGTATAGTCTAAAAAGGGGCTTGTGCTATCCCTGCTCAGCAGATACACTGGGCTCCAGCCTCTATTTCAATACTTAATGAGCACCATTACCAATTCATCCTTGACAAACAAAATATTAAAATATTTAAGAAATATTGCCTAAAGATCATTAAACAAAGCCGGATATCATCTAATTAGCTTGCTACAGGTGTTTTTTGGGAAGCTATGATTTTATTTTCTGTTCAGCTTTGATGGGATAACTCCTGTTGTGGTGTTGATTAAACCTAATTATGCCATCGCTTTATCATTTCATATCAGGCACCTGACAAACAGCGATGCAGGTTGATTATTTATTTCCATATGCCATATTTAAATATTCAACTGATTTTAAATTATACATGCTAGAAATATGCTACTGCAATCCATATGAAGTACCATTGTCATTGTTTTTAGTGGTCAGGTAGGTTTACAGTGATGGAATGCCAGTGATGTAGATTTAGAGAGATGTTTTTATGTTTTTTGGCATCATTTTAATATGTGAAAGATTCTTCTCCTTACAGTACAGCGCAAACAGGACATCGTACAGGAAGGGGGATTTTCAAGAAAGAACTGGGAAATGCAACTTATGTGAACTTTGTAGTGATTATATTGTAATTTTTTGTTTTGTTTTGTTTTTGCAATTAATTTTATATATTTACAAATAAGTATTTCCATGGCTACAAGGGTACACACAGTGACTGCAGTCACAGTCAGTTTAGTCACATTTGTATAAATGATGATGGTACTTATAGAACGGATCAGCTTGATATAAATCTTTCGGAATCTAAAAGGTAACCAAGGTAACTGGAATGTAGAGCAAAAAGTTGCACAAAACCAAGTAACTCACACGATAACTGGCTTGATTTTGCACCAACCTTCCCTAAGTTTTTATCATATACTCCTAGCTTCCTATAGATGCATTCTCTTTGACAAATTAGGCCCACTGTGTGCCAATTCTGTTGGCAGTAAATAGTTCAGAAACTATAACAACCCTTGAATAATCATATTAATCTCTGCCATTAACTTTAAAAAATCTAATGCGTTAGAGAAGTTCCCTTGATGGCCTTGTCATCTCAAAAATAATATGTGGGTAATATCCCTTTATATTTGTTCTCCTGGGTCATTTAGGTTTTCTTGAGGTCATTGTGTGTTGCCAATTTTACACAATTCTAGGTTTAAAGAATAGCCAGTTTGGTATAATTAATATCGCTCCAAGGGCCAAAATGCGTCAAATTACATCATACACATGGGAGGAGTCATACACAAAAAACACTCATTATCATATAGACGTACCCCCCCCCCCCCAACTCAACACGACATGACCATCATGACAGTAAAAACAGACATAATGAAGCGTTCTTACCTTTGTATAAGTTAGTGATCAGCAGATGTGTCAGCCGCACGAAGAGCACAGCGTGTGGTTTCCACTGACTCTACTGTGCAGAATAAATTATTTTTTTTCTATTTTTTTCAATGTTCGGTTCTTATGATTAGTGACAATATTATCAAAGCTCTTCCTCAACTTCCAAAAAAATGACACCCGCTGGCACTGTACTTAGAAGTTTGTTGTAAAACCATGTCATAATAAGAAAGGTCTGGGTCACACGAGGAATTTTTCAGGAATATTAGCTGTACAATCATAGCGTGTTTGCAGTATATATTTCTAAGTAAGTGTTCTTTGTGGGGTTTTTTTTGTTGTATTTTTTAGAAAGGGAAATAATTGAAACTCTGATCCAATGTGTAATTATACAGCACACCACCACACCTACAAGAAGCATTATGAATTATTCATTAACATGCCAGGGCTGTGAATGTGCTAATCAAAAATTGGAAGTGACTACTTACAGCAGCTAGGCTGATCACCTGCTGAGAATATGTGTACCAGCTATGAATATTATTCTTGTTGAACGCCAATCTTTTGTAGGTGTTGCTTATTCTAAGTTCCATTTATTTAATTGCATCCAATTAAATTAAACTCTTTAATTTTCTGCCATGAATAATGTATCAAAACTCTTTGTTGTCAAACAGCCTATTTCATTTTTTACTTCAAATCAGCTGTATATATGTGTCCAGCAATAAATGCAGATCTAAATACTTAAGTGACAACTAAAGGGTGCATTGTGTGTACAAAGATATAACTGCCTTTTGAGTGGAAACACCAGAGACTAGTCAGCAGCCCTCAAGCCACAACTATTTTGTTAACCGAAACCGAAACAAATACAAAAAGTCATTTCTGCTCCTCATATCAGCAGGAGGGCATGTTGTCACACACAAGGGAGATCTTTTGATTCTGAACTTCCGACATCACCGTTCATTCAAAATTCAGGTTGTTTTTTTCCCGTTTGAGATTTCAGATCTGAAAAATGTAAGCGTTTTTAGTATTATTGTATAACCCTTGCTATATTACTCAGAGCCTGTCCCTTTTCATTCTTACACACATGTTGGAGTAGAACCTATCCGAAGCATGTTTATGAAAAGAAGGCACAATCACACCACACCAGGTAACACTAGTAGCGGTTTCCAAATTAGAAGTCGACATGTAAATGGCATAGCACTCTTTGTACAGTAAAACCTGTCTAATACCTGTCACCTGGGACCAAAGAATTGTTCAGGCTTATACAGTGTGCTGGTTTACCTAGGTACTGTAAAATTAAATACTGTACCCACAAAAATAAACATATAAATAACAAACTAATAACTGAACTCGCTACCAGGCTTAACGAGAAAAGGAGAAGCGTTGCAGAATAACTGGTTTAAATATATGGTTGGAGAACAAATGCAGAAGGGAGGTTTTTGGGTTTGCAGATAACTGGAGCACCTTTTGGGGAAAAATGTGAGATTTACAAGAAAGATGGCTTACACCTTACTGATAGGGGAGCAGATATTATGGCATGGAGCAGAGAAAGAACCCTCAAAAGACCAGAAAGGATTTAAACTGGACACATGACCAAAATCAGGTTCTATACAGGGGAATAAACTATATAGGACTAGATAGGAGAGGAGGAGGTGTAGCTCTGTATGTTAGGGATGGGCTAGAAGTAAAAAACATCGATTTATCTCAGTCTACACGCCAAAGCGAGTCAATCTGGGCAGATCTGTTAGGTAAAAGCACTAAAGTTTTATTTTTCTCTTTCTACTGGGGTATGTTACAGACCCCCAGGTCAGAATAGAAATGATAGCAAATTATTATAAGAAGCAATTAGAAATACTGTAATCATGGGTGAATTCAATGTTCCCAATATAAACTAAGAAAATCCAGTGGGATGTGGTAACGTAGAAACTGAACTGATTGATGCAGTAAATGACTGCTTCCTGACCCAGTGTGTCAAAAACCCAACAAGGGACAGAGCAATTTTAGATCTGGTGTTCACAAACAACCAGGACATGCTGTGTAATATAGAAGTAGTGGAATCACTGGGGTCAAGTGGTCATAACATGCTAAAATTCACAATGACCTAGGATTCCAGGCACAAGGCTGCACAAACTGAAGTGTAGAATTTCAGAAAGGCTAACTTTGAAGGGATGAGAGAGGAACTGAGAGAAATAGACTGGGCAGGGAAATCGGAGGATATGACTGTTGAAATTCAATGGAACATATTTAAAGTTATAAATGCAAGACATGCAGAACAAGTAAATACCTAAAATGAAAAAAAAAGATTTAACAAGCCATCACCAAGATGGTTAAACAGATCACTAAAAAATAAACTTAGAAAAAAATAACGCCTGTATATGATTTACAGGAAAGATGGAAAAACATTGTGAAGAATATAGTATGCTTAAACTGCATGTTAGGAAGGCCAGAAGAGATCTAGAAAGAAATATTGCCAGGGATGATGAACAATATGCACAAGCTGTCATCTCTTATTCAGTAAGACATCTTATGCACAAAGTATTCATTTATATTTCAAACCAATATCACTTGAAGAACATTTCAAATTATTTTCTTTCTTTCTGACTTTTAAAAAACGCTAGTACTAAAAAAATGATCTAATTTTGCTATAATGTATGTAAATTCCCTGAAATGAATGAACAACAGAAATCCCCAAATACTAGAGTTAAACATTAGAGATAAACAGGAAATGAAGGATTCTCCTGTTCAGGAAAAAAAATACAGACTACATTTACAATGCAAAACTATGAAAGGGCAAATTGGCAATTATTATGGGAGAGCAAAACTAACCAGGCGTAAGATCTCTAAATACTATAGAGCTCAAGGCACAATGCAAAGTGTAAGTATAGCACAGAACTGGTAATAAGGCAATATGGTTAGGTGTCCATATTCCCTGTGATATTCACAGTAGTCTCTTACCTATCACTACCATGTGAGGGAGAACTGTTACAAAAGAGAACACACAGGAGAGTGTGATCGTCCTTGCAAAGCTTAGGCATTGTGTTGCTATAATTCATTTCTTTGAACTTTATAAGAAATAATTAAGCAGATTGATAATAATGAAAATGGAAACTGCTCCCATCCCAAGGGAGATGAAGACCAAGGTGCGGGTGACCCAGGTCAGGCAAATCCAAATTAGTCTAATGAAGGTACAGCTGTCTGTCTGTGTGAGGAACTGGGATTGGAGTCCAGTTACAACACGTGACACCTCTGATGCTTAGAAAGGTTACATACTCCTTTGTTTAAAAAATAAATCCTATTTTTTCTGCATTGATAATACAGTATGTACGCACTAAATTAGACCGCATCCATAAGGCATAGGTGCATTAAAGATATTGAGATTAAATTAATTCTATAAAATGTAAAATGAAGTCATGGGATATTGATTTATCATCTTTATTATGTTCAAATACCAGCCAGGTTTGGGTTCATAGATAGAACATTTCATATGCCAATCCAGATGTGTTTTTGTATCAGTGGTGTTTTATCGGTTTTTAGCCCTAATTATAATGTTTGTTTGTTTGTGTTAGAGTGCAATGAGAGTAAGTAGCAGGGTTCTGAAAAACACAGCGTTATACATCCCCACGTGTCGCTAAAACTGTTCAAATAACATACCTGTAATTTGTCTTTTCATTGTTAACATCCTGACAACTTTTTGCATTTATAACTTTAAAATCTGTTTCAAAGCTCTATTCAAAATGGCCGCTGTAGTGTACTGAAGATCTATCTTCTAAATCACTGCAGGAAGAGTGATTAAAAAAACATAACAAGTGCTCTGGCTTTGGCTTTTTGGTTCCGTACCAAATCATGGATCATTATTGCTGTGTTACCTGTTTGACAATGTGGGCAATAATCCTTATACTATCAGTGCACTAGAGTGACCTCAAATGGTTTCTGAAAGGTTTTGACACTGTAGCTGTGACCTCTTTATAAAACAGCTGGTACAAAAGGGTTAATTTTTCTTTATCATCCGGAAAGCAAAATATCCCATGAGAAGGGATTTGACATTTTTATATAATTCCTTGGTTTTCGTTTACTACATTTTTCCATTATTTAGACACAAGCCTGTACCGTACATTTCCTTTTTCAGAAAATAGATCCGTTTGAGATGTTTAAGCTGTAATGAACAAGCCTCCCCCTTCTGTTACAGCTAACGAAGCAAACGTTCCAAAGGGGATTGCTTTTCTTCTTTGAAATTGTTTATTAATGCATACAGTATGGTAAAGTATATACAGAAAATAAACATTTTGCAGAGACATGTAAACAGGTTTTGCACTTCCCTGATGAAATGACTGTAATTATCAAGATTAAATTTGACAAGCAGAAAATAAAATGACCAGTTACCGTAGGTGTGAATGCAAAAACTGTGACACTTTGGGTGATCTTACAAAAAGAAGAGTGTAGAAAAATGTAAACTAGTTGTTAAAATATGGACATACTATTACTAGACTACTGAAATGAATGTCTTTGCATCTGGATTTGCCTGTCAACATGCACTACTTGTCACCATATATTTTAAACAAATAATTAAAGACACCGTACAGTGTATTTCCTGTAGATGAATATTCTATCACAGCTATTATCAAATATGCATATTTGTTTTAATTGCATTGCATTGCAGCACACAAAGTGGCTCAACAAGTCAAATCTGAATAGTCTGCACACCTGCTGCCCAATCCGGTTTGTATCTGCGGAGCAGTGTTCTGAAGCAGCTGCACTCCCCTCTGTAAACCTGGACTCAGACAGGACTCCCGGGTCTCCCATTGACTGTCTGGCTGTCTCAATCTGTGGTGATGGATGAGCTCTTTATTTTCCATCTAATTAATTACATTTTCTAGCGGCTGGAGTGCAACAACAATATTAGCCAGTGTTCCAAGAACCTTTCACGAGGAGAAAGAAAGAATAATAAGATGAATAATAATATATCCAATTCTCTTGCTCATTGCCCATTACTGCAAAAGGGCATTTTATGAATGATTAAAGCTGTAAAAAAATAAAATAAAATAAACATAAAGGGCAGGCTGTACAAACACCTGGTAAACGTTATTACTTTCATGGTCAAAGTCTACTTAGGATGAGAAACAGGACAAGAAAAAAAAAATGTTAAGCTTTGTTTAAAATGTGAGAATAATAATAATAATAATAATAATAATAATAATAATAATAATAATAATAATAGAAAATCTATGCCATAGGACTAGGTGTTGAGTGGATTTGATCTCTTTTAGAAACTTTTTTTTCATTTAATTAAATAAGATAGCTTAATTGTGATAAGTTAATTATATAATATTCTACCGATACAGACAGTGTAAAGACTAAAACTCAGCTGCTTATGCAACAAGTCAAGGGAAATGCTCATTTGATAGAAATCAGTGGTTGAATAAATATCAACGGTCTCTATGCATGTGTTCATGTTAACACCCTGCGTGTGTCTCTGGTCCACAGGTCATGGTTATGTTGCTGGGTCAACGCTCTGGAGAAAATCAAGGTAATGGGAATGTCAGTGAAGTGTGTATTTTGTCTTTATGATTATCTCTTTAGAGCACAGAGCAATTGGAGTATATACATTTATTTGCTTACACAGAAATATAGTGCAGTAATTACAATCTCGATAGATCTGTAACCTTTTCTATTTAATGTATCTCGTTTATTAATTACTTTTAAAAGTCTGTGACCACAAGGCAAAATGGTATAGTTCAGTGTTGAGTTATATGCCAGTTCAAACTCTCAATCTATCACAGTGAAACGGGATGTGTCAGATCGTAATGACATTTTGGACGTCATACATTTGTGGTATGTGCATCAATTTACTCGTATCAAAACAGACTCCATCTTAAATCATCCATACTGCAACCTTGTGGGCACAATACCAACTGCATCAAGTATATCTATTATGAAAAAGAAATACAAATGATAAAAAAAAAAAAAAAAGTACAAACAACTTAGGCGAATCTGGAAGCTCTCCCTCATTAGAAATGATTTATTAACACTGTATTACCAGGAACTATATTAGAAAAACAAAGTACTGCAAACTTTACACAAACAACAGCTTTGTAAACCTGGTCCTATTCACTCTATTTTGTTTGTGCTTTCAGCTTCAAAATCCTGACAGTGCTGCAACGTCTCAGATAATTGTCCTTGAGATTTGGGCTAATGAATTAATATCTGGGGGGTTTCAATTCAACAAAATTACAGCCTCACCATGAGCCTGAACTAATCATCACAATAGACACCTTATTACGATGAATACAACTTTGCGCATCTATATTGATCTAGCTCTCTGACAGTCAATAAAGACTCTGGCTGTGTTCAATTTAATATGACTAACTGAACTCCAGAAAGCTTTGCCTTTTGTGTTCTATAAAAGTATAACCTATATCTCCTGTTAAATCTAAAATGGTCAGCGCTACTGTCTTTTAAATTTAGGCCAATCAAACCATAAAATCCAAAGAGCTCAGAAAAGTAGCCTTTTTGAAAAAAGTGTCCTAGATGTGTTACTATAGGTAGCTATGGAGCAAATCCCCATAGTGTGTCTGTGTCAGAGTCTGACAGGACGGGAGAGGAGAGATGAATAATACATGAAATCACAGGCCTCAAGCAAATGTTAAATTATTACAAAATAGGTCACAATCAAAACAATTAGGCCCCTGACAACTGACATAATTTTCTTAAAATATTAACCAACTAATTTCACCCCTGCCGGATTTATTTGCAGAGCGCAAAGGTCATCTCACAGACGGTGGGGAATTCAGCTTCAACAGGCCATCTATAATGAAAGCTAATAAATTAAGCAAAGCTCCTGTTTACTTGAGCTCAGATATTGATGTCCAGGCCCACACTGAATGCAAATTTGTGCATTAATCATTTTTCCTTGTCAGGAGATTCAGATCATTGGTAACACAATGTCTGATAGATCTATACATCATAGTTACAGCAGCATTGGAAAGGATTGTCTTTTATAACAAACCAAACATATGGTAACAAAAGCCGTTCTCTTACAGGATCCTGTACAGCAGGTCTATCAAGAGAAACAGACAGGTTTAATTCTGGGTTTATGTTGGGTTTATTAGTACCGAATCCTGACATATATTTTAATGCTACAAATAGCCTTTCAGAAAAACAGTGGAGTTTCAAAACTCGTCCTCAGCTGTTTTTTTTTTTTTTTTAATTTGTATCTTTTTATATGTTTGGTCGTTTTGGTTAATGGAAGATAAGTGGATAGTCAAATTAGCCCAATGAGGTATCTGTAGTATTCAGTTGGTAGGTCTGGAGAGATGAGCGTAGTCCTCTTAAAACTACACTTCCCCACTGGATCAATGATTACAGGCACTGTCCAAGCACCTGGTTACCCCCATCATGTTGGTATTATCTCACTCAATGGAACACTATCAAGGCTTATCATACTATTCATAAGGGCCTGTACGTACAGGGTTAATCGGCCACCTTTGGACAGCTATAACTTTTGAACTGTAATTCTGCAGTCTTTTTATTTTTTTTTAGGAATACATTTGATGGGCCACAAGGAACAGGATTTTGTTCCTTTTACCTGCAATGTTCCAGACTGCTTGTATACCAACTGTCATGGCACCATTTATGTTTGGTTGTAAAAATCTAGGTTAAGTAAGAATTAAGGGGAATGAATGCAAGTAGAATGCAGGGATGTTTACTTCCTGAGCCCCTATATGGATTTATTATTAGTCTTGTACTCTTCCTTACCCAATCAATGTCAATTCTTGGCTGTATGAAGCTGTATCTTATTGAAAATATATTGACACTCCGTACACTTGACTGTATTCCACGTTGGTACCGTCCAAGCTCAGTGGTTATATATTGAGTCCCATAGGACTATTTTTTGCAGATGAGTGAACATTTTGGACAATGATTAATCTGACCTAAATGATTAAAATTCCATTTCAATAAAAGAAAAAGGAAACAACATCACTGGTTAAAATGATATAATTTGCAACTTGAATTAAGAACCCATTAATCATAGAGTGTACAGCTATGGCCAAAAGTTTTGCATTACCCAATAGAATTAATTAATTTTGCTTACAAAGTCGAATGAAACCTGCTGAATAATGTTACGTTAACATATTGAATTACGTACTGCTTTGTAGTTTTCCACATACTTAACGAAATAACATGATAATGATCTAAAGCCCCTTTCAAACTGGCACTCCTACCTGGGTCCCGACCCGGGTTCTGGCTACCTGGGTCACAATCCTGTGTAGTGTGAAACAACGTACCTGGGTCGTACCCGGGTTGAGAGAGACAAAATGCATAATGGTTGTTCGTAAGCAGACCAAATAACAAACAGTGTCGCCTGCGTGCAGGTTTCACTGCCACAAGGAACATTTCTGTTTATTCTGTTTAGCCATATTTGTGTTGATTGAGGAACAGATTGAAGCAGGGATGAAGAAACATTTGTTCTAATCAACATATGGGTTGACGGTTCAATCCAGAGAAGTTTGGATGGAAGCGTCCTTAACAAGCTGCTTCCGGGGCATTGATACGCGTACTGTGTACTTGCGTCTGTCACCAAGGTCAACCCTGCTTTATGAAAAGCAGTGTGAAATCAAGTACCCGACCCACATTGCACCGGGTCCTGACCGGGTAGGTTCCAACCCTGGTAGAACATGCTAGTGTGAAAATGGCTTAACATGAAATACTGTGCTACTATTATGGCTTTCGGTAGACTTTTGCAATATCATTTTGTAGTTTGTAGTTTCTTTGATTACATGATGTTAAATGAAACATCTAAGTTATGATAAATCATTATGTTTTTTTTAACTATGTCTCAATCCCCTTAGATGCAAAACTGTGTGCCAAATCAGGTTGCCCAGTTCGGTCTCATGAAATTACACCTTTACTATCACCATCTCCCAGCAGAGCAGTCACATGACCTTAACACTGACCTATCGCCAGAGCGCTCGCTCTGTGTCCCGCCTCCAGATAGACAATCTGTCAGCTGTGATTTGCAAATTTGTGTTTTGCTTGACAGTTCGCTAATACTGCCTTGCTACACCTTATTTTTCTAATCCCAGTAAAGTAGAGGGCACCTATATATTTTTTACGTCTAGTCATTAAAGTGGGCTCTGAAAATAAAAGAAATGGACTCGGGGTAAAGGCTGGGCCCCCCCAAATTTTCTTCTGCTTGGAAGTCCTGCAGCTCCTCTGTTTGACAATCACTGTGGGGATCTCAATGCTAATCCTGTTTGTTTAACTAAACACAGCAAATCCATTTTGTGAACCGCCTGTGCTGCTCTCACCGATCTCCCTGCACCGTTGAATTCTTAATCCATTTGCAAATATTTGACTTTTGAACAAACTCTTTCATTTTTATTCTTTTTTTTTTTTTGTTCGGCAAAAGATAAACAATCCTCATTTGTCCTTTAGACAGATACTGTAAATGATTTTTACTTACCCTCAAGAGTGCCTGCCAGTTTGCCTTGTATGCAATGCAATATTTTAACTGTTCTTTTTGGGAGGGGGATTTAAAGGAATGCAGTGCATTAAAGGGACACTAATGCTTTATGAATATGAATACAGACCACCATTTATTTCTTAATGATTGTGTCGCACTTTCCATTAGAAAGTCAAGTAAAAAATAAATTCACTTTTGGATGTACTGTAAATTACTTTAACCATAAATCAATGTCTAAATTCATTCTAATTAGTTTTAACTGTTGATGCTCATCCTCATGTCTCTTGTAGTTGGTTTATACAGCTTATTAAAATAAGTAGTTCACAAAGGTAGTTATGGTAAACATACCAATGTTCCTTCAAAGTACAAATTTCACAGACCCCAATTAGCACTAATCTTTAAACTTACTTAAGGTAACATTAGGCAGTCCAAGATTGGTGCTAATCGGTCGTTCATGAAACCAGATGAAAAGTTAGTTGTTTTAATACTTTGCCAAAACTTAAATTACACTCAATTTTGGAAATCTGGTTAAAAATCAATTTTACTGCAGCTAGTTGTTTGTCAATAGAGAAATATATTTTAATTAAAAAAAGCGTATTGTCTCCCAATAGCATTGTTTACACAATCTGTTGCACAGAATATACAAGACCAACTTTTCTCCAACTTCAAATGATTGTCTGTTTAACCTTTAAGGAAAAACAATATAACAAATGCTTATATTATAGAAATCGGCAATGTTTTGCGGGTGACAGCTACCTCTTGCATGCAGAGCCTCTTTTACAGAAAATATTCCCCCATACATGAATAAATCAATTCCAAAGCATGTGTCCAGGGGAATACTATCCTAACTGCATGTTGTAGAGCATTGCTTCCCATCTCTTTTCGCATCTAGCTGTCATCCTCAAGGAAAGACACTTCAGATTAGAGAGTGAACATCCTACAATACAGTGCAAAAAAAAAAAATGATATACCACTGCATCCGATCTGTCACCAGTAATCTTAATATTTTTAAGATATGTATGCAAATTAATAGCTGCTTCATTGTCTGCTTTTTCATGCCAGTGCATTACATCTCTGTCTTTATTCAAAGTTACTCAATCATCTCAAAGAATATGATTAGAGATTCAGATGAAGGAGAAAGTGCCTCGTCTCCCAAGGATCTTCAATGCACTATAGTGCTGTAGTGTGTAAATGCACAGTTCAATCACATCAAGCGTTTCCATGGCAAGACATGTGCAGCACTGAACTTTGCACTTGGGAGCTGTGTAGCTCTTTTCAGCATATAAATCACAAACAGCACAATTTCCTTTATCCTCAAGTGCCCCTTTGTTCTTTGCACATTACAGTCTCTCTCTGTCTCTTTTTCTGTATTTGTTTTTAAACGTTCTCTTCTGCTCCCAGCACCGGCTCAAGGCCCCTGAGGCACTAGACTTGAAAATTAATATATATATATATTTTTTTTTTTGGTGAAATTTAATCATCCACATGATCTATGCGTGCAGTGCACGCGGTGCCTGCCTAGATACCCAGCAACTAGTGGTGTCATGTGATCGACGTGGTGCCACTGAGTGGCTCAGTCTAATGCTCTGATGAACGCAAAGAAGGTGCTGTGAGAGTTTACCGTCAGGAGCATTAGGCCTAGAGGTCACTGATAATCTGGATTATCAGTGACCTCTAGATAATATGGATTGTTTCTTAAATGGGACAGAACTCTGATTCTGAACACTGATTCTGTGACAATAGAAAATGAATTACAAAACATACTACAAAAGAAAGATCCAAACATCTGACTTTCTGAAATTCAAACAAATTCAACTTGATGATGTATGACGGCCGGGATATAAACTGGATTATGCAGCAGTCAGCAAACCAGATGGAGATGGAGCTGTACGCCAAAAAAAAAAATGTTGATAACTATGCGGTATGAACTTCAAAACATTATTTATTTGTTATTTATTTATTTACTTGCGCTGTATCAGCTTCGGGCATTATAGCCCCCTGTCAGTAACAATGGTCTTCCATTGGGTCAATAATTTTCCACTATAGCCCTCCTCTCCAGTCCATATTTACTATATATATATATATATATATATATATATATATAGGTCCCTGAGGGACCAGGGTAGGGAACTGCTGAAACATTTGAATTTGTCCATGACAGTGACTCCTCTAAAGGGTTTTAACAAGACAGTCAAGAGCGATAGCAGCCTCCTCCCACGCATTGCTCCCTGTGCTCAGAATTACTTCACCCTAAAAGAAATTATTTTTGCACTGCAGGGGAGTCTCATGACAGGATTCAATTTTACTGTGTAGAAGCTAGCTGCAGACTCCTAAGTAGATGCATTAATCATTTACAGTGTCTTGCTAAGCAGGAGAAAGCAGATTCGACAACAGAGAAAACCCAGAGGTGGCGACCTCGATAGAGCAAACAAATATTCTTCACACACGGGTCATTTCAACATACATTAGTATGGCATTGGAATGTTTTGAGCATACAGAAAAAAAACAAGAAACCCAGTGTAACTGAAGAGTGAATGAAGAGTAACTGAAGAGTGAATGGGTACAATATTTGTTATGCACTGTTATTTAAACTAAACGAATAGTTAATTGCGTGAGCTTAGTCTTTAATATTTATCTGCATTACTATGACACACAGAGCAGCAGCTCTGCCTCTGGGACAGACTTGATAAAAACGCACACAGACTAATGACATCACACAGGGGCGATCTTCCTCCAAGGCAGGTCTCCCGTTCCCGGGTGATGTCGTCTTTGTAATCTGTTACTTTCATAATAGGGTTCTATGAACTATGCAAATACGTCGACTTTGTTACAGTGGTAATTTAATTGCTTTGTAAAACCATTGTTCTGGGTGAGAATTCAATTTTTTCCTAAGGTACTAAATTTACCACAGGTAATGTACAATGAAATCTAGTACATGAAATCATTTTTGCCCCTAAATTTATTTTAGTGTTTCAAAAGTATGCATTGCTTGTGTTAAAATTATTTATTATTTTCATAGTACAAAGAATCCTACCTTTTATAAAGCAACAGATTTCAAAGAGCTCAGAGGAGGCTGTGTGATGTCATTACTCTGTGTGGGCTTTTATCAAATCTGCACTAGAGGCAGAACTGTTTGGTGGTAGATCTGCCTCTGAGACAAACTTGATTTAAAAAGAAGGCACTGTCTGTGCATGAAAGTATGAGATTTGTAGTTACACTCCCAGTATGTAAACCCCACACCAGTTCAGCAAAGCGGTGGTTTAGGCAGGGATCTCACTTTTAAGCTACATTCCAATCATAAACATCAAGCATATTAGGCGCCTTCATTACCAGACATTTGTCAGTTAATTGGCTAGTATCGCATTCGTCATTCGATAAACAACAAGATCAGCTAAAAAGGGCTTTATATCTTACCTCACTCCATTCGTCCCTGTTGTGCATCAGAGTTTGCCTGCAGAGGTACCTCAAAGGACGAGGTGAATATAATGAAAAAATATATAGCATAGTTTTTCTGACTCAATTACATTTCCCCAGCTTTTTAGTGCAGTTAATATACTGTATAGAGCTGTGCGCAATATTCAGATGTAACTTTCCCTTTCGGAAAAAGGAACCTCAATTAAATTGTTCATCCACATAGTGGCATGTGTTCTAATACAAATTCAATTCAAAGAAACCGCAGTTACAACATGTGTCCAGTGAATATGAAGCCGTAAACAACTTGGAAGGCAGTAATGTTTAAAAGTAGATATCCGGTAATGTATTTTACAATATGTGTTGAATTTGGGTGCATAGTAATGCTGCATTCTTCTCAAGCTCTCCGATGTCTATAGTTGTCATACAGAATTGACTTTGTCACAGCAGTTTGGGCTGTGTTCCCAGTGTGAAGCGTTTCATTTTATGTATTGTATTTTATTCCAAACGCTAACCTGTCAAATTACCATATCCATAACAAATTAGATTAAATACAGTATTTAAGAATTTTTACTCAAAAAGGCATTTATCAGGTAATGACAATGCAGACAATTAGTCATTGAAGTCTGTTACATTCATAATAGGATTCTGTGAACTATGCAAACATGATGGCTTTGGTACAGTTGTAATGTAATTGCTTTGTAAACCCATTGTTCTGGTTGAGAATTCTACCTCTCTATATTATTATTATTATTATTATTATTATTATTATTATTATTATTATTATTATTACAGACAATGTACAATACAATCTAGTAATAACCAAAAATGATTAATCATGAAATTATTGTTGGCCAGTGTATTGGTTGCGTTAAAATCTTTTTTTTTTTTTTTTTTCACAGTGCAATGATTTCCTACCTTTTTTTAGGCAACAGATTTTTAAGAGCTCAGAGAAGGGTGTGTGATGTAATGAGTCTGTGTGGGCTTTTATCAAATCTGCACCAGAGGCAGAAGAGTTTAATGGCAGATCTGCCCCAGAACGTAACTTGATTTAAAAAGAAGGTCATGTCTGTTCACATAAGTATGAGATTTGTAGTTACAGCCCCTGTACATTTCCCCAGCTTTTTAGTGCATTTAATATACTGTATTAGACCTGTGGACAATATTCAGATTTAACTTTCCCTTTCAGAAAAATGAACCTCAATTAAATTGTTTATCCACATGGTGGCATGTATTTTACTAATTGACCCTCCTTCTACTCCTTCTTGCCCATCTCAGACTCTGATCTTTGTTCCCTGCTTCAGGGCCACAAACCCACCATGTGTGCTCTGGACCCCCTCCCCACTCACCTTTTCCAGGCTGCTGCTCCTACTCTACTCCCTTTCATATCCTCTCTTCTCAACACTTCTCTACTCTCTGCCTCTTTCCCCTCTGCCTTCAAACAGGCCCGCATCACCTCCATCTTAAAAAAAAACCCTCCCTTGACCCCTCATCCCTCCAGAACTACCGTCCTGTCTCCCTTCTCCCTTTCCTCTCTAAAACCCTTGAGCGAGCGGTATATCACCAGAATGTCAAACATTCTCTGCTCAAACCCCTCCAATCCGGTTTTCAGTAAACAAACTCCACTGAAACTGCTCTTCTCTCCGTCACTAACTCTCTACTCTCTGCCTGTGCCACCTCCCTCTCCTCTGTCCTAATTCTCCTCGCCCTCTCTGCTGCCTTTGACGCAGTCAACCACTGTATTCTCCTGTCCTCCCTCTCTGACCTGGGACTCTCTGGCACTGCTCTTGCCTGGTTCAACTACTACCTCTCCGATCGCTTGTGCTGGGTGTCCTGGCATGGCTCACCCTGCCTCTTACTATCTTTCTACAGGCATCCCCAAGACTCAGTCCTGTTTTCTCTCTACACCAGCTCCCTGGGTCCCCTCATCTCCTCCCATGGCTTCTTGTATAATTTCTATGCAGATCTTCCTCTCCTTTCCCCTGACTCCCACATCTCCTCCTGTATCTGTACCTGTCTCTCGGCCATCTCCTCCTGGATGCACTCTCATCATCTTAAACAGCCTCCCTCCTTTTCCTCCCCCCACCACTGATCTCTCTAGCTCTATTCCTCTTGAATCCACCAAACTTTCTCCTTCCCCATCCAGCAAGAACCTCTGTGTCACCCTCAACCCCTCCCTCTCCTACTCTCAGCACATCTCTACTCTGGCTCGCTCCTATCGCTTCTTCCTCAGCAACATGCACAGAATTCGCCCCTTCTTCACCAACTACTCCACGCAGCTCCTAGTCCAGGCCCTGGTATTGTCCCGTCTTGACTACTGCAACTCCGTCCTGGCCGGCCTCCCTGCTTCCGCTATCTGTCAGCTCTGCTGCTCGCCTTGTCTTTTCCCATCCTCGTTTCTCCCATGCTGCTCCTCTCCCAAAACTATTGTACTCACCTATTGCTGTCTTGACCTTTCTGCTCCCTCCTATCTCCAGACTATTATTTCTCCCTACACCCCCTTTCACCCCCTCTGCTCCTCTGCTACCAGCAGACTAGCTGTACCCTCCACTCCGCTCCCCCACTTCCAGAGCCCGCTCCTTCTCCACCCTTGCCACTCAGTGGTGGAACAACCTACCCACGGATATCAGGACTGCTGAGCCCCTGAACACCTTCTGGCACCTCCTCAAGACACACTTGTTCAGACAGCATCTGTAAACCTCACAACCCTCAACCAAATGTATCAGTACTTGCCTCATCTTGTACCTGCATTTAACTGCTCCACACTTTGCTGTATTCTTCTGCTGCTCTCAATTATAACTATTTTCTGTATCCTTGTACTTGATTTTACTCTTAATGATAACTGTATTCAGTTATTGTACCTACTACATGTTCTTAATGGAATTTACTCTTATAAGCAAATATTTACTTCAAGTTTAACTGCTTAGTCAAAATCACTCTCAAACGTAATTACAGTATTTTTTTTAATTCTGGCCTTTAAATTTGCTCTTATTTATCACTGACTTTATGGTATATCATAATTGCTTTTATCTGTAATGTGATATTTTGTAATGTGATATTTTGTAACAACTGTAAGGTCACCCTGGATAAGGGCATCTGCTAAGAAATAAATAATAATAAATAATAATAAATTGACTTTGTCACAATAGTTTTGGCTGCATTCCCAGTTGTGAAGCTTTTAGGTTTTTTTATTTATTTATTCTTTATTATTGTTATATTTGATTCCACATACTGACCATAACCATATCCATAAAAGAATCGACAAAATACAGTATTTTCAAATCATTTTTACTCAGAAAGGCACCTATCAGCCAATGGCAATGGAGCCAAACCATTAGTAAAATAACATTTCAAATGAAATTTGAAAAAGTCGGGAGCTCTCCCTGTTCCGGGTGGGTGTTTGGAGGAGTGAACGAGAGAGAGGTGGAGAAACGAAACTGAAAGTAAATAAGAGTGAAAAGAGATTGCCCAGCCTGACCTGGGTTTTGTTGTATTAGTGTTCATGATTTGTTTTTGGTTTAAAACTTGTATTTTCGCTCTGTGAGCAGTGTTTTTTTGTAAAAACATTTCATTTATTTTTGTTCTTTAAAAATAAACGGCGCCGCCGCGCCTTCTTGCACCGCCTACCTGTGTCTCTGCACTTCCTGCATGTGGCCTGACATCACCACCTCAGCCATCCCTGTCAAACTGCGCTTATGTCAAAATGTAGTAGTTGTTTCACAATTTCTAGGGCAATTCAAGTACTTTACTGTGTAGCGATGTGTAAATAATAATCACAAATTGACTGTTAAAAGAAAATTCACTAGCCTTCCAGCAAGAAATGACAGATTATCGAAAAATAATAAATATAATGAGGTTGTCAAGCTCCAAAAAATTATGAATGATTTGCTGTGCATATTTATGGATGGAAAAATGACATCCTACATTAAAAAAAAACAGAGCAATAGCTAGTTATATGATGTCTTGACATTATATGTAATGAAAGTAATTTATACATTATATTAGTCAAGTGTAGTCTAGTTTAATAGACGCTTAATTGAAACACATATCAGACATAATGGGTACTTCAATGAAGTTGAATGAATGCACTGAGCTACTTTTTAAATGACAAATACTGCTGGTCAAGAAGTAGAAAAAAACACCACAGTAATGTGAGTGCAGGAATGTTTATGTATAAAACATATGCAATGATAATTTAAAATAAAATGTGATGTGAAATGTTAGGTATCACACGAGGTGTGAGGTGATGGTAATAGGCAGATATCTGACGGTTTTTATACAGGTATTAAAATCGATGCTACATTATTAAGCTAGCTGTCCTGCTGAGGTGAACAATGCAATTTCCAGGTTCACAAATTGTTTATTTGTAGTGCGTAGAAAGGCTGGGCAAGTTTAGTATCTAGCCTGTAATGCCCTGTATCTTCAGTATGCAGCAGATAGAATACTGATAATACAGTTAAGAAAAAAAACCAGGTAAGTTTGCCGCAGGTGTAGTATTGTAAGATTAAGGTTAGGAATGGGTATTTATTTAAGATACACGACTCAGATGCCACACATTGTTGCAGTGTGGTCCGGTTCACGTTTGTCACAGATCATAAACGATCAAGTTATTTTTCAACCATCAACGACATGCACAAATATCCATCTGCAGTCCAGTTGTGTCTTCAGACCATCATGTAGAATATTTAAAAATAATTGAACTTGAATCTGCCTGTATGCTGAGAATAACTAAGAGCAAAACCTTATTGATCAAACGTCTCACAGGCGTTTTTTGTGCAGGTAATTAAACCTGCTAGTCCTGGATGGATAGTGGAGCACAAGACATCAACTGCCAGTGTAAGAGCCAGAAATACATATGCAATCCATTTTCTCAACTTCAGAAATGCACAGTGCTTAACTAAGAGAGACATAATGAATGGGAGCAGTGATTCTTGGATTTGGGACATTAGGAAAGGGCTTTACACATCTCCCAGTTGTGATCCTCTTGGAGTTTCAGGTGGTGGAGCATTTCAGTTTGACTCAATCGAGTATAACGTTGAATATAAACTACATAGACATGTCGGCTCCTTTTAGTTCATCAAACAGCAAGTAAGCCTCCATCAAGAACCAGGTTTGAGACTCACTGCTACTGCCATGTTTCCAACAGACAATCCTGACCTCTGATTGTTGCAATTTAATTTCTGTTTATATCTGCATAACACCGTTATCTCTGGGTCACTGACTGAGCTGAGTAATACCTACTGTATATGATCATGCCTGTCCACTCCATTGGTGGAGTCTGGCCTATTTAGCACAGCTGACAAAGCCTTAAGCATGATTTGCATGGGACTAAAAAGCAGGTGTTCTCAGAGTTGGTCAAAAGCAGAGAACATCTAGTAGCCTCCCAGACATGGACTAGTTTTCATCAAAAGTCCGTAAATTCAAAATGAAATGTGATGTTGTGGCAAGAGAAGGCACTTTTGTGCATCATTTGTAAACAGTGAACCAGGTGTAAATAACTAATTTCGTTGTACCTTCTTTTCCAAAGGCAAGAATAACCATTTCGTCAACTGAGTGTTTTGTATTTCCATACATACCTTGAAATGCACCGTTCAAAGTATCAATTTTTTAAGAGTCTGCAATTCATTTTACGATGTTTATTTGGTGATTTTTAGTCCAGAGCGAATCGGGCTGTCTCTGAACCATGCGACACAAGTGTGAACCTCAATAAGTACAACATGTATTATGGTAAAGCTACTTAAATACATTTTGTCTACAGTTCCATACACAGACTGGAATAATTAGACAATGAAATAGACACTGAATTAATGGTGATGCAGCAGCATACACTTATTACAAAGTCATGAAGCAGCTTCATGACAGAATGCAAATGACTATCATGGCTTTGTTATGTAAGTCAGACTTTGAAACTAGAAAAAAACTCCACCAGAAGCAAAAATCTCTCCAAACCCTAAATTGATTCTAAATTCATTTTGGTTTTAAAATACCTACTGGAAAGAGTATAACATCGCTGCGGGCTATCTGATCAATACACATGTGATGGGGCTTGTTCTTCTCCCATGATGCACTTTCAGAAGAATGAGTAGAAAGCTAGCATGCCTCCTGGCTCGTGCACCACATCGTTCTATGTTACAGCACCTGTCACACTTCATTTCAGCTTTATCCCTTCTGCATTACTGCCTCTGAAAGAATGCCAATATAATTTGAAATCGGGGAAAAAAAACAAGATGCCTGCTTGGTTCCAAGTGAAGGAATGTTGATTGGTACAAGGAAAATAATAATTAAAATAGTCAGGGTGCCTGCCAGGCAATCTTTTCTTTTTCATCCCTTTCTGAATATGCATGCAGCAGGTTTAACACCTCAGAGGGGAAAATGCACAGCAAGGGGTGCTAATTAGGGGACCATTCTGTATTAGGATTCAGTTCAAGAACTCACACAGGCTACTCTTTTATCACACAAGAGCAACAATTTTTCTGTTCTTATGAAGCAGAAAACCTGTTCTGAAGCAACAAACATGACGGCTAAGACAACTTTTGATGCCTGCTTGTATGGATTTGCATACTTGACTATATAACACAATTGCTCAGAGATGCTCCAGCTGGGATACATTTTTGTTATCACACTTAAGGGATAACATAAGAGGAATTTCAAGTTGAAGATTGATCCTGGACATTCAAAACAATAAAACAATCACAATTAGTTTTACTATATAAATATCCGTGTTTCATATTAACCAGGAAAGCATAATCAATATAGTAATTATTCATGTTCTCTCTTTCCCAGTAATAACTATTAATTATGATTTTACACAATCATAATACAAATCTTAATTAACGTCACTTTTGGAACAACATCCATTGTTCTCAAGCATACATACATACAAGTATAAATATTTTAGGTTTGACTAATGAGTACTGGGGGCTTGTAGTGCTTATCATCCCATTAATTATATTTTTATGCCGATATGCACGGCAATGCCCTCAAAAAGTGACGCTTAAAATATAAATATTAAGACAAATCTACAGCATTAAATGTGAAGCAGAAGCAGCGGAATTAAGTATTTAGTTATTATAAAAAAGAACAGGATGCTCTATGCTTTATTGCTATCTTCTGTCTACTGGAAAGAAATGTGGTCACCATAGGGCAAGATCAATAGGACCCCTGGGATGCGATGACAGTATTTGCTAATAGATTACCTGAAATATTACATTTTCTTTGCTGGCAACTGCATTTAAACTATGTTTACTGAAACTAGTATTTACTGACTGTCAAATCCCAAAGGCTTCCAGAAGGGTTTTTGACAGCATACACTGGTTCACCTCTGAGTTGATAAAACACCTCCTATGTAAACCAGTTCTTACAAAGGGTTATACATATTCAGCTTTAACACAGAAAAGGTGCATCTCACGTTCATTACATATACAAATAAGATCAAATGAGCAGCAATAAATTGCGGGCCTCTTTGCTCTATCGCAATATTTGCACCATTGTGTTCCCTCATTGACACGAACAAAATTAAGTCCTGTAACGTAGATGCTAGTTTCAACAGTATGGTATTCACATAAACAAAAACAATACAATACAGTTTACTTCTATATAGAGCTCTGCATAAGAAGCATCCCAGGGCATTTTACAATAAAACTTTACAGTAAGAAAAAAGCCCTTGGCCAATCAATCCAGCTTAAGAACAAGACGACGCAAACAAATCTGTTTTTTATTTTTAATTTGATTTAAAAGACTCGACTGTGCCAGCATTACTGATATGACTTGGGATGGAGTTCCAAAGGCAGGGAACACAGCAACCTGAATTTAGATGACTTCTAGGTACTACCAAAAGTTCAGCAGCTGATCTCAGGGTGTGACTAAGCGTAAGGTGCCGACATTTCCTGTAAATATAAAGGCCCATAACCATGAAGGGCCTTATAAGTAGTAAGAAAAATTTTGAAATCAATCCTGAATTTTAACAGGAAGCCAGTGCAGTGATTTAAGAACCTGAGTAATATGTTGTGAACGACATGTGCAAGTGAGATAAATTAAAATAAAATAAACCGTGCGTTTTTTTTTAATTGATTTTTAATCTGTTTTCATGAAATAAAGAAGATTCCTGAAACTGTTCTTGACTGTTGTACGTACATTTCAGTGCATACATTATTTAATCTATCAGATTTGTGAGTTCAAGTTTGTGAAAGGGGCCTTTAGAACTCTTTAATACAGACAATTCTGCAAACAAAAAAATGGCCCCCCAAATTTGCTGCCAATATTGAGAAAGATTAATTCTGAGAAGATGAAAAAATGAATAAGGTTTACATGTTTCAGTTATTTCAGTGTGTCGGACACAGCCTGCCAGTTACCCTTGCTATTAGCATCATCATTTCAACACTGGGCCTATCAGGTATAGGCTTCGGGTTGGAGGTGATGAATCATTTTTGACATGAAAAGTCTCTGTGGTGTGAACAGCTTCATGAAACATGCCTGCTAGGGGAAAGCGTGACCCTCTGCCCTTCCAGTCTGCACGATAAGATGGACTTGACAAATCATGTGCACCGGGCTTCTGATCTTTAAGGTTTTAGCCTGTATGGTCTATTTTCCCCCCATTTAAACCCATTATACGACAGTAATGCATTAAAAGGCACTGTCTACAGTAATGCAGGAGTAGCTGCATCAGTTGGGAGTTCACCGCTGGACTGGTCCAGTATGGCTTCCTGGAATATTGTATTATTCTGGTATAATAAAATCACTACTCAAGTATGCATGATTATTTACTTTTTAAACATTATTTCACATACATACATACATGCACTATGTGTTTTTGCCAGTCATATACTCATAAACTTATAAAGCTTTAAATGACTTTGCTCTCATAGATCTAAAAGATTTGCTGACCCCAAATGTCTCTATTCTCTCTTAGATCACAGGATGATGGTCTACTCAGTATTCCATGGATACAGAGAAAGAAGGCAGCGGCACAGCGTTTATCACTGCTTTTTAATTATTTGAATGGATGCCATTTAAAGGGGTATTTTTAATCTTATCTTTTAGTATTTTCTCTATTGTTTTCTATGTTCACTCTTCTCATATCTGTAAAGCACTTTGAGGTGATTTATCATAAAAGATGCTATATAAGAAATAAAGACTGATTGATTGATTTGTATACTGTAAGTAAGCTTGAGAGCTGTTTAGCATTTTGTTTTTATTTTTAAAGATTTAACCAAGATATCCTGCTTGTCCAAATACAACAAGGTTTAAACACCAGTGGATTCAGTTGAAAAATATGTATTTATTCGAAATGAGTTGAATTCAGAAGGATGTTCTCCACAGTTTCAATATATATATATATATATATATATATATATATATATATATATATATATATATATATATATATATTTATATATATATATATATAAAAACAACTCTGGGACATTTTTACACATTATGAAAAAAAGATGAATACATCACCATTCATACATAAAGCAAAAATCTTCCTTGAAACCACATGAATTAAATTTAATAATTAACAAGGGGAAAAATGTGAGATGTGTTCTGGTTAAAAACAAAACAAAATGTAAATGTTTCTTTGAGTCCAGGGGACATTTAAAGTAGAAAAAAGTTGCCTTTGTGTCTGTGTTTTTTTTTTTTTTAATTTTATGTATTTTATTTAAAGGTAAAATGGAAAGCCCAGCTGCTGAAGACAGTGTTCAACTAGTCTGAGTACAGTATCCCACAAGGGCTTTTTACATCATCAATATCAGACTAAAGGTTAGGGAGTGAGAACTTTTTTTTTTGTTGGTCATACTTTCAACACCTGTGCTGACAATTAATTGCCTTGCGTTAATAGCAGCAATTAATTCAATAGCGCACACAACGGAATTATAGTCAGGGAAACTTGCACAGGTGTTTAGGTGAGACTACTAATACAATTATACCTCATTTCCATGCACCACACAGCCCTGCTGGTCCTCATAATGCATTCCCATGTAAATTTAGCCGACCCGCATTGGTTTCCAATCTGAGTTTTTTTTCTATCCTTTCCCAAAGCAGGAAGCATGTCACGACACTGACCAATCATGTGACGCTATGCCGTAATCCACATCCACGGTTAGCAGGTTTCTCTGTGCTTTAATATTCTTGTATAGTTTATTTTAGTAACAAAAAGTTCCCAAAAATTGTTAGTACTATTAGAAGCAAAGCAATTTTTGTCCACGACAGAGCTCTAAAGTCACTACATATCGCAAAAGACAATAAAACCTGTCGTAATAATACAGTATCTTTGGATTGTACAATTCACCTAGATTACATTCGACCAAAAAAAAAAATCTACATGTGCTCGCTCAGAAATGCAGCACCCAAATCCGCCTTGCACGTGCGCAGTAGCAGCCAGCCGTCAGCCAGGATTGGCTATAATTGGCTTAATAATGTCTGGGTGAAGCGCAGCCGGTTAGCGAACACGGTGATTAGGCCATCAGCGCTCTTGTGCCAAGACAACAAAGGCTACAAATATGAGCAGCACGACTAGGTCTCTTCTCAGTCTTGCATGGTGTGTTACTTTACGGAAAGACAGAAAACATTTAAGCTGTTTAAATATTAAAACAAAATTCACAAATCTAATTATCTTTGTCTAACTTCGTCTAATTTCTAACTTCAATTATCTTTGTCTAACTTCATCTAACTGGATGAAGTTGTAAAGAAAAGACTACCAACTGCCCCTCAAACAAGGTGGCATTTTCGTAGTCGAGCAGTGAGGACAGTGTTTGAACAGTGCGATCAATTAGTAAATCAGGAGACTTTGACTGTGTCACAGTTAGAGAAGCTATGGTTTGCTATAGCCTCATGGACAGCGAGTTTCTGTACTTCCTGTACTTGTTCCAAAAGATAATGATGAAGGTGGATATTTTGTATGGCAAGGAATATTACATCTGTTGATGCAAATGAAGCGGTAACTCAATTTGTTCAAAGATTCAGGACATCCGAGCATCTGTTAGAACACTGGAATTCAGCCTCCCTGAGAACCTGCCACCAATGCCAAAAAGACGAAGGGACCCAAATACCACAGAAGACTGCAAATTTGTGACATCATCATCTGTCACGCAAAGGAATGGTTTGCCTTCAGAAAGCACCTTGTCTCTGCAAAATTGCTGCAGAGTGACCATTTTAATGAACAGCAGGTAGCTTTCCCGGGCGGTGCACAAGAGGAAACAGTTCAAGCATATCCAATGCTTAGTAAGACTTCCTTATGCATTGACTTACAAACAGTGTATGAAACAGAAGATTTTAAAACATGATTATATGAAACTTGCAGAGCTTAACATTTAAATATAAGTTTCAGTGGCGTGATGAAAACCAGAAACAAGACAAGCATGTAAACCAAACAACCTAAGTGAAACAAGGGTAGGAGAATGGTCCAAGCTCTTTCCAGTCTACCTATAAGGTTCTTGTTTTGAAGAGGACTCACTCTTCGGAAACTTCATAGCGCACTGGTCAATAAAATTAAATAAATGTAGGAGTTGTAATATCCAGTCCAGAGCAAGACAGTGTCAGCAAAGTGTGGAATCAAATGCAGCCACAATAAAAGTAGATGTAACTTAACAGCACCACAATGTGTACATGCTATCAAATTAGAAGAAAAGATCGACTTTCTTACTAACTGAAGGTGCTTATCTTCAGAGATTATATACTGTACAGTTTGCAGCTGCATCTTCTTGGAATCTGTGAGTAGCAAGGGTGAAACCTACAGTAGTGTGCCATAGATCAGTGTAAATCCCGGGTTCTTTTAACGACAGGTGAGGAAGAGGGAGAAGCAGCCTGAGCAGTATGAAATCAATAGCTAGCGGTACTTACACGTATTTGATTGATTTTAAACATCCTCCAGAGCTGAGAGAGAGCTCTACGGAGGTTTTCTGAGCAGCAGTGGTAGCAGCATCATCTGTAAAGGTCATGGTGTTAGCTAGGACTCCCCTCCCACACACACACACTCAGAGGGCCAGGGCTGTCAGATTCTTTGAAAGAAAACATACCCGGCTTGTGAGCAGAAGAATGGAAAAGGATATGCATCCAGTATATAACAGGCATCGAGGCACAGCAGTTTTAAATCACCATAATTTGGCACCATCGGTCAGCACAGTGCCGCCATTGCCATAGCACAAAAAAATTATCGATCAGCCCTGCCTCCCTTCTCAAGTCAGTCTTCCGCTGCTATGGACAGATTCTTTGCCTGCAGAGCAATGTATTAAAAACATAATTCTGCAGCATGGCCTTTCAGCCTCCTGGGCCACAGAACAATGAAGAGAAGCACTGCAATTCAAGTCTGTATTGTTGAACTACAGACACACTTCACAGGGTGGTTATAAAGTCACCATGCCCCTGTTGTGGAAATCATACTGAGCTCTGAAGTTAAGGCTGGTGAAGGCACAATATTACAGGGAACAGACTTCCAGGACCACCATCATAAAAGGGCCTGTAGCTGACACATACACGTGTCACTGCTAAATATGTTCATCGTTTGTCTCAAGAATGGGTTCCATCATCAACATTAAAATAATTTCAAGAAGTATTTATTTTATTTTATTTTTTTATACATATAAGCCATTCATAATAATAGCCTACTCACTTTAACAAAAATGCTACTGTGTATTTGAATAAAAGCATCTGTGGTTCAAAACCCTTTAGTCTAAGGGCATATTGTTAAAACAAATATAATATTGAGCGGTTCTGTGCTCTGTTGCTACAAAATGAGTTTCATTTATTGATTTTTCTCTATAGCTGCTAATAATGTCCACCTACTCCTATACTTTTCTACTCGCATGATAAAAAATATATATTTTACATTAAAGTTAAATCACAGTAGTTCTTTAGGGTGATTAGAAACTTCATGACCCCTCCCAGTACACTCTTTGTACACTTTTTGAAAATAGTGATCATTTTAGACGGCCCCTAACGAAGGACATGTCACCAAAGACTGCTGTACTGACGGTCCCTCCACCTTCCCCCACCGGATTGATTATCTATCTCTAGACTTCGATTGACAGTCGCCACTTTCCTATTGGAATCAGGAGCTGATTCAATGCATTTTTTTACGTATATTCCCCCCCCCCCCCCCCCCCAACCCCAGGATAATGAGCAAAAGCAAAATTACTTGTGTATTACTAGTATTCTGAAAAAAATTGCAATACTCATTATGAATAATCATCCCCAGGTTTTACTAAGGTCATCTGAGAGGTTGTACTGCAGGATTGCAATCAAATGGCAAGAGATGGCAATGCAGGAGCAGCAACCTTTAACCTCATTAGCTCATATATATCTTTCCATCAGATAGATGAAAAGTTATTTCTCTCTGACACTCATTACAGTTCTTAAAGTCAAAGGTAAAGTCAGTATTGTAAATTTACACCACAATTAACACTGACTAGCCAACTCAATGAGAATCAGCATGATGTAAGTATCTACATAATGAGAGACAATCAGAAAGTATAGTCGTTATAATGGAAAGGGGATTTTCAGCACTAAAGTTGATGCTTCCATCTTGACTGCACAACCATAAAAATCATTTTCACAGTAATTACTTTTTTTCTGATACTTATTATTTTGGAATATGATAAGGAATACATTTAGGGGTAATAATATACACATAGTTCTTTCTATTCAGAGTATTAGCTGTTTGATATTGTCTCTAAAATTATCGTCACTGTTTTTGCACATAAAGACTATGTTGTTTTCAAAAATGGTTATGTGACACTTTTTTAACTAATTACCAGGCAAGTAAAAATAAAACAAAAAACTTCCCCCTGTAATCTGAATAACGCTGCATGCACTTCCTGTACGTCTTCCTCTCAGGAGCAACTGTACAAACCAACGAGCAACTGCTAACAGCCAGAATCTTAGGGAGAATAAAATGTATTGAGCAACAAGAAAAACTTAGAGGGATATAATAATTTACTAGTGCAAAGTGAAAATGTATTGGTAATCACATGAAAGTAAAATGTATTGATAATGTTAAACCAGATTGCTGGAGGTGACTCTGTCATAAGAAGAGTTGCTAAGGTAATATGTTTGGAGAGATAAGGCATGTGCAGAAATGTATGGAATGAAATATGCTACACAATTAACCATAGCTACGGTAAAAGAGGGTGACTAGCGGCATAAATACCAGGCATAAAAGCATACACAGATAGAGAAGTTGTCCAATACCTTCAGGATCATCATGGACCATCGATAAATCAGTCTGAGACTGTCTCTCCAGGGGTTGTGGGTAATCCCGTCAATTGTCTATCTCTGTTAATACTAGTGGCACGCGTTGTAATGTTCAATGTAGAATGAATTATTATTATTATTATTATTATTATTATTATTATTATTATTATTATTATTATAAAGATAAGATCTCATATTAAAGATAAACTTTGTGGATCCATTTGTACAGTAATTTGAAAAAGTTTTCTATAAAATCAAACTATAATATATCCTCCAGTCAGTAGAAAGAAAGAAAACTGAAGATGATTTTCTTACTTATCTCTAGTTCTTAAAGCATGTAGCCTTGCAGAGCTCTGTTATTAGTGTCTGAAAGATTAATAATAAGAAACCAGTGGCAATGGAATCTCTATACTCTATACTCATAATGACATTTTTGAGACTGGAATGTAAGTTTAGATAAAAAAAAAAGGTTTTGTATCAGAAATGCTATTGGTTTATTCAAGCAAAACATGAATCTATGCAACTGTTGTTATTTCACTATAGAGGTCAGATACATTGAACACATACATTCATATTATGCATTTTACTCAATTAAAATAGATGGCCTTTCTAATGTTGAAATGGCTGGATTTAATGTTGTAAGTGCTTGACATGTACTCCTCCAGTTCCATGTAAAAATTGTTTGCACAGTACCAATAGTATGTGAAACAAAATGTACAAATTAAGTACAATACATCAGTTTTGCAAGCTGTATTGCATTTTATAAAACATCAATATTCTAAATAAAAAAAAATAGCCCACAAGCTAAAATTGGACCTCAAAAGCACTGGCACACTGTTACATCTTTAACAGCTGGCATCTCAGCTTTTAGTGTATTTAATGGGCCACTGACCATTAGGTAACCCATTATAAAAAACTACGTTGAAACCCTGAGCTTTACATCTCTAACTTTCCTCCTGTTTTACTTGTCAGTGAGTTTGCTACACTAATACACACTGTCACCTGCAGACTTTGGAGAGCATGCTGCTAGTCCAACACAGCTAAATGACATTTCCACTGAACGAATGAATACTTTCTTTCAAACCACAAGCTATGATTCATTTATTACTAGGTTTTAGAGGGAATCTTGGGGAATGTGATATGGTATTTTTGCTGCCTAACAGACTCACAACGAGTTCTAATCCCAACGGAGAGGAAATTTAGCAGCAGCTTCAGGTTGGAACCAGGCTAATCCTGTTGTTGACAAACTGACAAGAGCATTGTTAAAGCAGTGAGGCTTGGATTGCTGGCATGGGATATTTAAATTACGTCTGTGCTACATACCCCCAGGCTGCCTTTTCTACACCCAGCATCTTGGGAGCAGCATATACAGTGCAGTACTGGTAAATGGTTTTACTGTATTTCTATTTGGGCTTTCTATTCTATTACTTTATATCATCAACATTTCCCAAGCATTTAATGTCTTGCCTGTTTGTTCTGTATGCTTCTCTGTTGTTGTTTTTGCCATTGCAATCTTCTGTAAAGACCTCAAGACTGATTATGGAAAAGTGAAGTGGGGAAACATACTGTATTTGTGCTACACACTAAAACCCATAAGTGAAGCATTGTGCACTAAAGCTTGCTGTGCAACACTAATATGCTTCTCCACCTCACTTCCCCAAAATTAGCCTTGAGGAGTATTTCTGAAAGCAATTTCTAATGCAATAGTTGTAAGCATGGCAAATATTATCTAAGTATAAACAACAATATAGACTTATACAGTCCACGTGTAAGAAGCATTTACAAAATATTATGCAAATGTTGGTGTAGATAACCTTGGCATTTCCAGTCCATTCCATTGCAGAACTTTGTTCTAACAAAAACTCTTAATTATTTAATTTTAATTGACCTTCAACAGGGTCAATTAAATAATGAAGGGGCTGGCTGGAACAAAGTCCAACAGTGGAATGGATTGGAAGTGTCAAGGTTGCTTAGACCCAAACTACCCCTTTAAAAAACAATTGTGTTCCTTTAACCTACTTTATAATGGAATTATGATTTTTGACCCGTATTTCCCATTACATACCAGATTCAATCAAAGTCTATATGGATTAAATACATGTTGAGCAGATCTAAAAGCTTCTACTTGGCAGCGAACTTCCCTGTTCACTCCAGGGGTGCCTGATAGGTTTTTAATTGAGACTCAGCATGACAGATTGCTGTTTCCGTGATATCAATGGATGTCTTGTTTGATGTTTTGATGGAACAGCAATGGCTCGGTGATCTCACAGAGCTGATTACAAGACTTGATCTTTTCTGCATATTCTTCCACCTTGAGCAAGCAGTAAACAGCACAATGTGCCTTCTTGAATGTGAATGTGCACAAACATCGCTAACAGGGGAAGATGTCCACATTATAACTTTCATGAGACTGGATTGTGTTTATCGTTGCTGTCTAGTAATTATCAAACTGTTGTAAGTGCAATCAAAAGTTAAGCAATTCAGTGATTATAAAACTGTAACTACACAAGTAGCTCTATTTAATTTAAGCTATATTTATTTTATCAAGCTGATATCCCATCAATAAACTATTAACTTTAAACAAATACAGGGATTTTATAATAAATATGGTACGCACCAAGCCAGCCTCGTTCCTAAGACTGACAATAGATTAATTTGTCTGTTGCTGTTTTGGGATGAAAAAAAAAGCAATAGACATTTACTGCATTAGCCAATACTGAAATTGTGCAGTATATTGTTACTTCACCAAAGCATGGTTTGGTATCCAAAGTCCATAGAAAGAATGAAATGACAGCTTTAGACAATGGCCTAGTCCAAAGAAGGCATATAGACTTTTAGCCATCCAATGCTGATATTGATTGAAGTTTAGCACTGGACAGCTGCTAATACAAAGTTGCTGTTTATGAACTATTGTCTAGGTCCAATACTGACATTAGACACTACATTGTCCCAATTCTGTATCCGTTTACAAATTGGTAGCACTAACAAAATATACAGTTTAACCCAATTGGCCCAAGCGATTGTCATTCTCAAGATTCAGTCCAGAAGACAGAAAGATTAAATGTGTCTTCTTTTTTAGAGAGAATCGTGGAAATTGTGCAAATTAAATATATGCATAATCCCTGAATATAATAATAAATGTTTGGTTCTCAAAACAATAGTAGTAATTTAGCACCCATCATCAGCTTGCCCACATTGCCATAGCAGCAATAAAATGTGTTTGATTTACTAATATTTGTGTCTTCTGGACTGAGTCTTGACATTCCTTAGAAAAAAAGACAGATGGTGCAGATCTTTTTATTTACTATTTAACATTGATTTACTGTTAATTGATTCATTATTTAATCAGCAGTTAAGCAATGTTGAACTGTAACTGATAAAAGAAAAATAATGATTAACCTATCAACCTTTTAAAAACAGATGAATTAATTTAGATTCATTGGCTTATAGTGCAGCCAGTTTGTAAAGAGATGCAGACAATATATCATCAGCATTTCATGATACCTGAAATCCTAAGTTTTCATGAAAAGCTCATTTGTATGGGGAGCTGTCCAGTGCGGACATAGGTCAGTAAACTTTGACCAATAACAGCACTGGATAGCTAAGTACTTTATCCAATGATGCCTTTGGATGAAATAAAAACTGTCAGCATTAGATACGCTCTATCCAGTGCCCATCATGGGATGGGCCATTGTCTAAATCTGTCAGCATTATTCTTTTTATGAACTTTGGATACCATGCTGTCTAATGCGTGTATTGTTCAAGACGCGAATTGTTCAAGACACAAACCCCAACATCAGCATTGAATAGATAAATGTCCATTGCTGTATTTGGACTGATTTTTTTTTTTCATCCAAAAACATCAACAAATTCCATCAATTGTTGGAATTTGGTGATATATGTATTTATATAATATATAACAGTTCTGCATGTTTTAAACAAATATAGCCTACACAGTTGTATTTTTTCAAAATATTTATAGAAACCCAATACATTCAATGACAACCGTTTTCGCTGAATAAGACTTCTAGTGGAAACACTTGTCTTTGAATGAATTGAGTTTCTTTTAGTATTTTTAAATGCAGCAATATTGGGTGTTTAATAGTTGAATAAAGTATTTTTTAAAGACCTAAAGGAAACATAATTCTCACATTAATACAACATTACTATGCTAGCCAGTTTTTGAAAATGGAATAGCTTTACAAATCATGTGGGTATAACCAATAAATACTATTTGCTATTGCTCAAAATATAGGTGAAGTAAAATATATTAGTTTTGCATAAATCCATAAAGATCACTGCATTTCAATCTGAATTGTACATTACATATACATTATCTGATCATAGGGAACTTGTGCCGGCAGTCTAATAAACACAATTTGGGCTGGTTTAGGCTTGCATCATGTTGAACCTCAGAATCTGTAGTGCTCAATACTAATTATATAAACGACTGGATATTTCACTCATTTGCATCTTACAATTCATTCTTCTTTTAAACATTGAATGTAATGCATTTTCAGGAGTTTGATGTATTTTTTTCTGGATTATGTCTTTTGAATAGGCACTAGTGGTATTATACAAGTGAAGCTTAATGCATTACACTATTCTATAAGCATCCTGTTAAAGTGTTTCTTCTTTTTGAACAACACAATGTGAACCATGAATATCCATGTGCACAACTAGGATATGAACAGTATTTAAATAGTATCTACAACTGGCTTTAAATATGTATTTAAGAAGGACACCATTCAAAAATAAAAATAAAACATCTCATGTATTTTTGGTCTACATTATCTACATTTGTTTCCTTTACAAACATGTACAGTACAGTCACACCCAGATTTTCTTTTCTATTTCAGTTTTATCTCACCCACACTAAGCCTATCAGCCCCTAAGACCCTTTCATCTTTCCAGGCTAGCTTGTTTCTGGTGTGAATGTACTTCATCGTTTTCAGATTTTCCTTTTGCTAGATTTGCCAGATTCAATAACCCATATTCACTGCTAGGCAGGCAGTGTGCACACTGTAACCCCAATTTTCTGTTCATTGACTTTCTTTCATTTTCTGACTGAGAAAAACACTTCATTACAGATTACTTTCCATCACTGAGCCTACTAGAATGTGGTATTATTCCGAGCTCCGCTGAAATAATTTGTGCTTTTACTTTGTGGAATTTGCCATTTAAAATATATATATATACATGTTTACTTAATGGTAAATCATCAGCTTGTTAAGATAATATTTTTAACACTAATGCAACTTATGACTCAAGATATATTATTTGTTTACACACACGCACACACACTGAGAGAACACCCCCTGCCCCCGCAAAAACATAAACACACACATATATGCTTAATATAGACAACTGTTTCTAGAGGGTGACTCTACCATCAGTAGTTGATCATTCTAATAATGAGTATTTCTGTGTCTCTATAAGAAAATATATTTGGACAGAGTGACGCTGCACTCCTAATAGGTCAAATAAAAGGTCCCAATGCTGTCAGTATTTCTGCTAGTGTAGGTGCAAATGGAACTGGCATCCCCTGGGACAGAGGTGTAAAAAAGGGGAGAGGAAGCAGGATAATGTTTTTAGCATAAACTAGTGGAAATAAAAGGCCAAAAGAGATGAATTATGCATCATCGGGTTTCACACATGTCTTGCAATATTTTTTTTGTACAGGCTATTAGCTATGCATATTAAAATATTAATGTAAATAGTACTTCAACTGGCATAAAACCAAACTAATACTGACATGCGAAAGCAAGTTAACGGACATGCTTAATCCCAACCCTAGCTCAACACCTAAACCTAACCCTTAAATGTTTACAGATATTTAAATGGCCAGGTCTCCCTATTATTATTTATTTCTTAGCAGACGCCCTTATCCAGGGCGACTTACAATTGTTACAAGATATCACATTATTTTTACATACAATTACATTATTTTTTACACATTATTTTTTACATACAATGACCCATTTATACAGTTGGGTTTTTACTGGAGCAATCTAGGTAAAGTACCTTGCTCAAGGGTACAGCAGCAGTGTCCCCCACCTGGGATTGAACCTACCACCCTCTGGTCAAGAGTTCAGAGCCCTAACCACTACTCCACACTGCTGCCCGATTTGATTTTTATCCTGGAAAAATACATGTTAATAAATAATTAAATAGAAATCCTCTTTATGGAAGTTTTAAATTTACCAATTTTATGTTAAGATTGATTATTATTGTTTTTCATCCCTAGCCTCTTGATAAACGGGATTTTGTATTTTTCTATAACTTGTATTTTCTATAACATCTTTAATAATCAGTAAATAAAGAATGGGAAAAGCTTATATATTAATTGATGGAAATGGAACATATCCATGCATTAATAACTCTATTCCATCTATAAATCCCTATGAGAGACATATATGTTTTATCAATTCCTTTAGTCAGTGTAGAAGTGCATTCTGCATTTAGTATGGCTGCAGAAACCCATCACTCTGATGGCACTTGTGTTCTGTGCTTTTCTGACCACTTTACTTTTTGTCCAGCCTGCTTGACTTTCTCTTTGTGAGCTGGCTTCTCCCCATTGTCTTTCTAGTGGCTTTGAAATGACGTGAATGTCGAAGCACCAGCACTCTTGTACATGTTCATGCAAATTCTCCCATATGAAATGATTTTTTGTTTAAGCTTCGAAATACAGGACTCCATTTTTGTAAGACGACACTTTATACCACAGATTGAGTTATAAGTAGGTCTTCTGTTTTTCATTTTTTATTAATTTCATTTATCAGTGCTTGTTTTGAACTATTATTGAGTTTTATGTATATAATTTTTTTCCGGGGCTTTCGCTTTTTATATACTGTATGAAGTTATTGGAAATTATCGGTTACTTTCCAAAATGCTTGGGCTTTTTTTCTGTCAAAATATGTATAGTAGTAACTCAACACTCGTTGCACATTTAAGTTATACCTTCTTTCCTTTGCTGTCTTTCAGAACAAAATCCTTATGGTCACGGGCACATTCTTCTGGGCTTTTTGTGTGTAGGCATGTTTTTTACATTTCACCACAATTTGCAATTCTGTTTTAAATCCTCCGTATCTTAACAGTAATGCAGCTTTAAATCCTGCAAACAACCCTCCATTCCTAATTGTAATCTTATTTTAAATCTTGCAAGCGGAGTCTCCAATAGAAATGTAGGAATGTGCTGTCACTCAGTAGTTGGGATGGGTTTAAAGTATTCAGAACGAATCAATGATAGATACAAGTCAGGAAGGAGGGATATTGCCCAGATGCACTGGGAAAGGTAGTTTTCTTTTTTTGCTCACACTCCGCTCATCCATTCAGGACCATTCGATATTTAATCCTTGTGTGAAAAAACATATTAAACACCTACAGTTATAGATTCAAAGCTTTATCAGCATCGCACCCTGACAAGGTTACACAAACTAACCATGTTCCTCATTGGGAGGGACCACCTCATTGTGTCTATGTATATACACACTAGAAACAATATAACAATACATCACTTCTTTGTACTGTATGTAATAATAACTTATTACTATAATTATAAATTACTCACAATTAAGCAAGGTATTCTCTTAAGTGCATTTATTTTGATTTTGATAAAAATCAGACAAATGCTAGCAAAACTCAGTGGAGCAAACAATCCTCCTGGTTAAAATCTGTGCAGGTGGCACAATTTCTGGTAAACCTGTTTTGTTAGACGGTAGTGATAGGGATCTACCTGAGAAAGGTGAAAAGCTTCTTCTGCAATAAATCACAGATCAATGGTAAATACTCACCTAAAACAAGAAAGCAACAGGCTGCATTAGTTCTTTAAGAGCATGCCTCCCAAGAGCTTCTGTATCAACTGGAGTCACGATTCCATATTGGACTTATGCAATGCAAAATACCATATCAAAAGCTTGCTGTTGAAAGATGTAGATAAGTAACGTGTCAAATGTACAGCAGAGGTGGAATGCCCCATGCAGTTTTAAAGTGGATATTTTTTTACACTTAAGGAGATGTTGATACTTTATAAAGGTTGAAAGTATAATCTATGTCAGTGACATCCCTTTTTAAATGTCTGTTTTCCTTCCTGGGCTGACTGGAAGTTATATTACATAACTAAAAATCCTTCTGCTGAAGTCTGTAATGTAAATACAATTTTTTGAAAGTTCAATTATCATTTTCTATTGACTTCATACAGTATGGTTTCATGTAAGCAGGTAAATGACCTTTAAAAATAATGATTACCCACTATTAGTGTTACAGTTATGCACCACTACATATGGCTGTATGTGTGCATGTGTAATTTGCTGCATGTTTCATAAAAAGCTCTAATGGGGAAGCAAATATGTCAGAATGATCCGTACCACAGCAGATACCCCTGTACTATGTTTCATGTGAATTTTATTTAACTAGCACCTGCCATGCCATGCCATGCCATTGTTTAAAAACACAATTAGACCTATAGCAGAAGGTTATATGTGTTCTGCTGCCAATAACAGTCTGACAGATTTTGTTACCATGTCCATAACTCAACAAAAATGACCCATTACAAGTCAGTGCCTGGTCCCTGTGAAAATGACATCATTAGCTGAGTCAGAGAACATGTCTATCAGGAAGGCTCTGGCTACCTAATGAACGATCACTCATTTCACTTTCCATTTCCTGTTGACAGCCACATATATACAAGGACAAGGACAAACTTTTTTTTTGCTTATTTGTTTTTCCTTTTTTTCTAGTAGAGCTTCTGTGCAGCATATTTTTGTGTTTTTCTGGAACAAAAACGAGAGTAGACATTATTTTTTGTTTTAACATATCGTTCCCTTGATGTAACACACATGTGATAATGTTTACCAGACAGCAACTGCTAACCCTATAGTTTGAGGTGTGTTCTGTGCTGAAACATACAGACAGTTTAGTGTACTCTGTATTCCACAACTCTTTTCAACCCTTTTTTCTAGTTTTAACGGCCCTTTGTTTATTTCTTTGCTTTGTATTTTCTTGTGGTGCTCATGAAAGTGCAAAAGTGCCAGCACAGGAACATTAAACAAAGTCTTTGTACACACCGAGCAGGGGCAGCATAAACAGTGCAATGCAATCTGACTTAATGTAGGCCTCCATGTGAAAGACTGGTGCATTTCAGCTTATGAAAGGAAAAAAGGAGGGAAAAAGGAGAAAGCTTACTGACTGATTAGGAAGAGTTATTAAAGAAAAGATAAGACAATGAGTTCATTCTTGTACTGCACTTACTCAAATGTCATTAGAGTTGGGATTTTTTTCTCAATGAATGGTCATGAATTGCAATTATTTCTATTGTACCTAAATTCTAAGCTCAGGGCATGAAAATGCAGAGGCTAATTATAAGATACAAATAAGTGGACAGAATAAAAAACATCATTTACATTATACCATCTCTTCAATCAAACTCCTAATAGACCCATAAATCAAGATTACCATGACTAGAGAAGAGCCATTATGAAATCTCCACATCACCCAAAAGCAGCAGCTTACCACTGTGTTAAAAATGTATTAAATGTCACCTCCTATTTTAAATGTGTAACAATAAGCTCTGAACCCAAAGCCTCACAATTCAGGGGGCTTAAATTGAAATTCCTTAGGGACTGATGAATGAAAGATGAATTGATTAAGAGTGCTCTTCAAAATTAATTTCTATGTACAGCTTATTAAATTTGGTAATTACATTTTTTAATTTCTGAAAACCTTTAATATTGTATAAGTGTTATGGATGTCAGGATTAATTAAGTATAAAATACAAATTAATCAAAGTCTTTGTGTGCTTGTGGGTCATGGAGGGGTGTAAAAATCACCCTGGGCAGATTTAATACTTGCTTCAACCTAATACAATACGAATTTGACCTGTATGATGGCTTAAGGCACTCAACACTGTAAACCAAGCAACGATTCAAGCAATGTAGGGTAATTTATGGGGATTAGGTTTACATTATAGATACAGTATGAACTCCTAAAATGAAAGTTGTCTCCAAGAGTTAGATAACGCTTTCAGTTACAACGACTAACATTATCTATTCATTTCAAATTCAAGAGACAGAAATGTGCCCGATGACTTTAATTTGGCTTCTGACTTGTAATAGTGCCACCCTTTAGAGGTGAAACTCAAGCCTCAGACAAACCGGCAACTGCTTCCACCATTGTTGAAAAGGGGACGGACTGAGTAATTGTATTAGGTTGTAAATTCAAAATATTGTCCTGTTCAAAATATCCACGGGTTATAACATTGAATTAAAAACTGGTAGTGGTCGCAAGCATCTTTTGTAATTGTTCTGTATTTACACGTGTGTTTGTCTATTTACAATGCAATTACTGCTGTATGTAACCACCTGTGCCATTACATTAATACAGTGTTGTTAGCATTAGTTCCAGGTTTGTAACTTAAATGGATAAGTAAAAAGCTTAAAAAGTATTTAAAAAAAGGCCTCTAAAGCTTAATGAACACTAAAATATTTTGTATGCATGGGAGAGGCATAACACTTCAAATGCCTTTACCTATTAAAATTTGAATGCAAATCAGGGGCTTCAACAACTAACTGCATTACACCTTTGGCATGATGATGAATATTACTCATTTGTTTTTGTTCCTTTACCAGGAGAAATAGCACATTTTGCTTTTTAAAAAATATATATTTCACCATGTAATACCACACATGTTTTAAATAAAAAAATAATCATTGTATCTGCGTATACTCCATTTAATAACGAAGCCTTCAATGAGCAGTTAGACAGCCACACATGTCCGTCCCTTTGCTGATGCTGGGTTCCCTGACAGCAGCTTTTTTTGTAGTTTCAATATATTTCTTAATGCTTTTACTGTATGAACGCATGGTGACATGTTCCTGTATTATGTTATCAACATACAAAAAGCTTAGACACCAAAGTGATATCGTTTAGTATAAAAACGAACATGATTGAGGGACACTGCAGCATTAAGAAGATGCTCAGAAATAATCTCGACATACTGATTATACACATAGATCAACAAGAATATCTGTGTATTTATACAAACTGACCCACCATATACAGGTGCATGTGCACACATTTTTAAACAGAACAGCTGCCCTGACAGTTTTTGTAAGGTTGTGCTAAAGCTACTCCGCGTCCACCAGAGCTGCACTACTGAACCCCATATTGATGAAGACTGGTGTAACAAAATTGGAAGGTGTAAAAGGGCTACATTGTGTTGTCTTTTGACACATTCTCCTTAGGGATGCTGTGACAAGCAGTGACAAGGCAATGACCCAGGCTTTGTGCACACAATAGCATTGTGACTGCAGTCAGGAATATGCTGTCAATCTTTAAACCAATTTGAGTTTAAATCTCTGAGGCTGTGCATTGACATGTCAACAACTGCAGCTGCTGGAGTTCCAACTGGAATTGCCAAGGAAAAAATGATAATTACACACGCAAATAATATCTACATCTACAACTAGGCCAAAAGTTTAGCATCACCCTATAGAATTAACTAATTGAATGAAACCTGCTGAATAATGTTACGTAACATATTAAATTGCATGCCACTTTGTAGTTTTCCATATACTTAAAGAAAAACTGACAAAAATGGAAAAATGTGTCATATCAAAATCTAACATGAAATACTGTACTACTAAAATGGCTCCCGGTAGACTTTTGCGATTTGGTAGTTTTTTTGATTACATGATGTTAAATAAAAGACATGAATTATGTTAATATAGTTATTTATTTATTTTTTAATTATGTCTCAATCCTATAATTCTAGGTGCTAAACGTTTGGCCATAGCTTTACATCTACTATATTTGCACATAAAAACACAACTTATCTGTTTACTTCTGACAAGTGTCTGTAATATGCATGCTACAACTAGCCACTTATATACCGTACAGCTGTATAAAAACACTGCTCATTTAAAGTTTAAAAATGTAATGTACGTTACTGTATTTCCACATTGCTAGAGCTACTTCCTCTCTACCTTGTGCTACAGAAACAAAGGTAGAGAAGTCATACCCTGCACTATGTTTATACGTCATTTATTTGATGAAACCCCCTGTCGATTGTGAGTGTAAAAATTCCTGTTTATCGAATTGCCTTTAGCGATGCCTTAAGCAAAATAATGTAAAGCTTAGGCTTTACAATGTCCCTTAAAATGACTTTCAATGATGAGCATGTTGCAGCAAAGTGGTTTGCAGTGCACAGGTGTAGACGTGATGCGGTGCTCAAGGAAAGACAGACAACAATGTTCCAGGTGCAATGGTGATTTATTTATATTCCAAAGTCACTTGATAACTGTAAATAATAATGGATTGGCAGTACACAACGATGTGTACTGCGCAGCATAACCCAGAGGGTTCAGTCCCAAAACAATAAACACAGTATAAACACACAGAACACAACACGATCACAAGTCCAGAGTGAGTGCTAACATGCAAGTGGTGAAATACAATTTATTTTGTGAACAGTAGTGCAGTGCTGTCCAGGTTGGTGCTGGCCTTTAGCGACAGCTCCTGGTACGTGTTAGCCGTCTAATAATAACAAATGAGTACAAATTAGACACGATAAAACAAACAAACACTGAACACTCACGGTTAGTTTCTCACTGTCCTTTACCGGTAAGTCCGTAACCATAACAAAGGAGCAGCTCGCTCGGCCATGTCCCCTTATGTACCATCAGCCACGCCCCTTTGGTTAGCGAGTGCAATCGCTTCCCATCTGGGGCGATGACTTGGTGTACCCTGGCTCCGCCCCCTTTCCAGATGGCTGACTTCCACTTTTCCCTGGAATGAATTGTCAGACCATCCAGTCCGGGGCACACTGTTCCTCTTCCACAGCGCCCTCACAGGTCGGGAGGGAGATTTGTAACCAAGGTTCATTCTCTGTCTGTTACACATGTGCAGTAGGGCTTATGGTTTTGTCTGGATGATAAGTACTATCCATGCAAATACTTTTAGTCTTAAAATCCCAATAGAACTGCTATCCACCCACTCATACCCCACCTCTGGAAATTCCAAATGACCTTGCCTGAAGCATATTTAACAGCTACAAGACTTGGTTGAATGCAGTTACTCTAAAACCATCCAAAGTAATATTTGGGTAAAACAAAAGCTATTCATAAATGTTAATATATATTATTATCCTGCTTTGTGGAACATTTACGAAGCATTCAAATCAACACCACTACGTTCCCAGTAGCCCAACATTTCAGCAATGATAACCAGACTGCTGAAGACATCACCATCTGTTGTATCTGTCAGTGCTATGGAACAAATGCTGCTAGGAAACAAAGGGAACATGAGTTTATCTTCAAACTAGCAACTTTGGAACCTCTTGAAATTAACATTCTATTCTGACATAATCATTACATCAGCCACATAATTCTTGAAAAATAACAAGTCTACAGCACTGTGTTTACTTTTCTTTCTTCATAGCTGCAGGGTTTTTGTCCAAACGACCCTAAAATACATATTTCTTTTTATCATTTAAACCTTTTGTGTATTTTTTTTCATTTATTCACACTGCAGTTATACCTCCTTTCAAACTTATATATATATATATATATATATATATATATATATATATATATATATATATATATATATATATATATAAGACGATGTTATGTGCAAAGTCTCATGGGCTTTGTAGTTAAAATAACATAGACTTTTATCTTTCAATCTTAACATCATTTTGGTTGGGAAACACAACCTTCTCAAAAAGTATGACATCACAACAAACATCACAACAGTATGAAGTCCATGTCTGTTGGCCTGTTGTAAATATGCTAAATCAACAAATCAAAGTGCTGCATTTCATGCATGACAGCAACTTGGTTACTATGCAAGCATATATTTTTTGTTAGAAACTGAGGGGGCATGGCCCCCCAACTTTTAAAAATGGAGGGGCCATGGCCCACCTGGCCCCCCCGGCTCCAGCTCCCCTGCATGAGGGGATGTAGCAAAAGTTACTTAGGAAAAGCTATATAGATTTACACATGCTTCTGAAGGCTGGGTAGTTTTTCACTATCCTATCATCTACAATTAAACTGCTGAATATATATGCAAAGGGTTATTTGCTTGTGTACAGTATATGCATACAATAACATACAATATTGGTATTGATATTTTGTTTAACCTGTTGTAGGTCCAACATTATTATAACAATACTTTTACAGTTAAAAAATATATAATAAAAGAACGTGTTGAAGCACATGTTAACATTTAATTACTGCAAAGAATGAATTACCTTTAGGTGATTCATGCAAAGGACAATCCCAGCTCTCTAAAGGAATTTCATACTTCCCAGTACTACATTTAATTCAGCAAATGCTGCATATTCCACAGGTATTGGTGTTTTCTGCAAAATACAAATGAAAAGGAACATTAGAAAAAAAAAATGTGGTGATGCATGCCCTATATATTAAAAATATGTTACAAACACCACATCAATTTACTAATACCACTAAATTTCAACAAAAATTAGCAACATAACTAAATTAATTACTATGTTTTTTTTTTGTATTGAACTCAATTTTATTATATGAGCATGGTTTTAGAATTTCATAAATGTTACTTTCACTTTGATTGCACGAGTTGGAAAGATGTGCTTTTCAAATGGGAAGAAGTCTAAAGTCCCTTTCACACATATAGTCGCTACTGTGCCGTCTCTGAGACGTTTAAAAACATTTTTAAAATACAGATTCATACAGCTCAAAATAGCGCAATAATACCGTATAACACTGTCATAACCCTTTCACACAGCCAAAGGGATCATGTGAGTACAACTTTCAAACCTGCCAGTCAACAGATTTTCATGGCAACAGTGATTCGCCCATAAATTACAGCATCACGCACTGTCCCTTCTATTTGGGAAGTCACCTCCTCGTCAGCCTGTAAAGTTAACAATTCCTTAACTTATTGCAGACTCCAATTACTACCTCGTTCTTGATCAGCCATTGTATTTGAAAAAAATTAAAGAGTGTAACACCGACGACAAAAAAACCCAACACGTCTGGTATACATGCAGTCACGTGGGATGTTGACTTTCAATCCACGATAGTTGCGTCTACAATCTGAATCTTGATTATAAATCTCCCACCCTACCTGAGAGGGCGCTGTTTAAAGGGAACAGAGTGCCCTGGACTGGATGGCCTGACAATTCATTCCCAGAGTTAGGTGGAAGTCGGCCATCTAGAAAGGGGGCGGAGCTACGGTACACCAAGTTATAGACCCGGAAGGGAAACAATGTGGCAGCCGCGGATTGGAGGAGAAACGGTTGCACTTGCTAACCAAGGGGGCATGACTGACGGTACAAAAGGGGATGTAGCAAGGTGATCTGTTCCTTTGTATGGTTAAACTGAAGGAGTACTATGAATTACCGTGAGTGTTTTGCTTCTTTTGTCGTGTCTAAAAATCTACTTGTTTGTTATAATTAGATGGCTAACATGATCCGGAGCTGTCGCTTAAGGCCAGCACTAAACCAGGACAACAATGCACCATTGTTCACGGATCAATTGCATTTCACCTCATTGCTGTGTATTGCCTGGGATTATTCGTTGTGGTTTCCAGACCAAGATTATGAAAATAAAACCTGTTTGGATTGTAAACTTTGTTGTCTGTCTTCTGTTTCATAATCACATCACCACTACACCTGCGCACTGCAAACCACTTTGCCACACTCTTATAATGGTGGTTATACATATTGACTATTCTGAAGCAGGCAGAAAGCAAACTGGTGGAAGTTTAAATTATCTACCACTTCGATCTTTGAAAAATAAATAGAGATTGTTAGATCATTATATTGTATATTCCGCCAAAAAGAAAGTGACATGTAATTACTATGTAACTACTATGTAAATACACACACTTCATGTAAAGTGTTACCCATTTTATCTTCCAGACATCTATTCCTGGTGATCCTGATACATCAGGTACACCAGAGGGTAACCATGAACCTGTCCCCCTGCAACATGGATTATTATACTGTAACGTAATGTTGGAAATGCATTGATGGAAATGCCCGGTGTGTTTTTTGACACGTCTCCCGATGGCTTGGTCTAGTTCTGTCAGTTATATTTTCTTTTATTTTTGTGATTTCAAGGCGAATAAACCTAGCTTGTTTTGTGCTGATGTCATGTTCATACCTTTTGTAGATGCTGTTTCCATCAGCACAGCGATTGCCAAAACATTCGCAAAGTACCAGATAACTTGGGAAAATGTGACTTCGACTCACACAGATTGTGCTTCATCATACATGCCAGGGACATTAAACCTAATGAGAAACCAGAACTGCTACACATCATATTCCACATGTAAAGTGTGTATACCCCCCCCCCATTTTTACCAATGTTTCAATTAAAAACTATTTTTCCTGATTTTATCCCTATTTTAATATATGTAAAATAAACTCTGAAAAATTCCCTGAATTTTTTTTCAAGATAAACACCGAAAACGCAGAACACTAATCATAAAGTACTGTAGATGATATGATATCTGCAGAATTGAATAATGCAGTACGAGTGGCAGTGCTGTGGCCAATAGAAATTTAACTACTTTAACTACACTGTGCTGTAGTTACGCCATCTATTATATTTGCCTAGCACACAGCTTTGTGATTGGGAAGATGGAACTCCACGCGTTAAAGAACATTATATTCATGATAATGTCATTGTTTTTTTTATTTATTGTACATGTTTTAAATAATGTAGCAAAAGCATGAGCACAGTATAACTGTATTTTGAAGTGTATACAAAATTGGAATACAAATGTTTGTTTGCTTAATAATCCCCCATGGTGGTATTCATGAAAGTAGGAATAATGGATGATAAGTTTAGTTGGCGCTAGCGGTGACCGATTCATCATGCTGTTATTGTAAGGTTACTGAGGAAAATCCAGTCTGCATTTGTGTTTGAAGTCCTTGACATCAATGAAACCGGTTACAGCTTTGAACTGGCTCTGGTCATTTACATGCTGTCCCACTTGTGACAGCTAACATTTAATATTCTGATGATGTTTCATACTAACGCGATGTATTATGCAACAGTGCACTACCTTAAAAAAAAGGATCCCAAAATAAACCAAAGTTAATCTAGAAACAAGTGTTAATGCAACATTGCCATGGTATTAAAATATAAATGAAACATTTACACGAGGGACAACGCCACACTGAAAGAGCTGTGTTATTTACATTACAAGCAGGGACAGCTAATCTTCACTTTATAATGACACTGCTCTGTGTGGCAGTTGAGTAGCCCTGATTTTTCATTATGAAACAATTTACAAACTAAACACCTGAATATAAATGATGTGTTTTGCTCCAGAGGTTCAGAGGATATGAAGTGAAAATAGAGTAACAAAACAGAAAGCAATAATGTGAATGCTTAATCATATGGTGGGAGTTTTTCTTAATTCTCTGTTAATTGAAATGTGTATCTGTTTAATTGGAATGTATTTTTTTGTTGCGTGTTAGAATTTAAATGCAATTTCCATTGAAAATAAACCTTAGCCGACAGAAGATTTGGACATTGTTTTCATAGCCGTAGATATTTATTACTTTGTAAATGTTACGCAAACCATGTCTTACTAGACTAGCAATTATATCATCATGTAACTCCAAATGCTTGTAGCTTTATTACTTCTGTACATCAACCTTATAACTTCACAAAGCTTGAACTTAAAACAAAATTAAAACAGACCGCTGTTTTAAAATGACCATAATACTACAGTAGTAACAGGATACTATGCCATGAAATCAATTGGATGTTTGATACTTATTCACTATGGGTTAAACATTTCATTATATTGAAAATGTCAGTTAAAAAAGAAAAACTCATTTTAATTGTAACTGAGATCAGTGTTAAGTATATACCCTACAGACCTAGTGAGGACTGGAATGCTGGAATCATGTTTTTGTGACTTCAGAGAAGGGGTTTGATATGGAACGTAGGTCTGAGGATACTAAGGGCCTCATTCACTAAACAGCGGTGACATGTTTTGCATGCAGTAAGGCCCTTTACTGCGTGCTTTGTACAGCTGCTGCATTCACTAACCAGTGGCAGGCAACCTACCGTGTGGGAAAAAGCGCGTGGAAATAGTAAATATAATGAATAATGTTAATGTGTGGAAATGTATGCAAATCACATCACAAAATACTGCGAGGAGGCATTTGATATGCAAACCATATTCATTTAAGGGCGCTAACTTTACTAGGTGCCTCAGCGTGTGTTAAAAGTACCGCTTATTGAAACCAGGCTGTGTCACAGAACCAGCAGAAGAGCTGCACAGGAGAGCGAGAAGAAGTCAGGGAGAGAGTATTTCGGATCAGGCAGACGATACTAGGGCTGTGTGAGGAGGAGGTAATAACTAGATACAGATTCAGCACAGATCATAATTCACAATATCACGAATGTCACAGAAATCGTGTATTTGACTGCCTAGCATGAAAAATATGCATTTTATTTCACTTTCAGTATTTTCCATTACTCTTCACCTTCCCTGTTCACTTCAGCAGCGCTACAGTAGATGTACACAGTCATGCATCAATACCATGCATTTGGTTACTAGGGCAACGGGGTCAAACAAATACCGGCTTCATGATTGGTGAATTCCTCATACTGTACAATGACGTAACATTCAAGTCAGAGGCGGGAAGCTTAAAATGGTCGTTTAGATATTATTGGTATATTAGCTTGCAGTGTATGAGTAACATAAAAAATGCAGACAGCTGACAAATCAAAAAAAGCTACATTAATTTCAACGGAAGATCGTGTTCAGAGCTACGAAAAGGGGACATTGCATGCAGGTGGTGGGATTCTGTTTTGCTCAATTTGTAATGTGTCTTTGGATCATGTAAGAAAAGGTACTATTGACAAGCATCTTGACAGCACAGTACACAAAAACAAGAAAACCTTGCAGTTCAGGCTAAACAATTACAGAACAAGCAGATCACAATCACAGGATTGTTTAAAAAAAGCACAGAAAGAGGAGAGTATCTGTATGCAGCACAAGAAGAATATTTAAATGTAAAAATGAACGATTCTGAGTCTGTTCACGCTGTATGCGACAAGGACACTGATGAGTTTAATATTTTGGGATTAAAAGCAGCAAAATAGTCTATGGGAATTACACAGTCATTGTAATTAATGTGTCAGCATACATTTTAAAGGTTTACGAAACTGGAAAATGTTGCTGGATATGTCATTCACGGTTGTTTTTAAAAAATCTGGGGTTTTTTGGCAGCCATCACAGACCACTTTAAACGACTCTTGTTTCCAGCAAAAGTTTTTTTTTTTTCATTTTTAAAGATGGTTTCATTTTTAAAGATTGTTTCAATAGCGACTCGAGTTCCAATGTTCCAATGTACTCGTACATCCTCAGACAGTCAGGGATATATAATGATTACGAGGCAGGTGTATATGCAACACTTTTGGCTATGTTAATATATTTATATAGTCACCATGTACTTATGATATTTAAGTAGGCTATGCTTAAAATATACAAAAGAAACTGTAAATGTCGATTAAATGAATGTACACAGAGTGCGAGTTGAGGTGCAGTCACAAATACAAGCAATCAAACGGCATCTAATGTTTAAAAAGTGACGTTTCGCCAAACACCCAGAGAGCCATTACTAAACCTCATGTTCCAGCAAGAAACAACACAACTCAGAGCAATCAATTGTGTCAATTATAAGTACAGAGATCAGGGATGAGAATGCTAAAACCCTGGATCCATAAACTGGGTAACACAGATATATAGCACAAAAAGAAAATTAGGGAAAAAATTGACTCTACTAGGTCAAAAATCGATTTTTGTAGATCCAATCTCAGGGCTTTGACACAGACAGCTCCTCTTCCACAGGCAGACAGAGACTTGACCTGAGCATGTGCCGAGTGAGTGATGGCACTCTAGCTTGCTTCTGATTGGAGAAATTCAAGGTGTTACAACCGTCCCGTGTTACAACTGTCCCCGGTCTCCCCTAATGTTGATATTATAGTCACATATCCTGCTGTGTCTACTTGCTTTTCCAATTAAAATAACCCATAGTCACTGACATTATGTTACGGACAGGAGTATTGGTCTTTCTTGAACATGCTAATGCAGTTGTTACTTCCGTATGCATTTTAACAAGGTTTTTTTTTTTTTTTTTTTTTACCATAAATATTGCACCAGGAAATAGGAATGTCCTTATAAATCATATATAGTAGCGATCCTGGAGGGAGGGGAAGAATCACTATAGTGTAGAGGGTGTGTACATGCAAGGGGTTGCATGGTGGTGTGTGCGTGCAGGGGTTGCATGGTGTGTGCAGGGGTTGCATGGTGGTGTGTGCGTGAGGGGTTGCATGGTGGGTGTATGGGTGCAGGGGTTGCATGTTGTGTGTGTGTGCAGGTGTTGCATGTTGTGTGTGGATATGTGTGTAGGGGAATTGGGGTGCAGGTTTGGCGTGAAAGACGTGGGGGTGGGGTCTGAGGAAGGGGCGGAGAGAGGAAGGGGATATAAGGGGGTGCATGGAAAAGACTGGGAGATTGGGGGAGACAAGAGAGTGAGAGAACGGTTGTATTTGGGGGAGATAGAGAAAAAGGGTAGGGCAAGGAAAGTCAAATACGATCAATCATTTTTATTTTCATTTTCAACTCCCAGTTCCTTTCCCAGACTTTATGATTTTATTTTATTGATTACATCTGTTAACAATAAACAGCTTGAGCCTTCAACTCCATCACAGCCTCAGTCTCATCTTTGTCCCAAGAACCCGAAAAAGCTACAACATATTCAAATGCAGGTGGCTGCCTCCCTTACATTTGAATGAATGGAGATCATATTTGTAAACAATGTTAATGGATGGTATTGAAGCATCATTAATGTAGAGTATCACTTCATAAATCGTTTTTGGATTTGTTATCCAATGAACCTTCAGTGATAATATGGGCAGCTATGCTTAGGCAATGTGATGAAGCCATTGTTCAGTATCTTTGAATAAGTGCTCCTTCAAAGACACACTGATGTTATCATATTTTCAAATTTAGACAATTGCTTTTGTACAAGATCACTTTTGTTCAGGATGTATCCTGTTCAGGACGTATCCTGTTCAGGACGTATCCAGACAGGTTTAAGCTCCTGGTACTTGTCTGAATCTGCCATAGGGTGCACAAGCAGTTCAAATAGATTCCTTACTCTCTGTCTGCTAATTTCGTCTCTGCATCAGACTTAAAAAAGACCTTGACGACTGTCTGGTTGGTTTACAAGGTGGCTTTAGCTGTCATTGTGAGCCCTCCATGCTCCCCTTGCTACTACCTGCAGCCTTAAGAGGGTCTGAAAGAAATCTGCAGGCAGTAAAACAAACTGTATTTTCTTTTTGCAACTTTTGAATTTTATTTCACAGGGAAATGCATACCTGTATCTGGCATTTACACTATGCACTCACTAGGGACAGTAACAATCTTGAAATATGTGAAAACTACTTTAAAACTCACATGGGACAAAGCACCTTTAAAAAGGCATTGTCCCACATGAGCTCAAGAAAGGTTAGCTAAGTATCCATTAGTCAACCCAGCAATTAACATTTATCAAGTCTAAATCAAGGAAGTCTAAAGTGGTGAACTTTAATATGGCTACATTAGCCATTGAACAAGCTTAAATTGACTAATAGGCTTAAACAGAACTTAAATGGATAACCTGTATATTTAACATGATATTGTATTCCTTCCCCTTACAGGAAAGCAAGTTAAGTTTGGTTTTCCAAACACTGTGCAGTTCCTTATCCCCCTGCATTTTGTGCTTGAATAAGTATGATGTACCAGTCCACATCTAATATATATATATATATATATATATATATATATATATATATATATATATATATATATATATATACACACACACGCACATATATATCGGAATCCCAGTAGCACACTTAATGTAGTTTCTTTAAATAATTCAACCATAAAAATGATCCATCTATATATGGGTACATGTGTTTTAAAAGCTGGCATTATTCAAACTGATTTCTCTTCACATAGCCCCAAGGAAAAAAAATACTTTTTGTTTCTGACTGTTTCAATTAAAAATGTTTAATGCTGTGCAAACAGGATTTATATAAAAAAGGTTATATAATTACCCTGGCTGAATTATTTATTTAGTAAATGCACCTTTTAATTCCTGAAAGCAATTTAAACTCAAGAATGTATCCTTTCGGCCCAGAGATCTTTATAAAAAGAAAATCTATAACTTTTAAGGAATAGAGCCTATTTGCAAATGGCTGTTGGCTGGAATTAAATGGCTGTTACACAGGACACTATCCACTTTTGATATCGATCATCACAAAGGCTCGCACTGATAGCATAGCATAGCAACAAGTTGTCAAATGACCGATTTGATTGAAGTCAAGCTTCAAGCTGAATTTAACTTTTTTTTTTTTTTTTTGTAAATTAAAACGATACCTTAATACAGTGGCACTGGAACAATTTTTAAAGTGGGGGTGCTGAATGCCATTGAACAAAACTGTAACCCCTGTATATGATGGAAGCCATGCAAAGCCAGGGCGTGCTGCTGCACCCCCAGCACCCCTAGTTCCAGCACCCTTGCCTTAATAAAGGAAAGCATTTTTCATATAACATCTATATTTAGAGGAAGCATTAACTGTATTTAGGAGCAACATCTCCCTCGCTATTACTAAATCCTCAACTCAGATTTACTCCTTGTATATTTGATGCACCTTGTAGTTTTCACTTGTAACTTTCATGATTATTATTTTGGTTTCTATTCTAGTAAATAGAAAAGCCTAATTACTTTATGCCTATTCTAAAGGTATAGAAAACATTTGTGTTTAAAAAAGCTAGTCTGTTAGAGTATTGAAAGACATATTCCGAGGTGTCAAAACAAACGAACAAGCAAACAAAAGACATGGTTACCTTGAATGTGTTTACAGCGTTTGCTTGGTTGTTCTGGTAATGCCTAGGCTTGCATGCGGCCGAAGAGCTGAAAGAGCTGCATATTGCAGCACGGACTTGGAATCATATCAAAATGTTATCGGTTGACTCTGTAACAGTGCCATCTTGTGGAACACAGAACACATTATGGTATTTTCTTTTTGTGACAGTACCATACCTACCGAAACAAAAAATAAATAAATACAGCCAGCCACCCCTTATATAAATGGCACATAAAATGTCTAAATTGTGTGTGTGTGTGTGTGCGTGTGTGCGTGTGTGTGTGCAGGGTTAATGTATGGTACAGAGTCCTGTACTTTTTTCTTTTTGTTGATATTTATGGGACTGTTAGCTATATATATTTCTATATGTTCACCACCCTTATACATATACACATTCTCGTATTGCTATTTGAAGGATATAAGTAACACATTAGATAAACAAGAAGATAGTAGCACAATTATTCCTAAAAAAATAAAATAAAATAAAATCACTTGACCGTGCCCTTTTTTATTTTGACATGGATTTACAACAAACTTCAAAGTGCCATCCTAGTGGGTTTAATTTCCATTAAGGAGGCTATGGGAAGAAGATACCATATTTTTGCTGCTGCTGTCTCATTAGACCAAACTAAGCCATACCTGTCAATTGAGACAACTGTATCATCTAGTTATTTCTTTTGTCTTTGACGTAGAGACCCCGTATAAGAACATAAGAAAAGTTACGATAAGAGGCATTTCAATCAGTGAATACTCGTCCAGTTCCTAGTAAAAAATTTACCCTAGAACTTGATCCAGTTATTTTTTAAATGATTATATATGTTACCCCAATCCTAGCCACGACCCTAAACTTAACTTAAACAGTTATCACTGAGAAACAGAAAGGTGCAGATTGCTTTATTATTGCTCCCCCTTTGTAAGGTTGTGATACATGGTTATGAGTTTGCTATTTGTGTTCTGCCCTATAAAGAGTATGTGAGTGGTAGTGGAATAGCATTAGGGTACATGGGAGACATGACCACAGCACCTTATAACCTGTTCCAAGGTATAACAGGCAGCCTTATGAGGGAGCACTGTATCTGGTTTGTTACAGAGTATCTTTCATATTATCTAGTTTGTAAATACACAAACCATTTTTTAGCGTTCTAAATCAGACCGTGAAAACTGTTTTGTCCTGTTAAGTCTAACATGCAAAAGCGTCAAAGTTATCAATAATTAGTAAAATTACCACTGTGAGATTTGTTTTGACAGGTGTTGCCCTGCCTACACATCAAGTATGGCAACACTAGTAGTCCTTTCTAGCTACTTAGACTTGAAAAATATATGTCACCATGGTAATTGGATGTATGTCCCCAGAGTGTTTTGTTGGAATTTTAAACATTTCTTTGACTAAGCGTATAGTGAATATAAATTATGGTTCTGTCAGGGGTTGTATAAATCAGTGTCAGATATCTGAACAATTCTCTTGGTTTGAACATGGTACAAAGACAGCAGGCAGAAACACATATTCAAATTCAAGTTGTATTTAGTTATTTTATTTATGCTTCTAGAGGGAAAGCTGCTTTGCTTTCAGGATATTTCAGAAGGGGGTCAGTGTGAGGGGACACACACACAGTCCAGCTGCTGTTATTGAAATCCTTTTCTAGTTTAGAATAAGAACTAGGATATCAGCTGTGATGCGTAGGGTTAAAAACAGAACCAAAATAAAGGAAAGGAAACCCTGCAGGTCACATATATATATAAAAAAACACATTAAAAAAGACGCCTAATGGCTTAGCATTGCTTTAAAGCAATGTTAAACCAAAACACGTTGGTTTTTTAAAGGGATTATAACCAATGAAGTATTTTTTGATATGTGACTTGCGGGCTTTACTTTATTTTGATACGGTTTTAGGATATTCCCAGAATGTTTTTATTATTATTAATGGAAATTTAAGTATAACACCTTTATGTTTAAACTAATGCTTTGTTTCTTCATTAAAAAAAAAAGATTTTCCTAGACTTATTGTGAACTTGAACTCTGCCTTACTGTGTTACAAAAGAGAAACTGAAGATACTGAACTCAGACCAGCAAAAATGATGCTATTTTTTATGAGTGTAATAATATTTGATTATTATTATTATTATTATTATTATTAACGATCAACTTTAATGAAGACGATCGTTAGACAGTTAAGAATAGCTCCAGTGATATCCATCCTGAGAAAAAAAAAGTGTAAATATATGAGCTGCAATCTATCTGACAGCCTGTGGCTCTCATTAACATTTAAACCAGAACTGTGGCACAGCCATACATAATGTAGAACCAGTACTGTTGTTCTAGCATTCTCTTATTATCAGTAAGACTGTGGCACTGTATCAGGGCTATAATGAAATGTTATCCAGATGGTATTTTCATAAACTGATCTTAAGGCATATAGATATGTTACAGTACAGTATTACAATGTGACCCCCAGTGGTATCAATGCAGTAAAAAGTATGTTTTGTGATAACCAGTATTATAGGCTGTTATGATTGGGTCTAGTTCCCATTAGAATAGCCATGAAGATGTGTTGTGCATATCACTGCCTGCTTGTTTTTTCTTGGTTTTTTTTTTTGGTTTTTTTACAATGCGACAAATCGCTACAAAAATGGAAATAAAAGAAACACACTAGGTTGTGCAGAGTGGTATTTTGTTACAAGAAGCTATGATTCAGATCTGTTAATGTTTAATCCAGATAGGAGTGCATTTTATAGTGCAATTCAATATAGGCAATACATCCTACAGTTAACTGATGTATTCCTTGTATGACTTGTTGTTTAGATCTACTCACTTACAGTAAATGTATAATTTTCTATTTCAGTCGTCACATCCGGGGGACTCCTAAATTTAAAGCACTGCTATGTCCTGAACAAAGCTCTAAGAATCATGTCTCCTCCAAGTACATCTGATTCACCAGTGTGCCCACTACCCTCTCCCACTGCAGCTCTTATGAATGCCCCTTGTGGATTTCATAAATACATCAGTGAGAACTACTGCATACAACAAATGCGGTGCTTCCTACATTAAAGTATTTCAGACATGGAAGATCAATTTGTACCAGAAATGCACAGCATAGATATGATCGTGATCACTGCTTCAATTAACATACAACAATTGCATGTTTTTTTTGCCAATTTCTGCATTTGAGATGACATAGTAATTACATTGCATGAGGATTAGCACTTCTCACCCACCCCTTCATATACCCAATTATAATTTCATGTAAACCAGATTGTGAATATTATATCATCCATCCTTTATCCTTTTTTTAAATTTGTTTTACACATTCCTAATTTCAGTTCTGGTATGTGTAAGCCTATTTAATTATTTTACATAGATTTTTTTTTATAAAAGGTAAAATGTATACTATTGTAGTTAAACAGAATGGATGCCTCCTCTGTAGAATGAATCACAGCAGCTTCTCTTCAATTCACTTTCTCTCCCTAAAACAAACACATCTTAGTCAAACGGGAGTCAAAAGAAAGTATCAGAGTTTCATTTCCATAACAATAGTTTATGGTCAGCTTCACTCAATCATCCAAAACTTGTCCAACACTTGATGAAGGCTTGTTTAGAGCTTGCCGATCCCCCTGGGAGTTTTCATTCTCTGGGGGTTAGCAAGTGAAAAGTGCCTTGCTAGATATGCATGGCTTGGCATCTGACAGTGCACATGCTGACGTCTCCTGAAATCTAATTCCGAATGCATCATTTCAACACTATCTTTTTCTCATCAGATTTTGAAGAAGAGTAAAATGGACTTCTGAGTAAAAAAAAAGGATTGCTCAGATTGGTCTTACTACCAACTGACAATGCACTAAAGTGAAATACCTGTGCATGTATGCAGATTGAAATATTTCCCTCATGGGCAAAGCTGAACAATGCATTTTTCATCCACACAAAACTTATATGTATATGAAAAGCATATTTCCAAAATCCAGATTGATTGTCCATTGATCAAACATAAAGGTGATTAGAGGTCAAGCTAACAGAAGCTAATAGACCTATACCCCACCAGGATAAGCCACAGATGGATTCACAAACTTTTGGGATAACCATGGATAGGTGGTTGATGCAATCCTAAGCATATTTCCAGAGTTGTAAAATCCAGCTGTGGTTTATCCCAACAGGGTATTGGTTGATCAAATCAACTCCTTAGTCAATATACATTTGGAACAAATATTTCACAATGGATATTGGTGCAATCACATGCTATTACTGATATGATATCATGGTACAGCAATTGATTACCTGTGAATATTGGTTATACTCCTGTGAGACAACATAGCACAGAACCATTGCATTAGTATGAATTTCCATTGCATTGTCACTGAAGAGTTTCCCACATTATAAAACATTGCCAGCAACCAAGCTGAAAAGGGTTACAGAAATAAACAAAACAAGACATTGAACACCAGACCAGAAGCATGTTTCATAGCTAATAGACTTCTCTAAGTAATACAATGTTAATTATTATTATTATTTTTTAAAGGTGTCTAATGTTGACATGTTGGGTTAAGTAACAGAAAATTACATGTGTGATTTAATAAACTATGATAAGTTTCTCCTTCTGTGAAGTGACCAGAATGGAAATGTGATATTGTGCCAGTAGGGACAATGAATATGAAATAAGACATGAAGTTTGATTAAAGAAGCTGTGTCACGGGTAGTCCAGTATTGCTTCTGGCACTCTCAACACCTGACCCATCTAATTTCATTACAAGACTGTCAGGAGAACGACATTTCATTTGGGTATGAAAATCACTGAGATGCCAGCTTTAACATTCACTGCCAAAATGTATTTCACACATCTTCAAAAACAACGCGTCTACATTTGAACCTTTCTTCTCTTGCCATTTCCATTTTCTCTTATTCTAATTTTAGTCATTTTTTCTATTCTATTTCAAGTAAAAGATATCTGCACTTAATGTTTCAATGGTAAACTACCAGAGGGTAATGCCAGCTAATGGAACATCCACTTTCCTTTTTTGGTATGTCCTTGGTTTTGCTTTAGGAAAGTAGTGCCCATATTATCATGCACCACAGTGTTGTATTTTAGACAGAGCTCTGTAAGACTGGAAGTAGCTTTCAACTCTTCGATTTAAAAATCAAGTGTGGTAACAAAATGCTTACGAGTTCGATTGCTTCACACCTTTTGGTACCTGTTATACAGAAGCATGGTTAAAATGAACAGACGTAGTTACTTTGCAGTCAACAGATTTAATTAGCATGGTAACACTTTAAAACAACGGCCATAAATTCATAACTATGAACACTTCTCACAATCTCACTTCTCACAATGAATACATGCCTTGCACATGTGATCAAATAATTTGTTACAAAGAACATGGAATTAATACGGGTAATTGAATCCACATGAATTAACAGGGCTGAATTCAAAATGAATTACTTCAGAACCCCGAAGAAGTGCATACGATATTCAGGTGTTTATTCCTGAGGTATTCAGTCAGAATTAATTATGAATTTGAGGCCTTTATTTTGAAGTGTTACCATTAATAACAGGAATACATAATATATGAATTGACTTGTTTTAATTTGTTTTTAACCATCATAGATGTGACAGTAAATGTTTTTGGTTTTTTTTTGCATAAGGCTTCGACTGCTTAGAATATCTGTACATTGTTATTTTTTATTTTTTTTTAGAGAATAAAGATTAATACAAATATTTTTAAAAGGTTTTATGATATTAAGGGGCTGATGTAAGGATAGGCGTAGTGCAAAAAATTGCAGTGGTAAAATCCAAATTGCCTAGCGACCAGGCAGTTATTTTGCACTGCGGCTTAAGAGCAATGCAAATTACTCAACATGTACAAATAATGAGCTGCAATCATGATAATGAGGGTCACAATGAGCGCTGCCTGTGCATCGGGGTATTTAGAGGCTGCACTTACAGCCCAGAGGCGAGGTGAGTTAGGAGTACAGAGAGCAGTAGGCGCTGTATGAGATTTGTGGAGCATGAAAATTAAACCAAACAAAAAAATATGTCAGGGAAGGGCAGCAGAGTCCTGTTGGCGAACAGGAAAAAAAGAAAAGTTTTCTGAGGAGGAGCTGAGAGTCCTTACAGCTGATGTCACTCAGCATGAATTTGAGTTATTTGGAAAAGCCTCAGCCAACATCAGTTATGCTACCAAAGAGGCCATATGGTCCTCTATAGTGGAGAAAGTCAACGTTGTCGGTGTTACCACCGATCCTCCAGCATCACAAACAAAGTGTCTTCTCTGTCCTGCCCTCCTCTGAAGGTTTTCCTGCCTGTCCTCAACAATAGTCAAGAGTTGCTGCATCAGGAAGTGTACCACAGCAGCCATCCTGTGGCCAATGACAGGTCTCTGAAGGTGTGTGGTTTCATACAGCTCTTAATTTCTCGCTTCTACAATGGTTTGCACCTTGTCAGAGGAGGTACAAAATTTTTGGAGGGTCAGCAATTGCCCAACTGCAAGGCAAAATCCTTACATCTCATTATAATGTTTGTGCCCACTTAGTATTCCAGATCCCCGCCCAATTCCAATCTCTTTTCTTCATTTCAATACATTTCAATATCATTTGAATGGATTAATGATGGCAAAGTGGTAATTTGATAGCGGGTGCAGAACGCCAGGTGAAAACCATTCTACATACGGCGCAAAAAACACAGTGAGTTGCGGCTGCAATATGGGTGTTTTGCAGCCGCAACTCACTTTGTACATATCCTTACATCAGCCCCTAAATCTTTATTATTATTTTTATTATTATTTCATCATAACATCAACATGTTAAGCCTCTCTGATTGTAGCAAGCATTTCATCTACAAAGCCAGTCTAAGGATTATTGTTGTACTTTAGAGCATTGAGATAATGCATGTTAAATGATTAAATGTGATATATACAGGTCACTGTTTCACTGAGGTGTCCATGTAAAAACCCTGACGCTGCACATGCAGTTTATTTGGAATGTCAGAGCTGCACTAAAATAACATCTCCTTTTTAGGTCACAGGTATTCCATCTACTGTAGACTGAAGTAAGTCCTGTTGAACTTGTTCCATGTTCCCTGCAACAGGATCTGCATAAAAAACAAGGTGGCCTGTCACTATATTGCATCTTTCCTGTGGGATTATTTCATTAAATATCAGACTGGAGGCAAGCAACCACAATGGACAACAGCGGTGAAACCACTTCAGGATCTCAGACCCCCTTCTTCTTAAGATTTAATCACAGATTTTTCCACCAAACTCTTTTAATCGGTCATTCTTCTTGAAAAACTTCACTTTTCTGCCAAGATTCTGAAACAAAATGCATTTTTTTATAACAATTAAGACAAATTAACCCACAGAGTACATAATTACATTTAAATGACTACACTTCTAAAATGTTACCAGATTAGTTTCACTGGTATCCATGGTTACTCTGAGGCAAAGACACAGCCTAAGCACTGTCAGCTACAGTGAAAATTGAAGTATTCTCATGTCAAATGAATCTACAATAGCTTGGAATGAGAAAAAAATAGTACATTTAAAACATAACCAGACATGTCTGGATTCAGGACCTAAAAAGTCTGAAAATATCTGCAATGTGAGACGTCCTATTAGGTTTTTCAGTTTTCTATGACAGCTGTAATAGCTTGAAGGTGAAGCCCCCAAAGAATAAATATCACTGTCAGATAAAAAAAAGTGACAATAAGTGTTTCTGGCTTTAAAAAGTTGGTGCATCCTTTTTTTTTTTTTTTACACTTGGAAGATATACAGATTGTATGAATTATTTTGTATCCTTTATGACAGTACAATACTAATTATACAAATTAGAAGCTGTGAATACTGCAAAGTGAATATGACCCAGCATTTCCTCTATCTGTTAAGACCCTACCTTATCGCCTCTTAGCGTTACGACCACCTGAATGAGACAGAGCCAATTTTATATGTATATATATATATACAGTATATACCCTATTATATCAATGTATACATTGGTATGCATTGGCCGTTGCGCTCATGATAAGGAAGGAAAGGCCCCTGGGGCTAGTTCACCACATCTCGGTTCAGTGAGTCAAGACAGAAAGGTGTGTGGCTTGACAGCTGGAACTGGGATTGCACACTTACTATCAGCCCCCCTGACCGGTAAGTAGGTTGGTGCGGCAACATTTGATTTAGGAATTTTAAATTGGGCTTGAAAAATTGGGATAAAACAGGATAAAAGTGAGCTTGAATTGATCATTTGCTCTTAAAGGTACAGCCACTAATATAATATAGTATTCTATGATAATAATATATATTGTAGGTAACCTCCAGCCAGCATTGTATTTTCACAATGTAATCACAATGTAATACTCTTTCAAGGTATTTACAGTATGCAGTCTATCTAGTATATATCGCCTTCTAAAAATAAGGCAAACACCAAACAACACTGGTACTGAAACAGATCTAAGAAATTACTAAAATATAGACGTTGCCAAACAATATAACTTGCAGATGCTGTGGTTCTCCTCAATACGACTGTTTCGATTTCTCTCTGCATTCCTGATTCTTCAGACTGATTGTTTGATTAAAGCTCTGTTATGATATAGATCTGAATCCACTGTGTTCTGTGGTGGATCACAGGTAGCTGACATTGCCTTGTTATTAAAAGCTGAGGAGTCAGATAGGCGTATATGTTATACACCAAGCACACAATTAAACTTCCTAACATGCCATGGTTTGTACGCCTTGAATTTGATTGTGACATCATTGGGTTCTTGCTTTATTCCCTTTCCCCATTTAGCACAAAATAAAGGTAGGCTACAGAGCATGATGTCATCTTGCATACTAGTTGCATTACACTTCACATTTTTTCTACTTGCCAGCCCCAGTTAAAAGCAATTGTCAGTTGGCTTACATATTTAAACCAGAACATCTCCTAAACTTGATCCCAGTTAACTAATTATCCTACTTTGGATCTAAATCTTTACAAAAGTGACATTTGGGAACTGAATTCCTATATATATATATATATATATATATATATATATATATATATATATATATATATATATATATATATATACACACACATTTATTTTTTTAATGATTATTATTATTTTATTGTTCTGCCGTGATTAAAAATAGTCTTTCAAAGTCTTTTTTGACTGAAATCAGGAACAGATGTCTTGCTCTTGAATGAAATACCCATGAAAGACGTGGTACTGTCAGTTCACTGTAATAATGATCACTGTAGTCCCCTTGTTTTCCTTCATTATTCAATTTGTTGGCTGATTATTTAATTTTTATGTAAATACCAAAGTGGTGACAAATTAGATATATCTGTGAAGCATAATTATACATAATTTATTAAACGCAACCTATGATTTATGTTGTATATAGGAGGAGAGGGAATAAACATCCAGTAAAATAATTAATACAATTAGGATTATAATAGCCGCAATATTTCACGCACAAAACAAAAAATCATGATGTAATTCAAACAGACTCATAAAACAACAGCAAGATGGATTATGAACAAAAAAAATGTTTGTATGCTTGATTAAAGAAAAAAATAAGTAAAAATAATAAAAACGTGTTTCTGTTCACTAATTTAAATCATTGCAAGGTCATGAAAAGGTCACTGAGAATGTAACATAATTCCTTGTGGTGTTTTTGCAGTCTGTGGTTGGTCTGTAGGGGAAGAATACCACATAAGTTACTGTCTCAGAAATAATTATTTTCAGATTTCCATAAAATATAACATTCAGAGATAGTTACATTGCCATAAAATGTGTAAATTTAAGATAGAATTATTTGCTTTATAATTAGGGCTTCTGATTTTCGGGTTTAACCGATAAAACACCCCCGATACAAACAAAGACAAAATGAAATCGTTGTATAGCCAATAAACACTGTAAAACATCGGAACTTATTACTCACTTCACATTGACCACACCTTTCCCATTAAAAAAAACTACAAAAAAAAAAAAACTACAAAAAACAAATACAAACTACCTTTCCCAGTGCAGCTGGGCAATGTCCCTCCTCCCTGACTTGTATCTATCATTGATTTGTTCTGAATACTTTAAACCCGCCCCAGCTACTGAGTGACAGCACATTCCTACATTTCTATTGGAGGCTCCGCTTGCGAGATTTAAAATGTGATTACAATCAGGAATGGAGGCTTGTTTGCAGGATTTAAAGCTGTATTACAGTTAGCATATGGAGGTTTTAAAACAGAATTGCGAATTGTGGAGAAATGTAAAAAAATGCCTACACACAAAAACATTTTGCAAAGTAACCAAAAACAATAATTTCGTATATACAAAGCAAAATCCCCCCCAAAAAAAAAAAATGTACTAAAACTCAAAAATAGCTAAAAATAAGCACCAAAAAAAATAAATGAATGAAAACTGAAAAATAGAAGCCAGATTTATAATGATTGTTTAAATACTTGATGCTAATGAGTGGTTGCATTTTCTGAAAAAGACTTGTAGTTGAAACATTTGTCATTGAATTTTAGTATGGTTTGGTTTTGATAGTTATGGTTGATATCTCAGTACCAAATCAAATAATGCCTGTTTTGGCCACTGTGCCGTTTTGTTTCATATTAGTGTTCTGTTTGTTCAAACCTTTTAATTTGTTTATTTATTATTAAAGTCGTGCATCGGCGCTTTCATGTACCCCAGTGCTGTCTGTGAGTGTGTTACTTCTTAGGGGTCTGACGTCACCACAAAGCCATCTTGTCACAATATACATATACAGATACATATATGAACTTCAATAGAATCTTAGGTGTAATCTACCCCCACATGTGCCACACAATCAAGTCAACAGATTTACATGTAAAATACTAGGAACCAAGTTTGGCTGTACAAAAGTATATCCATATGTATTATCATTGGTTCTACTTTCAATCCTGATAATGTTGACTTAAGGAAGACGGTTACCTACAATTGCTGTAAGTTAATTAACCTGGGTGACAATGACCTCTGTGGCTTAGTTTGAAAGATATGGACTGTGAAGGACGGACAGAAAACACCATTTTACTATACTATGCAGAAATCAATCTTCATTCATGCCATGAATAACAGCAGGATTAATTTGGGCTTGTTCTCTCAAACAAGGGATGTACAGTTATTAGAGTTAACGCAAAATCTCTATTAATTAACATAATTAAAGAGAAAGAAATCTATAGAATCTCAAGGAGTACTTCTGAAATGAAAATGGTCTGTCTGGAATGCTGTCAACTCTTCTTCAGAATCTGGAATCAGGTGTACAAAGTAAAATCTCCTGTGAGTCAACACTTTTAAGCTTCCAATAGTCAATAACATTCTTCATAGATGCACAAAATGCACAGGAGGACAATTAACAGAACGCAACATAATTGTTTCTGACAGATCTGTGGCAAAGCACAGTCTAGAGGCCAAAGAACCCTTTAAAAATAAAACCTTGTGATTCGTTCGCTCGTTTGTCAATAAATTAAAATTGTTTTCATTTTCTTCACGCATAATTAATTAATGAACTGTTTTCATCAGGGGCCTGCTCTGATGAGAATGCAGCTGCAGGAAGCATTAAAGAACAGTTGATGGCAACTTTGGCAACAACTGGAGGTTTAAATAGCCCAGAATAGACTATCTGCCTCAATTAAACTGCTCTCAGCTGTACTCTTATGGAAGATTCATACAATAATGAAAGAGGTGTGCATTATTGAACAGCATGTGCCACAGTACATGTGTGCATGAAGTAGAAACTAAGTGGTTAATGTTAACAATTAATGATGTTCATTATCTTTACTCTCAGGGAATGTACAATGAAGTTTTAACACAAGTAACTGACTTCGTCACAGATTTGAATAAAATCTGGAAACTCAAATTTCCCCGGCATTAACTCTTACTGGCACCATAGAGCATGTAGCAGCAACAGACCACGGGGAAGAGGGTGGTACAGTATACAGTGCACATGTGCATCATATAAGGGCTCTTAATTGCCTGTCTGAAGTTGTTTACTTTTTCAATATTGGTGTTCATTGGAATGCTGTTACTCACATTTGAAATACATGGGCTCAGAAAACTTCCAGGACCTTATAATTGGTGTGAGCAGTAAACACACACAGACAAACTTGAGAAGCAAGTTTCTGTAACAAAATTGCAATTTTTATTTTATTATAAATACACTTAATTTCACAGTTTTACATTAGCATGAATAAAGAACAATGGAAACAGATGGTCATCCATGACAAGATGTATGTATATTTCTTAAATGTAGAGCCTATAAGGGCTTCTATACAGGTCCGACTTATAGAGCTGTTTTTACGATCACTGATGATTCTCCACTTCCGATCAGAAAAATTGGGCAAACCTTTAAGGAGAGAGCCAGTATAACCAGTGTTAGGACTGCACCGTCGGTGCCGCCTAATCGGGATACTGATAATCGGGATTGCTGCTTAAATGGGATACAACTCTGGGAGGCGGTTCTTCTCAATGCTATTTATGTCGTTTAATTGGGACGTCACTTTGTTTAATTGGGATACAGTATTTTCAAATGATGAACGGAGATCGCTTTTCAGAGTAAGACAGTTGGCGTAGCACAGTGCAGTGAGTGTAGAGTTTCAGTAAATTGCATAAACCACGTCGAACTCTTGAAGGAGCTGCTGGAGTCTCTTCTGGTTGGTGTGTCAACATCGCAGGTGCCTCATCTTCTGATAAGAATGTGATTTCATTATTTTTCATTTAATGTAGAAATAAAAAAAAAAAGTGATTAATTTTGTTTAGGAATAAAAAAAATGGACTTGTATTTTAAATGATGTATTTAACGTTTAATCATAATGTGATGGGATTTCATTCTTTTTCTTTTCACTAAGAAACAAAAAAGTGTGACTAAGGTCATCTCAAATGCCTCTCGTTTAATTGGTGCAGCTGCTTATTCGGGATGTTTTTCCTTCTCCCGAGCCGTCCCGATAAAGTGGCACTGACTTTAATTGGTGCAGAATCGTACCTCCGACAGGGAACCACCCAGACACCCGACTACTTCATCCAGCTGTGCCACCACTTACTCACTTAACCAGCAGCTCGTCTGACCCCCTGGGGAGGCAGTTTCTCTCATGCCCATGGCATCCCTCCAGCTGTACAAATGAACCCTGCTGTTATGACAATTGGTTTCTAAAACGGGTCCTAAGACAGAACAAAAATAATTGCTTGTTTTTCCTTTATTCCACTCACACTTATCAAATTAACTAATTAAGATTTACCATGTGATAAATGAGGAACCAGCTGTGTTATTTTGTGGTTGGAAGCAGTTGTGTATGTTGAAGCCAATTTGTAGCTATGGGCATCGTAAAATATATATTCAAAGTATTATACATTACAGGTGTTTTTCAGTGTCTTCAATGAAAACCACCAATTATTTGCAATCATTTTAGTTCTGAAAGATTAAAAAATTAATCGCGATTAATCTTGAGATTTAAAAAAATTAATCTCAGTTAATCTTGGTTTTAATCGCATATTTAATTGATACAATTACTGCATCCATTTCTTTTAAGTTTGTTTTATTACTGATGCTATTGCTGGAATGTATTTTCTATTGTTTTGGCCAGGTTACAGTATTTGCACTGTTTAGATTATTTTATTAATGTTATTAGTGTAGAATTAATACAGCAAAAAGGATTCATTGGAACTCTGTTTTGTACAGCGCAGCTAATGCTACTATAGCTTTAACTGGAAGACCTTACACACTGTGACATGGCTGCTCAACTGTGGGGGGTTTGGGGATGTCTTGGGAAGAGGGGGAGAGATCGTTACCATGGGGTACTTTGAGCAAGTTTCATTGAGCTCTGTATTCTAATACTGTAACTAAAAGCAACAAACCTGTGCCAAGGAAATAAAGATTATAGCTAAAACAGAAGAGTGAATTAATCTCCCCAAAAATTAACGTGTTAATCGCAGAAGTTATCTGCGATTAATTGACAGCCCTAAATCTCCAAATTTGTTTGATTGTTTGGTTAAAATTCTAGTCCAGCGCTTCGTGCCCAGCGTTACTCAAACAAACAAAACCCAGCAGTTTAATGTTTCATGCATGGATGTGTCTCTACCAACAAAGGACTGACTGCAGCAAAATTATTGAACACTCCATTTGCCACTGATAACAGCTATCTTGTAGGGTTATATTATTATATTATATACCTTCCATTGTTTCGATCAAAATACATCCACACTTTTATCTACAGACTACCATCTATGAAAACAAAAATCCTAGATAGGCAGATAGAATCAGGGAGAAGCTTAATGTTGCAAGCAGTATGGTGATCGATATATTGTGTATTTCCATATAGTTGTTCTACAGAAGGTGTTTGTTTGTTTTTCTTATTTAGTGCCGAATTATTTTACCCCTGATTTTCTCCCCAGTTTAGAATGTCCATTTCTGTTCCCTGCAGTAATTCCCCGAGCAGCTCAACCTGCACTCCCCTGATCTGTGTTTGTTTAAAAGTTTAACATTAAGGTTCTTCTTAAAATAAAAATCATCACTGTATCATATATAGTCATATATTGCATGAATCGAGTGCACCAGTGAATAAACGTTTTTTTAGTACGGACTCACACAGTATGTATGTATTGCAATTAGAACAAGTAAAACAATGCTGCTTTGTAGTTTACACTGAAGTATGTGTGCATCTCGAAAACCGTTGTCTGCATTGTACAGTATGTAGTGAAAATGATAGTACGGCCAATTAAATCATCATAACGTGCTTCAGTCATCCATCAGTTCCTGTGTCATATCAATCTCGTTTCTTACTTCTTTTTATTCAATTTCCTCGACAGTGACATTCTCATTGTCTTAATTGTTATTCTCAAGTCATTCTTTTAAAAGCCCATTTATCCTCTCAAGATTGATTTGAACATACATATATAACACAGTTTCTGTCTATGCGTTATTTAAAGTGTTTTTTGTAACACAGAAAAATGAGAAAGTGTCATGATTTACGTACCATTACAATAAATAGAATTCCGTTTTTTATAAAGAGCATAAATAACACACCATGAAAAATAATGTATAATTGACAGAACTATGAATATGAATAAGAAATAAAGATTAATTGATTGATTGATATATCAAATGAAATACTTATATATTAAAACATATGGACTGTAACATAATATAGTGTACATGTATGAACCAATACTTTAATATATATTCACGTGCATTATAAATATGTGATATTTGGGTCTGCAGTATAGGATGCCACCTGACAGTTTACCTGTCACCTGTGTGGCGTTTCATTTCTTTTTCAGTTCACACAATTTGTCCCAAGAAATGAAAATCAGACTTGGTCCATCAATGATGGCATTGATGTAAGTGTGTGCGTTCAACTAAACTGTCGAGTATATAAGAGCAGAAAACAAGCTTGTCAGATTGAATGGCGTTTTCCATTTATTTTAATACCCTGAAAACTATAGCTTGAAGAAGATTTGTTTGTAACCTTACAGGAAAGGGAGATAGAAGGTATGCTCCGCGATTGTCAAGATCAGAATGACAACAAAAATATGATATATGAGACCTTTCCCTTTAACCCTGTTTAAATAAATAAAGCTCGGATAAAACTGTTTTAAATCTCACATGTGACCATCAAAGATATTGCTAAAATTAACCATTTTCTCCAATGTACTGGTTTACTAAAACATTTTTGGTAACACTTTACATTAAACATCTATACTTACATTGTAATTACACTGTAATAGCACATGCTGTTACCTAGTAATTATATTGTAGATACGCTACCACATCTGTAAATACATAGCTATTACAAAATATGTGAGCAACATCCAACTATTTCATTTTGTAATTGAAACTGTTGTTACTGCAGTGTAATTGTAGTGCAGTTAGAGGGACATAATGTAAAGTGTTATCTTTTTTGAAAATTCTGGTTCAAAACTACTATTTTTTTTAAAGAACGTCATATTTTCAAGAATTGGCCACAAATAATTATTCTCATGATTTTAAAATAACAATGACCTGGTAAAGTAAATTAGTACTGAATGATAAAACAATAATATAATTGTTATATAGAGCATTCATGACCATGGCTGAAGAAGCACATTTTGCATTATCCAATTTATGACATCTTTAATGGTTTTCAGAAGGCATTTCCTCCATGTAAAAGATCATGTCCTAATGCCTCATGCATTTACCATAATATGATTAAGGCTGAACATCATTATTCTTGTGTTTTTCCAGTTCACTGAATGTGTGTATAATTATAGATAGTAATGGAGGATAGACATTCATTTTTTCTGTTATCTGTCATCTATGTTTACCTTGGTTCACTCTTGAGTACTTCTAAATTGACTGGTCTTCTTGTCCGTGGAAGCAGATGTATTCAGCTTATATCAAAACATTTGCTATAATATACTCACTGATCCATGAAGAATTGCTTTTGAATCCAATTAGTATCTCTTGCAAATACATTTTATTTCTGAACTGGTAAAATATAGGCATATGTTCATTTCTAGATTTCGTTTTGTTCATGTTTTTTTAATTCCTTATATCTATTGTTAGACAAGTAATTAACAAAGGATCAGTTTGTTGCCATATATCAACTGATAATCGATCCCTGATATCACATGATATAAATTCTATCCATTGACTTTCCTGTCTGAAAACTGTCTTAATCCACAAAAACTCAATTTCTTGAAAGGGCATATTAAGACAAGAAGAAGACCGACAATAATGGGTCTTCCTTTTGTAATGTAAAAATGACAAAACAAAGACACATTAAAAAAAAGATACTTCGCAAATAGTGTTCAGCATATCCCTATTTAGTTTTTTGTTTTATTTTAACAAAAGGACACTATTTCAACATTGTGTACATGACTGGTGTGTACATTCAGAGAATTTGTCTTTTTGTATTTTAGAAAATAAGTATGTCACCTTAAATTAAACTAGTTTGCGCCTCATTTCAGTGTGTTACATATATGGTTTCCTTTAACCCCTTAAACTCTGTCTGTTGAGTGGACATTGAAGACCCAAGCAACTCCAATACAAGACTATAATGTCCTAATGCCACTGCACAGTTGGGCTATGTGAGGAGCCATCAAGGCACTTGCATATTGAAAAAAATCTATTAAAGAACAGTTGACCGTTGCAAATTTTCTTCATTTTTAATCATAGTTCAAATGTTTTGAAGCATATTGAAAAATATACTTCCTTCTGTTTATTCTGTACAAAGTAAACCTTGTGAAATATGTAAGGTGATTTATGTGGCCACACTTTAAAGACTTATAAATTGCTACGAGTTTCTTTGTATGCTGTTACTGCAGTATATAATACACTGTTTTAAGAATATTGAGCATGGGCATGTGGTAGTAACAGAGTAATGTACACATGCCCTCCAGTTTGTGCATGTTTACAACACTTTTCCTTCCAGACAGATATGTTGTTTTTTCTTATCATGACATGCAGACAACCAGATGGTTGCTCTACTGTCAAAAGGTAGGTAAAAAATACTTAAGACTATTGCAATAAGCCAGCAGCTACTTTCACAGCAGTGGGCCAAGTCCTAATCAAAAACCAAGTCCTAATCAGACAAAAGCGGTGCAGCTTAAGTAAGGGATGCTGCTAATAGGTTAAGTTTGTCATTTCACTTTATCATGCCCAATACTAACATTCTACTGACATCACGTTGTGGCATTATTCAGGGTGTTGAGTTAATGCCAAGACCAGTAAATTGCTTTTTATGTCATTGTGGCAGGGCAAAAGCCCTGCTTGTGTAATTAGTGTCTGTGGGAATGTAAGGTTGGCAGGGATGGGGTTAATTCTGTCTCTGCCAGCAATCACAGGTGTGGCCATTCCCCAATTAGGTAATTGAGTGCTAATTGGGGAGTGGCCACCTGTATAAAAGGGAGCAGAAATCCTTTAGTTTGGTGAGTTTGGTGGTGGTGGTGGTGGTGGTGGTGGTGGTGGTGGTGGTGGTGGTGGTGGTGGTGGGGGTTTGATGTGTTACGTTTGTGTATTTTGGCCCTCGTGCCTAGTTTATTTGTTCCTGTGTGTTTTTATGTATTAAAAGTCCACGACAGCACTTCACTGCAGCTCCTGTCTCTGAGTCTTTAATTCCTGCTGGTAACATCTTGGGCCGTGACACTATCCTGTTACAGTCATTATAGTCCAAAGCAGTGGAACTCAATGTCTGACGCTGTAAGGTCATTGTTTTTTTTTTTTGTTTATCTCTATTGAAAATATACTAGTTTGATTTCAAATTTATAAATACTTTGAATTAGAATGATCCTTACTGGTAGTGTTTAACATAAAGTTCCTCAAAACAAATCTTGTGGAAGACTCTGTTTGCTTTTACAGAATAGAAGAGGTGATCTATACGGGACCCCTGGGGATTATGTGGTTCAGCTAACCTTCCCTTTCCTGATAAATACCCATCACCCAGTATCATGTATTTCTCTGGGAACACACCGTTTTCTCTTTAAGGCTGAATGCATCAGTGACTTCCTCTGGTACTTTTAACCAATTGCATATCGCATTAGCATTACTCTTGGTGTCAAAGAGTTCTACACAGCTTCCCTGTTTGCTCCCAATTACCTAATTCTTATTATGTAACCACATGTTCTTCTATATAATGGTCCTACAGGTATATTATGGTTTATGTTCAATACCAGAATATATCTGAAAAGCATTCAAAAGCCCATGTATTAAAAAGCTATCTTTAAAAGGGATGTACTAAAATGACACTCTAGTTACACATGCAGTTACATATCGGCTTCATTTCCACATGTGGAATTACAATACAGTAACAGAATATTTTACTTGCTCCTAAGAATCAGATATGATTAATTTTCAATGCAGTTAAATAAAAGCTACACTGTATCCCAATTACAACCAGTGCAACCCAGTCAACTTGGCCAGTTTGGGTTTGGCACTTCAATTATTGTTATTTTATTTGAAATAAAGAGTTATTCAAAATGTGGAATAATAATGTTAAATTGCTTTGTTGGCAATGTATGATCATACAGGTGTAAATACCAAAGCAAGTATTCAAGCATGGTGTGGCTCACAGAGGTGTGAACAGAAAAGCTAATATTAATATACATTTCAAGTCTGCTTTAAGTTGCATTTAGACTAACATGTTTCTTCCACATTAGATGTTATAGACACACCTGACCATGCTCAATGTCACCAACATGTTTTTACTATACCTTACACCTACTTTTCTTTACCTGTTTTAAAGTATTGACACTTACATAATGTGGCTACCCTGTAATATTGCTGTGTACTATACTGTATGTGACAACTTCAATTAGAAGTTCCAAAGTAACATAATTTGTCCTTAAAGACTTGTTTTAATTGTATCCATATTCTTTACAAGCATCTTATGAGTATCAAAGAAAATTTAAACCATCTGGAAAATCAGATGTCATCTTACCGACCATATGTACAAACATCTGCATTCACTAATGAAAAACATGTCAACATAAATGTTGCTAATAATGATAAGGTTGTCAAAAAACAACAGCCTTTATTTGGGTGTCAGATATTACAGGCCATCAGATTCTTACCAAACTGTAATCATAAAATGGAAATGAACTAGGTTTTTTTTTATTATTATTTTTAGTTTTTACCATCTTCCTTATCATGCATTAATTCAAGTATTTACACAGAAAATGATCACACTACAATATCTAGTATAAATACGACGAGAACAAAATGCAATTATCTTTTGCTGTTTACTGTTGGAATTAGAAGCTCTCTCGTCTCACAACGTCAGCGTAACAGCACACACACACACACGTTAATCCAAATTCATGGAAGGATCTTATGGGAATTTCACATCTGAATAACTATTATCAAAACTGAAACACCTCCTTCCAATTTTCCAGTAAGCTGGTGCTGCCTTTACAAAGTGCAGTTCGGGCTGTGCACTCCCAACAATGGCCAACCAAGGGCAATGGAATATAGTCTGTTGGCTAGAGAAATGACTGCCTTACATTTTTAATTTACAAGCAATGTACTAGTGGTATTCAAATGTAATATCTGACATAAATAAAATAATCTAAGCCCAGTGGTTTATGTAAAACATCCAACACATTAGGTATGTGTCTCTTGGCCCATGTGGAATTCTCTATGTAACACAACTAGCAAATGTGTTTCAGTCTAGTCAGTCATAAATACCAAGTGTATTCTACAATATATTCAAAACATAAATCACACAGATAGTCCATGCAGGAACCCCTTGAAAGTGGGTTTGATTGTTCCATTGTCTGCAGGCAGATCAACATAATTGAAAATCACTGAGCTTTCTGTCTAATAACTAACCCAATGTCCTCGGCGCAGTAGCTATGAGCATTGGTGATAAGCAATCTGCTGAAGTTCCCCTCATCACAACAATGAAAAGTATTCAAGTGAAAATGAGGCTTTTAAGACTGTTGAGACACGTGTAGTAGGACATGGTGTAACTGGAATACAAAGTAGTAACAATCTACAAACTAGTGGCTCAAGGTCAAGTAAGACTTGAACCAGCCCAACAATAGAATGCAATACAAATACATTCATAGTAAGCACCATTCATGCCAAAGAATCTCAGGGAGCTTCACAAATAAAAAAAAATGATATTAAAAAAATAATACACTCCTATGACACTGATACCATCACACAAGTCTATGAGTGTGACAAAATAAAAGGTATACCATATAACACAACAAATCTAAAAGTTTATGTATGTATTGCTTTTGTGTCTTAGTGTTCTGGGATCATTTGATTCTAACAAACTGGGAAAAAAATATATATACCAAAGAAAAATAATCAATAGGCTTAATACTTAAAAAAAAAATTATATATGCAAATACACCCTCCTGCTAGAAAGCTCATTGGTTTTGCCCTTTTCGTAGTTTTGAAAAATGTATCTTGTTTAAACCAGTAGAGTAGAACTTTGGGAAGAGAATAATATAAAAAACCATCAGGCGTGAATAGAATTTATGTAGCTGCCAAACTTTTTTTTCCTTTAATTTGCTAAAGCGATTCAGTACCAAGGGAACTGCAGACCTTACACTGAAAACAGTAAACCATTTTCTATCAGTCGTCTAAGTGAATAATGTTTCCTGTAGTTTAGACTCATTTCATACAAGCGCTTGTGCTGAATTTTAACATAGCTTATTATGTTCGGTTAACTACAGTAGTGAACTGTGCTATAATGACACTTTGTATAAAAAAATACTATATTAGGTATTTAGCAAATTGCATGGACAGCAGCTTTTATGAAAGAGACCCTGGAGACTGTAAGGTGCAATGTGCCAGTTCAATAGCCTTTCATGCCTTTCCCCACTGGAGACCCTGTGCTCAAATCCAGACCTTCTGAAAAGGGGGTGCTGGGCTCCCTCTTGATGGTACTGTACATCCGCTTATCCAAGGCTGTATATACACCGGCTGGATGCTTATTGGAAACAGTTTAAGATCCCTATTTGAGTTAAAAGCATTGTCTTCCAGTGCATTGTCCAAGCCTGATAGCTAAGTCAGTTGTATTTGACCTAGCATACAGGCAATGGCTTCAGTCATTAAAGTTGTGTAGTGTTATGTTTCTCATCACATAAACACATCTGAATTAAAATGGACCGAAATACAACATTATTGTCCAATTCATGCTTGTGTTAGAAGGTCACAACCATGGACACAAAATGTTTTGAAAACAGAAAAGAGATTAGTCTCAGAAAGATAGACCCTGTTGTTCTCTCTGAGAGTCTACCATGGACTGCTGATGTACTAGTTCATACTGGCATGCACAATTCCCCTTTAGCAGTACAGTATGAAACATGGCACCGCTTAGACTGGGTATCTGACTGGTATTTTCTTGGATGATTCACATTCTTAATCATTAAATAAAACGGATGGGAATACCACCCACCCACACTGCCCAATCGCTTCTGTGCTTGTAAAAATCTGAAATCTGTTTACTGGATTTAGAGCTAGGAATTAGTCACAAGTTAATTTAAAGAAGTGAAATGTCAGGAAACTTAATTGTGACTCTTTTTTAAGATTAGACTTTTAGGATGTGACATAATCCACTGTGACAAATGTATTTGTGTTTAATACATTAAACTAGTCATATATAAGCTGCCTCCTAGATTAAAACTAAACCCAATGTGTAGTTATTAGATCAGTGTGACATTCAGCTAATGAATGTCCTTGATGATTAACAACCTGTTTACACGACCACTGAAATGGAAACACTATGACCCTCAAAGGTGTGGGTTACAAACAAAACTCGATTAATACACAGCCAGTGGGTCTGTCTCCATACATGACTGAAGAAAATATAAGTTTGGAAAAATGTCACTAAAATAACATCAACTTCTAAGCACAGGATTTGTTTCAGTGGACTATGAAATGAGTTTAACTTCAGTGTGTCAGTCTTAGGATATGATACGGTCACTCATTTTAGTATTATAGTTGGTGGTCTGGTGTTTTGCAAATACACCCACCCCTCATTATATCCCCCCTCGCTATACTGCAGATTCGGATATATCACGATCCTGGAGTTGGCTCTTCAATTTTACAGTCTAACTGTGCATGCCTTTGCTGCAATATACATATGCAATTTCACTTAGAATTACTGTTCTTGTTTTTTTGTACTGCACATCACAAACAAAAATATACAAAACAATTAAAAACAAAGCATTAATATCATACAGTTATATGCACACACATTGCACAATAACACAAAGCAAATCAAATATCTATGCTGAAGCGGTTTTTATTTTAGCTAACGAGGTGTTCACTTGTGGCAGTAATGTACTAGCAAAAGTCACAGGGCAGTGATGTCAGCTCCCTAGCAACAAGCATCCTATGTTGGGAGTGAATTCTTTCAATGCAGCAGGTTTGTGCATTTGAGAAAGGAGAGGAATACTCATGAAATCAATTGGAGACTTAAGTTGATGAGAAGCAATTACCCTCCGCAGTACGAATTATATATATATATATATATTAGAGGTCAGCACGAAAATGTAGAAAATATGACAATACAGTTGTAAGCGTGGGTCTCTGACCGGTGTAATAAATACAGTGTTAAAGCAAGCTTTGCATTAAGCCTTTTCTTAACTGACAGGATATCAAGGTTTTAGAACAACAACAACAGCGGAATATGGCCAAAATATATCGCAAAGAATCCTACAGCATGATGCGCATTTAACATTAATAACTGTATTTAAACTGAGATGTTTATCATTATTATTATTATTATTATTATTATTATTATTATTATTATTATTATTATTATTATTATTTCGATGTTCCCAGTACTGAAAAAAGGTTACACGAGTCTACAGATCTGAAGGGACTAAATGTACGTGTACTATATAATATTTAAATATGCATCATATATGTGATTTTCTACCCATGTCAACCTCTAATACATATATATATATATATATATATATAGACACACACACACACACACACACACACACACACAATACTGTATGTTCAAGATTTTCTAACCAGCAATGTTCTATCAGATTGTACTGCTTAATTACTCTGTGATGGCTCTGCTGGCTCTGCATGTTCCCAGAAGCAGAGGCCTGCTACACAGTTGGCCACAAGATAATAAAATAATGACTTTCATGCGAGTCACTCGTTAACTGTTTTCACTGTCTTAATGTTTCTGATCATATTGAACGTTTGTTCTCAAAGTTTGGAGCTGAGATTATTGCAGGCAGAAATCTATTTGAAGAGAAAGGCTGGTTCGTTTAACCTGTGCTGTAAACACTGCTGAACACCACTGAACTTTCTTTGAACTACGCAAAACACCATTACATGGTACACATCTTGACAGCTTTAAAAGTGTAGTGTCTCTAAAGGTTTGAAAAAACACTTCCTTAACCAGTATTAGCTTCTGTAGGAAGAAAATGGCTGGAGACAGTTAACGTTAAGTAGCCATTGGATTGCGCCTTGCCTCCAGGGTTCAATAGCGTGTGAATCTGCTGTGTGCAGTGCACATTGATCTTCAGTCATCCTCAATTGGAAGTGGCTTGCAGTGACAAGGTGACATAGTGGGTAATTTAAAACAGGTGGAGAAATGGGGGTAAATAATTGAAACCATCATGTGATATTGTTACTTTTCAAGAAGCAGGTGGAATCAATAGAGTTGAAGGGTCAAGGGTCAATAAGAAATTATTTTTAAGACCAGGATTCAAAGAAAACAAAAAACTGGCAACACATGCCTGCAAGAGAGGGGTTGAAAATTAATATTGTGGCTGACTGCATTTCCAAATACATTTTGGAAAATGAATCCATGAATTCTTTATTGGCTGCAATAATTGTACCATTAGCAGAAAATTCTGCTATTTTGTTTTCCTTTTTTTCAATGAATGTTTTGCCCTTAGTTAAAAGAAAGCTGTATTACTAATCTTTACACATGATACTGTACAGTGACTGGCATCGCTCCAATAATCCCATTAAGCTCTTTGTGCTGTGCTTCCAATAGTTTTTGTTGTTTTGCATAACTTTGTTTTGGTTTGATGCAATTAAAAACTGCAGCACATTTGTAAATCAGACTACAACAGAGAACTAAAAGCCAGAAAAGAATGGGCTTGAATCCTGAAAGAGATACACTGACTGTGTACTCTAATCCTGGGCAAATTGTTTCAGTAAACCTTCTTTTTTCTTTAAACCTCAGAGTTTTAAAACATGGAAAACTGCAGAGCCATGCTGAAAATTTTAAATGGGCCATCAAAGGGAACTAAAAATGAATGATATTGCTGAAATGGAGGACCAAATAAAATTAACTTCCAATTATATATTTTTACGGTTAATTCTCTGTTCACCCCTAGGCTTATATTAGAGGGGAAATATCCCTTAATAAGAAATATGCCATATACTGTAAAACTGCAATTAAAATAGAAAAAAAATTGCCAAGCAACAATGCAATTGGTTCTGTTCACTGTCAGTTAGCGGCAACAGTCAATAATACATTAAATTGGTATCCTTGTTATGTATATAAAGGTCTAGGGTAAAATATACCTAGTTTATCTGTAACATGTATGGTTTCCTTTGTTGATTTAATTACTGATTTATTCATTCAGTGTTTTGTAACAAGGCAATGCACATATGGTCTACTGTCGGTAGTCAAACAGATTGGACATTCTGAGTTGTGTTCTGAAAAATTGTATTTAGTCATACAGCATTACTAAAGGGTAAATACATGAATCCAGGAACAAAGCCACAGTATTGGATTAATACACAGTTCAGTATTGGATTTTAATACACAGTAACATCCGCCACTGCCTTTATAATAGTTTACCGTGATATTTTCACAGTTTTGCCATGCTGTTCCCATGGCTTTTAGCATAGTTTACTCTAGTTTGCTATGTTCATTAATATGTTTAACCATACCGTGCTATACTTTACAGTGCACACCTATGCTTTACCATGCTTTCACTGTGCGTTGTTCCACTTTGCTAAGCTGTTACTATGGTAAACTTGTATAAGGGTGCTAATATCTGTAGAATAAAACATTTTGAAGCCTTACAGAACTTTTGCATTATGATAATATATTTACACAAAAAAAAAAAAAAAAAAAATCTTGGCAGAACCATTTGTTGACCATGTGTCAACACCATTTGGAATAAATACTGCACTGTGGTCTCGATGTGGTAGCCCACTGGAATTGACAGTGGGACTGCAGTGGATTACCAGAGTGGATTGGTTCATTCCATTGTGATACTATTGGTATGTCAAAATATGAAAATGTTACCACAGCGGTATCATTTAATGCACTAATATTACAAAATCAATTGTCATTATAGTTCCACTGCATTACCACTCAATATAATTTTGGGGGGGTGAGGGGGGGGGAAGTCTTTTTTTCTCAAATGTTTCATTTTCAGCTAAGCGTTTAATGTAATTAACTACAACAACTAATTAAAAAATATTATTCTCACGTCTACTGTAGCTGCAGGCGTTGGAGGAGCAAACATTTCACAATTTTGTTCCAGTTGCCAAATTTTAATTTCCAACCGCAAACAGTGCAGGGACATAAAGAAAAAAGAACATTCTGATCCATTTCTACAATATGGATATGCATTCTGTAGCTTGCGTGACAACAGCCTTCGTCTGGTTGAAAAACAACACCTTTATCATTTTAGCAGTGTCTTACATTCTCACAGTCCTGCTGCAGCTTGCATCAGTTGTTGGTCCTCAGTGCTCACATCTGTTCATTCATGGATTTAGATAACATGACCAGGAGAGTTCACAGTCACGGAGGCCCCTTTTTTAATGTATCTTTTTAATTATTTTAAAACAAGATCTTTATGCTGCCTTACCATGGAAGAAAATCGAATGTTATTTTATATCAGATACAAATACTGTATGATGATGACTGTATTAAACATGCCAAATATATCTGAGTGCGGAAACACAAATATGAAGAATATAATATAAGCTGTACATGTGTATGTTACACTAGTGCTTTAAGCCCTGTGATCAAACCAAGAAAAAAAGGTTAGTTAAGGTGATTCTAAGTCAAATCTCAAAAGACAAATGTAATATTCATTACATGGTTATATAATAATAATAATAATAATAATAATAATAATAATAATAATAATAATAATAATAATAATATGATGATGATGATGATGAACATCTGAACAGTCCAACGTATTTGGGATGTGAATTCCATCCACCCATGGATACTGATCTTCTGAAAGCTAGTAGGTTAATTTGAAGCAATTTTAAAACATTACTGGATATAATCCAACATGGCTCCTACATCCCAGCCCGGCATCCATGCTCACCGGAACTGCTCGTTATCCTGAACATCCTCCCAGCTCTCCCCTCGTTCTTAATAAAAAGCTTTATAAAGTATTCTGCTACAAATTATTGATCAAAAAAAAAAATAGGGCGTATCTCATGATTAGTCATACTTGCCCCTGGCATCTGATAATGGCGGCCATAAGGAAACAAGCTGGCTGTGACTGCATCAGCGCTCAGAGAATATCACGGACATTTGCAGAGCTTTTTTCAGATGTTATATTAATAAAATAATGACGCATTATTAAGGCGTTTGGTGATAAAACGAGTGATCAGGAGATGATTGATCGGTATGTACGACTATTATTATTATTATTATTTATTTCTTAGCATATGTGAAAGCTATAGCGAACGAAAGGGTGGGACAGGGCTGGAGATGCCTAGTGAGTGCTTTGTTGATATGCAGGGCCTTTTAAAGCTGTCTGACTGTGGAAAAAAAATACTTTTAAACAGCGCATCTAAAATTAACTGCGCGTGTGAAAATAAATTGGACCTGACGCGCACTTAATAAATTGACTGCAAAGGGTTAATAAAAACATCAAACTCCATCTTTGCTTGCAATAAAATAACCTGTGCTGTTAAACTAGGGCAACATTGGCAAACATTAAATTTTAGTTGCTCTTTCTTTATAGAGCTGGCGTAGTCGGATTACTGCATGGCACGGCGGTGGCTTAGCCTGAGCGTAGTTGCCCTCGAGGTAGCTGCCCATGGTCCTGTGCTGGATTGGCACAGTTGCCTTCGCCCCCCGTGACAGTAGTACATCAGTGAAAATCACAGACAGTTTTGAAATACATTCATATTACTAATAAGTGTACAGCTTCAGATGCCTTTCCTTCACCTTTTTATGATGCTCTGAGTTCTGTTGACATCCTATTTTTCTCGGCGGCTGAAACTGCACTGAAGAAGGCAGATAGCCAGAACATTTGTCAGTGAGACCTAACTTTCCTTTAGCATTATTAACAGTTCTAGAACCAAAGAATAAAACAATGAACAGTCCTATGCACTGAAAAAATCGTACAATGTATGTTCTTCAGTGACAGGTTACAGGTTTGCAGCTAATGGTACCAAAACCTTCCATGTCTTAATGAGTCCTGAGGTCAAATCCATTATCCTAACCCATTCATTATGTTGTTCTTCTTACTAAATCCATTATCAGAAGGAACCATTTAGTGACCTTTCTGAGTCCCTGCAATCCAATGAATCTTACATTACCCTGATATTCAGGAACATTAGTCTAATGTGCTTCCAAAGATCATTGTCTCTGAGCAGTATGATAAGTTTGTGTGAGAAGCATAAAGCATATAATGTGTAATAAAATCTGGCTTTTAATGAACCATACTGGCAAAGGGAATTGTATTATAATTCAATACAGACACTCCCTTGATTAAGAAGTGAAGCCAACAAAGACAGGTTAATGCCTACTGTACATTAAGTGGTGCTATTAGGCTGAGCCATTCGTCCCACTCTCTTTCTCCATGACTGTTCATTTCCAGCTGAAAGGTTAACATTTTTCATAGCAGATCATTTATGTGTTTTAGGGCACTCCGGTAATTGCTATAGTTCAAAAGTCACCGTTTTTATTACCCAAGAGCCAGAGATGATCACCATGTTTTAAGCAATGGGTATTGTACTGCATTATCATCATAACTTCACTTTTCATGCAGGCTTGTAACGGAAACTGTCTAAAAATACCTAACTGGGATAACAATGTGCTCAAAAGTGCATAAGATTAATCATTCATGGAACTGCTAAAGAAAGAAGGAGATGAACAGACATTTTTTTTGAATATACATCTAGATTTAGATTATTAGAAATTCAATAGCATTTTATTTTTCATACAATATGTATTGTAATTGTAAGTTTGTTTAAATTCCTCTTTTTGTTTGTATATCTATCTGTGGCGGGGTATCCCTGCCCATGTGCGTTTTTTTGTGTGTTATGTGGTGTGTTATTGTTTGTATGTATTTATTTATTGGTGCACGGGGCATGGTTTGGGTTATGTAGCACGGGTGATTTAAAATGTGTATTTGTATTTGGGCACCGGTGTGTCACAAAATAGTTCACGTGCAGACTGTGCCCGGACTCAATTGAATGGTTGATTAGCAAGCGAGTCCTGGCACAGCTGCATAAAAAGAGGCATTCACTGGATGTTGGGTTGTTCAGCATGATACTTGTTTGTTCCGTGTCTGTTTGTCTGCCTGTTTGGCCACCGTGCCGTTTTGTTTTGAGTGTTTTGTTTGTTCATACTATTTACAATAAACTCACACATCAGCGCCTTCACTCACCCCAGTAATGTGTCTATTTCCTGGTCTGATGTCACCACAACGCCTATATTTCTAATTTTTATTTCCAGTTGATTTAGTTGTATCGAAAACAGGAGTGTCTTCAAATCTGCAGAGCAGACTAATGAGTCCTTAACAGTGTATTTGTAACATTACTGATTTTTTTTCAAATTCCCAGCTTCCCAATACAGAGATTGTATTTCACAAAAAAGGGGGAAATGTATCCCATAAACAGTACTTTAATATGCAGCGTTTATTGCTGGATATAAATATAAAATTACACTTGTCTGTGGATTGAAGAACAACCTACTTTAGTTCCAAACATTCATAAAAATAGCTGATCTATAAATACCACATGCAGAAGACGTACTCACTGATTTGCAATTCCACTCAGAAATCGGATTTCACCAAGGTTTCAGATGCCTTGGAAATATAGCAACACTGCTGCTGTTTTAAAGAATAATGTGATGTAATAATAACATTCATCCCTATGTAGGCAGGCTGTAAATAACTCCAATACAAATAATAATAATTAAAGCCATAAAGCCTTGTTAACAATACAACAGCATTGGTAGAAGGCATTTATGTAGAAAAATCCATCTCTTTATAGCTTTTCTTTTTCTACACCGTGTGCTTATTAAGCCCAAGTGTGTTGCACAGGCTTCTTTCAGAGCTGGATAATGTGCAACTGACAGCCTCTTTGTAGTAACGAGAATTGCTTGCCAATTTAAATGTGTGTTTTAATCCAGTATACTAAACATCCACAAAGGATAATGGCAAACCTGCAGATGGTTCTGTTGTTTTTGAACTCAAAGTATGCAGCATAGAATAAAATCTACATCCACACAAATCTAAAAGGAAACAGTGGGGACAAAGCATTGGCTTTACTCTAAGCTCCATAGAGTTGTGTTACAGAACTAAACATATGTCTCCAAACACACTGCAGACAGACAGTTCATGTCATATAAGTGGGAAACTATGGGAATAACCCATTGCTCAGTAAAATGCAATCACTTTTTGGGGGTCTGGGTTCTAAGTCCGCTTCTGATTTGCCCCATGAATATACTCAAAACAAATAAACAGATCAGTATGTCATAGCTTAATTGCTATAGGTGTCCACAGTTCATAGTTCTTTCCAGTTTTTCCCTCTTCATTTGTATCAATTATATGTTTTTACAAGGTTGCCCTATATTGGAACAGCCCATATGTAAAAGTATCTCTGAATCTACTGCCAGAACAACTTGTCTGCCACTTTTTTACGGGTTAAATCAATTTGAGATAAAGATCCATAAAAGGTTAGTTTTTAAAGCTACAACTTGGTATTTCTCATTCTCATTCTTGCAACAGATTTATCTGACAATCCCACTTTCAGAGCTTACATCCTATGTCACTCAACTGTGGTCTTCAGTGCAAAGACTTCGAAACGATCTCCTCCAAAGGGCTCAGTATTCGATCAGTGTCTAAAATAGGTACATCTTTCCTCTACTGTCAATCAGTGCTTTTATGTTCCTGTACGACCTTTCAGTGGACTCCACGTATTTGTGATGTGTGATTGTGACGTTCCAAACAGTGAGGGTTTTGTAAACCTTTCTGGTACATTTTTGTTCAAAGTGGACAAAATCTGCTCACTTTAAGACCATCTCTTTTAAGTAAATAGGTACAATAAATGTTTTCTGTAAAACATCATACACTTGAAGTTGAAAAGTAGACTTTAAGTTAGTTTAAGGAAACAATAAAAAGAAATTAAGTACAGTACATCATTAAAAAAGTTAATTGAGAGCTTAAGTTGGAATGAAAACCAGAACAGGATCTTAGTTGCCCATCTCACATTGAACTTCCTTGGATATTAATAGAGGATCACAAACCTTTCTCGACATGTCTGAGATTGGACAGATCGGTTCTCTTGCATACAGAAGTTCATGTTTCAGCACTAGTGATCCATCCTGTTGTCTACTGTGCTTTCTGTCAGGTCCAGCATTGCAGACTGACCCCATGCAGTCCCAACAGCTGGAGAGGGTTCAGCATCGTGCTGTCAGGATCATTATGCCACCTGCATCTTGAGAAATAGCTCTCTCCAGCGCTGCTGGACTGCCCACCCCACTCTGATCGATGACTTTCAGAGTGCCAAAAACTCTGTGAAGAAATGCAGCACCCCAGCTATTAACCAAACCATCAATCTCAGCTTCAAAGCAGACACGGTCACGCTAATGCTTCGGGACTTTTATTAATAGCAGAGAGAAATGTTTTTTTTTTTTTTCAAAGTGTGCCTATTGAAAATATGCTTGTGACTGTGTAACATGTAAGATACCTTCTGTGCTGTAACTAATTCTGTATGCCATTTTATTATAGTTTTTTGTTTTACTTTATTGACAGAGTTGTTGTTTTCTTTTGAGATTGCTATTCACACACAAAAAAATGTAATGGTTTACCTTTGTTATATTCTCTATACAGATGTTAAAAATAATCCCATACAACATTTCCTGCACTAAAATGCCTGACAAAAAGCACTGTAAAACATCAAACTACAGGACTGCCATACTCCAGTTTGCATGTTATCATCAGAAAGTCAATAAAATGTAAAAACTAGCCCACCTTATCTATTACTGTATTTACCTAGTTTAATAACACTGTGTTTTTTGTATGCAATATTAGTTTTCTTTTATCACGTTGTCTCATGTGGAACAGTACACATGTACTGCTGTTTCTAATTAAAGCTTACCAAAGTACCCTGTGTTTTCTGTTTAACCAACCTGCCAACAATTAACAAGAATGGCTCTGCAGTGGCTGTGCCGGCCCACGCTATGTTTAATGCTGCACCTGTGCCATTAGAATGATCATGGACCAATGCAGAAGGGAAACTATGCACATGCTAATCATATGAATTTCATATTCAGAAATACAAGTCACTTTGAATTAAAAGGTTTTCAGAAAAATGTCCAATATCCAATCTGATGCAAATCTGAAAGTATCTAATAGCACCTGACACAAGCCTCCTGAAGTGTCAGCTGTTTCGTTATTATAAATTTTACTTAGGCATCAATTTGACAGAAGCAAGTCCTTTCAGTCACTGATAATGTATTGGTTGATTACTGTTGGGTGCTTCTGTCTAAATTATCGTATTTGTGACCATCTGAGCAAAACAAAATAAGATGTATTGCTATTTACATTACCTTGTAAGCTTTAAACCATACCTCTACTGTAAATCCTTGCAGTTTTGTTAAAGCCATACACTACATAATGATGGTTTAAATATCTTATTCTGGTTTAAAGCACAAAAAAACCAAAAAAATACGAAATCTCCCATCAGCTGTCTCTGAGGCCCTTTCAGCTTATAGCCAGATGAACCAGCCAGATGTACGCAGCTTGTTGGCTGCCTTGATGCTTCGATAATTCTCATTACAGTAATTGTTGCTTAATGTTTCCATAATCTGTTGCTTAAGGGAACAGTTTTCCTTTCCATAATACCATCACAGGGCCATACAGATTCCCTGCAGCCCCTTTTTGTCCTGAATTAATTAAGGATCTCCACACCTGGCCAGTACCCCTCAAATACAGCTGCCTCAACACAGGGGGGTTGCTTGGTCTGGTAAGTGACTGATCAGTTTTGGGAGGCAAATTAAATGTTAATTTTATAATTCTACCACATGCTGCAAGTCAGCAACAGAAATCGACATCTGCAGCCAAAGCAATGATGAATTTAAACTTTTATTATACCGAAGGCACAGTCTGACCGGAGTGAAAGCATGTTCCCATCAATATTCATTAGGCAGAGAAAAAGATATTGGATTTGATACAGTAGAGAACTTCAAACTAACCAGTCCAAGTAAAGCCTACCCATTTTCCCTCTCTGTGTTTTGCTGTACTTTGCTGGATTTTAGTAGTACCTGTATTATACATCTTATGGTGTAGTGCAGAAAGGAACACAATTAGAAGATATAGCAGGATTTTCAGTATATGAATCAAAATATGATCTGTTTCAGGCATATCATTTAACATTTTATGTATATTTATTTTTTCATTTAAAACTTGTTTTGTCAGAAGTACATAATTAGAGTACTGCTAGGATATGCATTCAAGTGAATATTTGCTGTTCCCCACTTTGCAGCGTGTGTACTTTCTCTCGCAACACTCACCAACATAAAATAAAGGTGGCAAGGGGTTTTGTTGAATTGATCCTATGTTGTAATTATTCAGATTATTTTAATAGTAACTAGGCTCCAGCTGCGCCACCAAAAAAACAAAAAAGGAGACTGACTCCATCTTAAACTGAATAGCAGATATCTCAAACTAATTTGATTTCAATATATCTCAAACTCATTTCGAGATATATCACATTGGATTTAAGATATCTCAAACTGACTTCCTGTCTAGTTTGAGATATCTCAAATTGACTTCCTGTGAAAATGCTCTATGTTTTGAATGGACTTCCGGCTCATTTTAAGATATCTCAAACTAGACAGGAAGTCAATTCGAGATATCTCAAATTCAATTCAAGATATCGCAAACGGGACAGGAAGTCAATTTGAGATATCTCAAAATGCATTTCAGATATCTCGTTTAAATCTCCAATTACAGATATCTCGAAATGGAGCTTTAAATTAGATATTGCAAAATTAATTACATATATCTCTAATTCAGTTACAGAAATCATGAATTGAATTTGAGATATCTTGAATTGACTTTCTGTCCAGTTTGAGATATCTTGAAATACTAGCTATTTGATATTTGAAGTACCTAAAATATGCTTGATATTTACGTGATATTTACGCGATCTAAGATTAAAGTGAGTTCCCTGCCAGAACAACCACTTTGCTTAATCTATTTAAATAATATGTTGTCTGTTTTTATCTATATAAGAAACCAGCAATAGTAAGTTTACATACAAAAGTGTAAGCCTGATCCTTATCGAATTGTATTTGTTTTAAAAAAACAATTTTTAAGGATTTTCATTCCAACTTAAGCTCTCAATTAACTTAATTGATCTAATTATTTGTTCAATTGGACATGTTTAATATTTTTTCAAAGTCTTTTAAAGTTGATGATTTTAAAAATGCAATTGATTCAAGGTACACAACCTATAAAACATTCTGAGGCCTGGAGAGAAGTGTTCAATTTGTCCAATTAATCAAATAATTACACCAATTAAGTAACAGAGAGCCCGGGTGGAACGAAAGCCAGAAGACACTGTCGCCCTCCAGGAACTTAGTTTGACACCCCTGGACTAGCAGTTTCAATAGAAAGCCTATTGAAGATTGAAAGGGGGCTGGGGGGGGGCTCTTGTTACTCTTTATGTATCACTATGTATTCAGTTCCTTCTGTAATTATTTAATTAATATGTAGCTTGTTTTGTTGTTTTGTTGACATTTTAAATTTTTATTAAAAGAATGCGGCTGATTTAAACTATTGATATGCAGATAGAAGCACAAACAATAAGAGTGTAAAATGGCCAAAGTAAAGAGATAGAAAATAGATCTGGTACAGTGTACACTGTAATTAATTATCCCTTCTGTTCTCTTTGTTCTTTCAAAACAATATATCTTTGAGAATGCATTGTTTTTCAATTACATGTTTGTGTATTGGCATATGTATTATACATTGCACTTAAAGGTTATGATATTGTTGTATTCATCAAGTATTTCAATTTAATGTGCAGCCTTAACTCAGTCACTTGGCATTTTCTAAAAAGTGGCAACCTTAAAAATAATTACTTTTTTGCATATAAAATATCTGCAATTATTATTTCTATGTTGTACCAATGGATACGTTTGTTAAGAGGTTCAAATATAATTAAATTCCAGTGCATTAGCTTTAAGTGGTCCAATCCAATTACAACTTGAGAAACATTTTCAATTTTTTTTTTAATAGCTTAAATTTTTAAATAAATAAATAACAAGAGGTATCATGGCAATTAAACAATTTAGCAGTCAGCTGAACTCAATCAAAATGCATATATAATACAATACTTTTTGGAGAATAGCGTGTACAGTATATACCAAGGGTGGCCAAACTTCATGACACTACGAGCCGCATAACAACATTTCCATATGGTCGAGAGCCGCAAGTGGATGACAAATGCACTGTATTTATTTTGAAAGGGATTACAGTACCTGCTCATGACGAGACATAAGACGCATTTAAACATGCATTTTTTTTAGTCTAGCGCCAACACTCCAATTGTATAAAAAGATTAATTCATCTGAATAAGGACATTTGCCACATTTCATGCTTGCCATACAAAACTTGCTTGAGTTGCTAAATCAGCTTCTTTACTGAACGCCAAATGCAGCATCTGCCTTGAGTCTGATACAGGAGGATATTCATATGAAAATGTGCTGTGATTTGTTTCTTAATGACGTTTGAGGTTGCTCGCCTTGTAGTAGGCAACAGGCTACAGTGTGTAAGTGATTTGTTGCAGATGAGAGAGGTTTACCACTGTTTTCAGTGAAAGCACACTCTTCCTCCCAGTCTGGTTTAAAGCCACATACTTTCGTTTATTACTCGTGGAGGGTTTGCTCAATGCCATTGTCCACGAAACAAACAAGCACTTAATTTAAAATTATGAAATTTTCTTTCAACTGCACATCCGGCTTCAAAATACGCATGTGCCAGCGAGCGGAGTCGAAAGTCAACAAGTGACGAATCCTTGCAGTGAACATGCAGGCTCAAAGAAACAGGAGAGAGAGCATGAGAGAGAAGAAAGAATAATTAACACGAATACAGAGAACACAAATAATAAACTTCATTTCATTCGAGCCGCAAGGTGTGCGTCACCCAGCATTTCACCGGGAGCCGCACTTGAACTGCCAAAGAGCCGCGGTTTGGCCACCTCGGGTATATACTATCTAAGATTTTTTGACATACCAGTAGAATGAGTCAAGCTCATACATTTCTAAAATGTTCAGTTAAACAGATTTACAATCCCAAAAAACAAGCGACACACTAAGAAAATAATTTTAAATTAAAACATAATTATTTAACAATAACTGGCCCCCCTTCACTGGAGGTGCACCAGCAGGCATTCTGAGATGCAGCACCAAAGGCACAGTACGCCACTCCCAGAAGAAGTTTGTGTATTAGAACCAGCTTTAGCTGGGTCGATTGTGGTCCACACCTACAGACTAAAAGAATTGAATCTATTCAGTCTTGAACAAAGAAGACTACGCGGTGATCTGATTCAAGCATTCAAAATTCTAAAAGGTATTGAAAATGTTGACCCAGGGGACTTTTTCAACCTGAAAAAAGAAACAAGGACCAGGGGTCACAAATGGAGATTAGATAAAGGGGCATTCAGAACAGAAAATAGTAGGCACTTTTTTACACAGAGAATTGTGAGGGTCTGGAACCAGCTCCTTAGTAATGTTGTTGAAGCTGACACCCTGGGATTCTTCAAGAAGCTGCTTGATGAGATTCTGGGATCAATAAGCTACTAACAACTAAACGTGCAGATGGGCTGAATGGCCTCCTCTTGTTTGTAAACTTTCTTATGTTCTTCTTATGTTCTTATATTGATCAACATCAGCTTTTTAAAGTGGAGACAACTCCTGCATAAACAAGGATCCTCCCATTATTAGCCCACCACTCCAGCATTACTGCATGTACGGTTACAGATGCATTTCCAATAAATGGGCAGGGCAATATATCTCAAATGTATTCCTCATGAACTAAAACTTAAATTATTCAACAGTAATAGCTGGTCTTCACTCAGTATCACTAATCACAAAGCACACAAGCAGCATCTGTAACCAACTACTGATGCACCCCATTGAGCACATTCTACCTCCCCTGATGATCTACCCAGAAATGACCTACTGCGCTACACTTCAACACCTCCTTGCCTTCTCTTTATCCACTTGGGTGTAAAATGACAAGAAACTGCATTAGGATTCCCCTGGGAAAGCTTCATAATGCATAAACGCTGCTCGGTCTTGAGGAAAGCTGGGACACAAACGTCTCCTCTGCTTGGTTCTCTGGGTCTGTGTGTGCTTGATTGATTTGATTTGATTGTTTTATGTTCTGTCTGTGTTTACATGCCTGTTTGCCCCTGTTACAGAAGTTCCCATGTACAGTAACAACCACAAGGCGACATGCTGGAATTTGTTTTCATCGTTTTCACACCAGAAATAAAAGAAAAATGTCTGACCTACATACAGTTACAACTTATAGAAGGATGATTGGCCAATGTGTGATTGACTTCGCATCCACTTTCACGATAATTCACAGGTAAAAGAATGAAAAGTATATGATAAGAGAATACATTTTTTTCTTCTATTATTGCTGAGCATTATAATGCCACCCTATCATCCTTCTGCTCTGATGTGCGCCAATATAAACTAATGCTATTTTCCACCGTTATACCACCACCCTCGTAGTCTGCCATCTGCCAATGCACTGCACATGTACATAAATGAATTAGTCTCCTTCACCTTACCTCCAGGAATATACTCATAACCAATTCAAATTCAAAAAACAACTGCTAAATCTTTAACATGATATTCTTGTGTACTAAACAGTACACACCAGTAACATTGTATACTGAAGAAAAACATGTTAAGTTTTTGTACAGCTATGGCCAAAAGTTTTGCATCACCCTATAGAATTAACTAATTTTGCTTCATAAAAGTCGAATGAAACCTGCTGCATAGTGTTGGTTAACATATTGAATAACATATTGAATTGAAGTAGACAATGAAATCACAGGATATTCAAACTTAGAAACGTGATTGGCTGTTACGTTAAGTCCCAGAAAAAATGCTGTCTGACGGTTGACAGAGAATTTCATTGACAGAGGTTTTCCATGACTCGAAATTTGAGTGACTGAGGTTTTCCATGACTCGAAATTTGAGTGACAGAGGTTTTCCGTGACTCGAAATTCAAGTGACGGCAGACACAAAATACAAATGATACCTGATACAAATAATGGCTGACATGAGAAACACATGAGGGATGACAGAAAAAATGATTGAGAAATGACGACTGATCACCAAACTAAATTATCCATGACAAAGAAATTCCTGATAACTGACGCTGAGACGTGAGAAATGACGATGAGAAATGACAACTGATCGCCAAAATGATCCATGACAAAGAAATTCCTGATAACTGATGCTGAGACGTGAGTAATGACGATGTCCTTAAATGGACACCGTAGAATTGGTCGCAGCTACAGTTCACCACAGCAATAACAAAGCTTTGTTGCAGCAGCCACATCCATGTTATTACCTGCCTCACAAGTTTAAATACTGAGGCTAAACGCAGCTTGATTGTCAGGCATGCCCCCTAATCACTACTAATAAAAGTGTTATGGTAGTGAGTGTGCTTTGCTGGCTACATACGTTTCGGCCATAAGCCCCTTTTCAGCTGTGGAGAAAGAAAAGTAAACACAGATCAGTAAACTGTATCTTTAAAAACGCTTGCTGAACAGCGTTGATTTTTTTTCTGCATAGCTGAAGAAGGGCTTTCCTTATGTATGTATGTATAGAACTTCACAGTACAGCCTGTCACTTCTATGCAGCTCCAAATCTCTGTCGACAGTGCGGTATTTTGGTTTTCCTCAATCAGCTTGAAAGCTTTTTCATCTCCCTTCTTTTTCCTTCTTTTAATTTCATTCTGTTCGCTAGATCTATCCATTTCTTTCTTATTTCCACTAATGTTCTTTGCTCCTCTGCAACAGTGTTTACTGCATCAGTGATCATCTGCATTTTTTTTTTCTTTTCTTCGTGACTTAAACTTCCAGAAAACTTGCCACATAGAACGGATTTGTGTTGGTCAGCCATTTCAATAATTGTATCATTTATTTTTTTGAAAATAAGCATAGCTTTCCTTTGCAACTCTGCCATTGTGTATTTACCTACTCACTCACTGTGCTCACTCAGAGTGATCGCAAGCGACGGTACTTGCGAAGTGCTTTATGAAATGCACAGAGCGACAACCTTTACGATGTTGCAACCTCATCCCAACTACATCGCAATTGCAGGACTTTTTTTGAAAAGGGCCCCTGGAGAATAGTTTTGCCTCTTGCAATCCCTTGTATTGTTGCATATATTCGTTCATGCTTGCTAACCATATCGGCAATATGTACAACGAAAACACAGGTAGCACGAAATAATTGTCGAGCTGTTATTCCAGAAAATAAAAATCCCTTGTCCCTGTCCTTTTTTATTTTGACAAGGGTTTACAACAAACTTCTAAGTGCAGCGCCTTGTGGTAATTAACAAGTGGCTGTGATAATATTTCATGCAGCACGCCTTATAAGAATGTACTAATAATTAAACATGCATTGCATTGAAAAAGAGTCTTTACAACGACTTTGTAACATTTGAGAATGCTATTACAGAAACGTTCCAATTTTACTGAACGAATCGTGGCCATCCAGGTTTACAACAGATGTAACTGGAGCATTCAACTGGTCATCTCTGCTTTTTATCTCCAAAGATGGTTAAATGTTCATATGTTTTAATGTGTGGTTAATAGCAAGTGCTTATTGCTAAAATGGCTGTTGACCATGCATATGATAAAACCTGTGCCTAATGTGGTCGAGGGATAAACTAGGTCATTGATAGCAGGGGCGTGCGCAGGAATAAAAAAGTTATCACTATTGGGGGTGCACATTAAACAATATATATATCTTTCTGCAGTTGCAACTTTAACAGGTACCGTGGCCAAAAGCACCAATAGGTTGAATACATCAGGATACAGAAGTCCCAGGTCGTGTTCTTACCAGACATTCATGAGTTCTGGCAAACACATTGCATTCTCCGATTCCCTAGCGTTAAAATAGGCTTGATTGTGGTGTACAAAATAAATCACACTGCATTTCAAGAACTCTGCATTGAAATTCTTGATTCAGCTTCACAAGTGCTTTCCCTTTAGTATATGAACAGTTTTCAGGTTTTCAGTTTAGCATCAAATAGCATAATTTAAAAAATGTGCGGTTCAGCTGTGTGCACAGTCTCTGGTTATCATTTTTTGTTTTGATAACGAGTTTCATTGGCCTGTGCGTTATTAGTTTTTTTGTATTTCGATAATCTTAACAGTAGATTTGCAACGCTATCACAGCTGATAAGGAAGTCTCAGTTTCTGTCTCAGTAAGATGACGATTCTACAGTTTGTCCTTTGAATCTGACGACGTTGATTGCAACAAAGAGGCACTGCACTACCCCGCCCCTTGGTGACCTATACTAGACACACACATATGCCTATTCTTCTGAATGTGAAACAAACATTAGTCACAAAATGGGTTAACTCATTCTAATAGCACTGTACAATCCTTGTCGCAACTATTTTGAATGTTAGTGTAGTAGCTACTATAAAAAAGAGTCTAAACAAGACCTGTGGTGAAAATGGTGTAATGTAAAGACCATACAGCAGGGGTATAATTGCTCACACATGTCATCCTGGCTCTTTTGCACAGTGATTAAGAGCTGGGCTTCAAAGCACAAGGTACAGAGCACGCTGCCTTGTTCACCTGTAATACAGTATTGTAGATACATGTTTGATTATCTTAGGGAAGTAGGGAAAATCTCATTAACACACATTCACACACTAATCAAATCAATCTAAGATGTATGAATGCTTTTACTGAAGCACCTGTCTTTGTCCTTGAATGAATCACTTTAAAGAAAACGTCAGCATTAAAATCCCTACTAACAACATGTCTGACTCAATGTTAAGATTTTAATTGCATGTTAGGGAAGGTGGTTAGGTGTGACTAGCATTTATCTAAACCTTAAGCCACAGGTTTTAAAATGAAGCTTTTCAGAACCTGCCAAAGCCGTCGGTAAATAAACGCTGGTCATTGTTCCTGCTGTCTGCTTCTAAAGATGCATTTCTTTTTCTCATTATCTCACCCATACAATCTCTGAGCCCTTGCCTGGTGCTGCAGCTTATTCAGGAAGTCACAGAGAGGTCTGAGATGCCAAGAAGTGATAAGGCTCATTTATTTTTATGGCCTTCATCAGCACATTCTTTTCTGCTTTAGGGCATATAATACAATCCGCTGATTATAATCAGCGCCATATCAGAATAGAAATGTAATAGCCTCTTTCTGAAGGTGATTGAATGGTTCAAGGACATTATACCCATTTTTCTTAAAAAATGATACAGGTGCCCTATTAAAATAATTATTTATCTTGCTGTGTGTGTATATACATATATATAAGTTAAGATTGTTCACTTGGTGGGCTGCTCGCAAATGTAAGTGCTTCCAAATAAACTGGAACATACTGGTAGAAATCTTGCTGTGGCACTTTTTTGAATGTATCCTTGAGATGCTTTTTGCACTGAAAATCGATCAGCTCCATTGAAGATCTGGCGGGGCTGTTGTCACATTACAGGTAAATTGGTTTGCAAATAACTGAATGATGTTTCAATGAGACTGGAAGTCTTGAAATCGGCAATAGAATGAGTTTATCGGGTTTGCTAGTTTTTCACTGCAGCGCTTATAGTCTTCATCATCAAATGAATCTTTGTGTAACTTTTGAATCTCTCGGCATGCAGTGAGGTGAACAAAATTTCAGTTTGACACATGTAGCTGCCACAAATCCAGCTTTGCTTTGAAAGCTCTCACCTCTTCATGATCTGCATTGGCCCTTATGATCTGCATTGGCCCTTGGAGTTTCTTGTTTAAAATGTTAATTTGCTTGGTGAGGTCAACAAGAAACGCAATATCCAGTAGCCATTGGGTATTACTGAGCTGCACAAGATGTCTTCCTCATTATGACATGAAGTCCTGTATTATTTGACACAAGTGAAAGAACTGCTTCAGCACTGCCCCACCGCACAGCCATCCTATATGGGTAAAATACAGTAAAACATCATACTGCGATTCCAACTCATTTAACAAGGCACAAAATTGTCAATGTTGCAAACCCCTGCTGTGGATGAAATTCACACCCATGATAACAATGCTCATTACGTGTTCTAATTCTGAAATTTTCCACATAATGCCTGTTGATGCAGAATGCAGTGTAAGAACATTGGTACTTCCGCAATTTTTTTCTTTTATTTTTTCCAACACTCTGCTAGCCAATCCACTCTTTTACTCAGTCATATATGGTGCACCCTCTGTTGTAATCCCACCAGTTATTTTCTTCCAAGGTAATTCTGCACTTTCCATGGCTTCTTGAAGTTAAAAAATAGTCCTTTCCTGTGGTTGTATTGTTCATGCTTAAACGTAAAAGTTCTTTAATAACATTAAGGTAATATTATCTGCCATGTCAGTAATACACTCAGCGTTAGGGCATACTACATGAGCTGTTTTAAGCATGTACCTTTTAACAAATTCACCATCTGAAAAAGGTTTGGCAGCTCATGCAATCTCTTTGCTAACAATAAAACTGGCCTCCACAGCACTTTAATTTTTTCTCATTTTCAGGAAAACCTTTTGTTGAGACTCCACAGCTTTCATCTTTGTGACTTTGTCAGCAGGAGCCTTTCCAGTAAACTCAGAATGTGTTGTTTTGTGCATCTGTGTTCCGCCTCCACCTTTTGCTTTTGTGACATCACCAACTGCTTTTTGGCAACTGATTTTAAATTTTACACAATGTAAAATAATTAGATAAACAAGCCTTCACTTCGCTATCCTAATCAAAATGATGTGTGCTGTGCTGTTGCACGTGGATGTGAGGAAACAGATCCTCTGCGCCATTTGATTGGCTATTTTACTACCTCTGTGAGATGTGATTGGCTTAGTGGGAATGTCACTCATAAAATGCAGACTGCATATGTTGAATACACGTGTTATATTAAAGAGATGGGCTGTTTTAAAGAAGAATTCCAAAATGATACAGTAGATCAAGGGTGTCCAATCACAGTCCTGGAGGGCCATTCCACTCCAGGTTTAACAGGTAAAATTAGATCATTAATGACTTTAGGGTCTGTATGGAGATTTAATTGGTTCAATTAAACAATTTAGAACAGGGTTGGAACAAAGACCAGGAGTGTATTGGCCCTTCAAGTCCATGATTTGCCGCCAAAAATTGAGGTTCACCCTTTTAGTTATGTATTTACCTTTGGGTTTTCATTTTTTCACTTAATCAGAACATAGTCAAAAAGCCTGTTTGGCCCTATTTGCAGATAAAGTTGTTTAGATTATTTAAAAAAGTGACCCACTACTCATGAAACATCAAATCCCTACTTACTACATGAACATTTATTGCTATGTTAGTAACCCAAAGAGTGTAATTGCGTCTTTAATATCCAATTGTTTAGCTACAAGAAAATGTCAGACATTACAAAATAATCACTTCTATGAATAGTAACTTTCTAGATTTAAGTCATTCATAGAAGTAATGCATCCATTAGTTTGTGCTGTTTTTTCCCCACAAAGTCATCTTAATGCATTGCAGCAGACTATTATTCTACTGAGTCTCAGAAGCGATGGGAATGCGTTCACCCTAATAAATCTTCGAGTAATGCATAGCTTATTCTATGAAGTGTTTAACCAGTTTTCTTGTCAGAATTTAGACTTTATTATTAACAGCAAAAATGGAGGCCTGAAGATATATCGTTACAAATCAATTTAGAGTTCCATCAAAATCAGGTTCCTAATTGACCTCAATTTCATATATTGTCACATATTTCCTTCGGTGCTTTAATTCAATGGCATATTTCAGAGGATGTAGTAACTATGCATGAAGGAATAGATTTTTATATTATACCCCAGTGATTTCAGTGAAAGAGATATAACTCACGTCGTAGCCCAAACCTTGATTACGGAAAAGTACTGTGTGTTCTATCATATTGCATACTGTTTTTTAAAGGGTATTCCATGTTATATATTCTCATCAGTGCAATTATTGTATTTCAATTAGGGCTAATGGCTTTTACTTGCTTCAATGGGATTTGTCAAGATAAAGTGATATATTACTCTAATCTTTTGCCTGTCAGTCAGCTATATAAACTGATGCTAATAGACGTTCTAGGTCATGAATCAACACCTTAACTCCAGAACATGTCACGATTACCTGCAGCTAAAGCCAAAATAGTTCTTTCACTGCGAGAAGTGTTCCTGCAAACAATGCAATTGCTTTTTCTTGTGGAAGTAATTCTGTGATTTCAAGTTATCTGCCGATTCAAGCCTTACTGATCGGTATCTACCACAGAGCAGAATGATATATGTCTTCATTGCCTCATTATAGCAGGCAAGGTACTTTATGAAATGCCCCTTACTTATAACATCCAGGTTTGCCTTGTGGCCATTGAAAAAGTACAAAATGTACTTGAATTTCCCATAATCTCAAGATTGTAACAATTGCTAAAAAATATACGCATCATCTTACTTTCTTAGACAAACAGCCTCACCAGAAAAGTGGTTGAAAACTGAATTATTTTGTTACTTGCTACACTAAGTTTTTATTATTATTTGTATTAATCTGGTTCCCATATGAGGACTGGAGAGACTTTCATATGTATCCACTGAGCAAGGAAAGCACATGGCATGGAACAATGGGGAATTTCCCCACATTTCCCAGGAAAAGTCTCCAACCTGCCCTGGAAACCATGTTTTTATTTTTCGATCACTTTTTCTAAATGTTACACTTCTTTTCCAGTCCATTTCGAACAATGTTTCACTTCACCAACTCATTTACCGATCAGAAGGACTAAAGAGTAAGTTTGACCTGGTTCGTGGTGTCAAGCCTAACACCTTTATTGCCCGCTAAACCTAAGTATTGGATGAAACCAAGCCACTGAACCTCAGAGGCAAGGGCCCAGCCTTGGAAGTTTCCACCTTGACTTGGCAGTCCCCTGTAGGCACTGAACCACACTGAAGATAAACTAGCCTCAGCCTCTATGTGCTCTACAGGAGCAGGAAGGCTGATGCAGTGCTCCCTGTGGCTCCCCAGCCAAGATCACTACAATATAGTAGATTAAAAAATATAGGCAATATAGTACATTAAACTATTCAACACCAGAAATTTTAAAAAGTGCAGTACCTCTAAAGGAGTAGACCATTTAATATAATATTGCATCGTCTGTTGAGAGAGATACTGTATGTGGCACTTTTGATTAAATGTAATAAAGCTAAAATTGGCCTTGACTGATCAGCAATTTCAAGACCTTGAAAATGTTTTGACATTTATCAACAACTCCGATAGTACATGACAGCACAGCAAAACAGACTCATAATGCATATATTTAACACAGCAAAATCTAAATTAAATCAATAGAATCATCAGGTTACTGTGAAATATGTGCCCTGTAATTGAACATATAAGGATTATTATATGCACTGCACTTTAAAGGTAATGTATGAATAGTAATTTTGGGCCAGGCTCTCTGAATAATGAAAGACATGAATAAACCCATAACACATGTTTGTATTGATATACATCATTCTGCTGTGTAAAACAGCTTTGTGGATCACAGTTCTATAGAGTGCAATATTTAATGTTCATCTTTCAGGTCACTAGTCAGCTCCTCAGTCTTGTCTATGATTTGTAGTGCTGGGAAAACAATTTTTCAAGACTTGATACTGTGGGATTTGACATTTAATAGAATACATTTTTGTCAAGCGGGCATTTGCATACCCTGCAGAATGTCATTTTTGCAATGCAGTACCTACTAATTCCATTAGGAAATTGAATAACTTGCCAATTGGTGAATTTCTGATTTTTATTTAAATAATACTTTTGCAAAGGTAACATCAATGGCTTTATTATTATTATTATTATTATTATTATTATTATTATTATTATTATTATTATTATTATTATTATTATTATTAATATTTTGAATAGGAACACTCGGTATGAATGCAATGTATCAGATCAGAACAAACAACTCATCAAACTCCATAAACATGGTTTCATCTACATAATAACTGATGAGACACAGTAGAGAGTGCAGTTACCAAGAGTGTCATTTTAAGCCACACTGAACATATGGGTAATTATTGGATAACTCTGGTTCTTAACACAGCAGCATATTAAATGCAATACATTAAGATTGAGATTCTTTTTGTTCAGTGGCAGTATGCAGGTTAATGATTCCAAGCAAGCGGGGGACGAGGGGGTGTTTGGATCCACAGGAGCAGATTACTGCAGGAAATAAAACTGAGGCATAATCCAGGGATGAACATAAACCAACGAAACAAGAAGCAGGGGTGTCATCAATCAAATTTGTAGCTTCGCTGCACCAAGTTTGCATCAACATAGGTATGCAAATGCACCCCAAAAGTGGACCATGTGCACTTCAAAGAAGGATCACTCCTGTTTCCCAAGTCAGAGGGGGTACTTTAAAATTTGATAAATTCAGATTGTATGTAGATATTCCTGGAGCTGGCAAATCCATGTCATTTCTCACCAGATGAATCAACAACTTGTGTTTTAATGCACCAATTACCAGTTTGAGGGTGAAGCAAATGTTGTTTGCTAGCCATCTGGGCAAACAAAGCCAATCAAGAGACAGTGCTATGTTCTATAATAATATAAATCACTAAAATCAACCATTTAAAAATATAACACATCAATCAAAACGAACATGTCAAAAAGTCTAAAACTTTCGTCTCATTACTTATGGAACAGAGTGAAAGATACATACAATACAAGACACTAAAACAGTCAAAACTACAGTAAAAATATAACTGAAAATTAGGCCAATACAGAATTATTTAATTGCATGGAGTGCATAAGGTCAGCAATCATTTTTAATTCAAAGACATTTTTGATGTCTAGCTAATGTTTCGCTCAACATTTCTCTTAATTGTGTTATAATTCACAGCAGACAAAGGTTAACAAGGCTTGTTAAAGATGTAAAAATATAGCACCAGGTAGTCTCCATTGTGCCTTATTCCCTGACACTCCTGACAGTGCATATGGTTAAATCACTTGTAAACGATGAAGAAAGGGGACAGCTCATGCAACAGTGTATCAGCAGGAGGTTGGGGAAGTTTGATCAAGGTCGAGGATGTCAAAGGCAGCCTTGTAGGCAATGCTTTTAAGTATTAAAGAAAAGAAAAAAACTTTCCATTAACTCACTTTTCACTCCACAAACTTTTTTTTCTGAGATGATTTCAACCTGAATCATTCTACCACTGTACTCTAATTCAGGGTGAACAAACGGTGTATTTTCTTTTTTCCTTGCATTTGTCAAACCTGAAATATTGAGTTTAGAAACAGAATGCTGTTTTGCACAGTATTCCCCCAAGTATGATCCAGACACGATTCACCACTCAGGTGTATATTTACAATGCATAATGATTCATTCAATTGGTACAGATCTGAACCAGACTCAACTAAACATACAGGGGTGATGAATTGCAGCCCAATCAATGGAATTGCTAAATGACCCTAAAGCACAAGCTATGTGAGGATTCCAAGAGGGTTCACCAGCGCTGTATAACACTCTAATGAAAACCAGCAGTCGTTTATGCTGGCAGAGGTCAAATCAACCCCTTAGTTTCTTAATGATGCGGTTGTTTCAAACATCATAAAAAAACAAATAGTCAATTCAAGGATTTCATTGGAATAAATCACAAACTGTCATTAAAAAAAAATTAGGCAAGTGTTTTAGTTATTTAAAAAATAAAAAGAGAATATATGACATAGAGTATAAGAGTGTGCCAAATTTCTAATTGCTCTACAAGCCAATCAATAAACATACTATAGAAAATAGATTAAGGGCTACAGTTGGTGTTGAGGAGTGTAATGGCTTGGATAGCTAATTAACAAAGTTCTCTTTGATATATGGAGTATTTCTCCTCATTACTTAATCTGCTGTAACCTATGAGCCATGCAATGAGACAACCCACTTAATTATCTGCCGTGCTAATGCTTTAGAAATCCCAGCCTTTTAGAACCAAGGGTATTTAAACATCAAAAGAAAAATATTACATTTCCTGAAATTAGAATCCAAATATTAATTAAGAAGCAATCACCTGCGGTATAATGTTCAGGGAATACAAAAACAACACAAGAAAGCATTTCCTTACTTCGCTTATGTGGCGGAGGACAGAACAACTCATTAAATATTTAGGTTGTGGTCAGGTGGCAGCAGTTTCTCTTTTTTATCCCACTTTTTATCCAAAGCTTGGAAGCTTGGTATGGTACTAGATACTTCATGGTGGCTGCAAAGCACATAATACTAAAAATCATTCATACCAATAATGCATAATCTGATACGACTTGGTTAAAGTCAGAAGTGTGCATGTGATTAGGAATTATTTTTTCTCTTGTGCTATGTAAAATAAATGATAAACAAGGCTTTAAAATTCTTACTTATTAGTGTGAGCACACTTATCTCTGACCCCCTTTTTTGTGATGAAACATTTTTTGCTTATTTATTGATTTATTTATTTACTTTAATTTGGGATATACAGAGATTTTCATATACAACTATATAGATCAAAAAGGGTACACTACTGTTTCCTGGTATGTAATCACTATCTGTGGTGCATATCACATGATCTGATTGAAAATAGACCACTGGAGCAAAACTCGCACACTACATTATTAAAATGTATTTCACATGCAATATGATACAACATTAATGATGGACAATAAAAAACAAAACAATGTTATCATCAACAATTTCAGAAGCCATTATCCCTGCTTTCTGATGATATCCCCTGCATATTTAATGGAAAGTGTCAGGTTCACTGGATAATATTATTAATAACTATTAAACACTCAATAGGATTACATTTAGAGATACTACAAGAAACTAAAATTCAATGACAAACATTTCAGCTAGAAGTCTTTTTTTTTACATTAAAAAATACTATGTAACCTACACTGCAAATCACGCCAATCTACACTTGCTAATGATAATGTTCATAGATCTATTATTAGCTAGTAGGTGGAGTTTTGGCAGAGCTTTGTTATAAGAATCTGCACCTGTGCATGTTTTGTTCCCCACCATTATGACACGTTGTCAAATCAACCTAACAAGCTATTCACAAGAAAATGTATAGCAACAGTATGTGCGCTGCAACCTTGCAAACATAATTATGTACAGAGAATCTCATAAATCATAATACTCCTTCCAGGTGTTGTGTCCACAAGAAGAGATTGTAAATAGGCTGGATGCACAAAACAGCGTAAAACCCAACCCATCAATTAAGTGTAATACAAGTATAGTAGTAAACACTTTGCTCAGTCGAATAAATTTAATGCAAGATGCCCAAGGACTTGAACGCATGCATGATCACTAATCATTTCGGGGGAAAGAGTTAGAAGTTTGGAAGGAAAGAAAATGACAACACCGCCTCTGAGGCACATAATCAGAGCTATTACATGTTCTTAACATATGTTATGCCTCAGCGACAGTGCTGCCTGCTTTTCATTATGAACTCCCATCTATTGCAAGTAGAGCTGGGAGCAAAGCCAGTGAATTGTAGCAATTACACGTGAATAAACTTAAAAGCCCAAAACGAACAAACGAAGGACAAAAAAAATGATACAACTGCCTGGGATTGTCTGGTTAGGGATGGTTTATAGATTTAGTATATCTAAAAGCATTCAATGGAATGGTTTTAGTGTCTGGACTTTTTTGTTTGGGGGGGGGGGGTTACTTCCCTTTCAAGGTTATATGTGTGTACAATATTCTTCAGGTAATACAATGTGATCTTCTCAATGTATCTTAAAGATGGCAGATCTAAGTTCTGCAGCTGTATAAAATAATTCAAATAGTTACCTGAGACTTTATATATTTCTAACGACACAAAAACAGTAAGCCCTATTTGAGTGATCTGAACTGCAAAAGTATTTAGGGCCATCCAGTATTTTTTTATAATGAGTTTGCACAGAAAGACCTGTACATCATATCACACTGGTCAGACTGGTTATTAAAGAGTAACTAGCTGGACTTGGCATTTCCCTGTGTTTCTGTTTGCACTCGGCACATCACTAGATGGTGCCGGATCCTACTTCTGGAAAGACTCTTTGGCCAATTACATATCTTACATACAGTAGTGTGCAAATGTATTGGAACCCCTCAAGAGCTGTTATTTATATCATTTATATACCCAATGGCATGAAAACCTCTGGGTGTGAGAATTTCCATTTTTGGTCAGTAATCAATAATATAGAAACAACAGGCACTCATATTTGAAAATGTTAGACCACATGTTGCTTTAATTTGGCATCTTAAACAACTTCTAAAAGTCTCATGCATTTTACCATTTGTGGCTACATGTTCCTCTTACTATTTTAAATTAATTGTACGTGTGTGGCCTATTAAAGTAGTCAATTCAACTAGACAATTTGCCTATTTTGACAATTTGTCAAGATTTTTAGTAACAGTGTGTGGCGGAGTGTCCCGCCCCAATATATATATTTATTATTATTTGTATTTTTGTTTGCGGCGCAGATCAAAGCGCCGCGTATTTATTGTTGTGTTTATAATTTAAAAACCCTGTGAGGATGCGTGACTGATCAGCTATTATTTAACTAGCTGACAGTCATCCTTACTAAACTCGTGCAGACTGTGACCGAGGGGTAATAAGATAATTAACAGCCAGTTAACCCCTCGGCCAGAGTATAAGAACCTGCAGCTGTCCATGCTGCGGGGGAAGAGTGTACAGAGGAGAGTACGGGAGAAAGAGCAAGGAGAGTGAGCAAGGAGAGCGAAAAACAATTGCTATATTTAAATATACTTGTTTCTGTTTATTTGTTTGGACAACGTGCCCTTTGGTTTCTGTTTTTTTTTGTTCAAATCGTTTGTTTTGTTTATTTAATAAATACGCTGACCGCAGTAGCATTCAGCTTCACCCGCCCATCCACTGTTTTGTTTCTGGTACTTCCTGTTCTGTGATATCACCACACACGCCACCCAACAGCACTTGGTCACACAGTGGTTTGATTTATATGCAATTCTGTCATTCAATTTGCTGCAGCAGTAAGGGTTTTAAAGCAGCTGGGAATAAAGAAAGATGGCCTCATGTTCTCCTTTCTCTTAAAAAAAGCCATATAAAAGGCAAGTCTTCAGAATGACCCTGCCTTCAGCACATGTGGAAGGAAGAAAAGTGCAAAGGAGGCTCTATAGCTCTTTGACTTTGTTCTGGGGGCTTAACTACAGAGTGTCTGAGAGTGACTGAAGCTTTACTTTATGAAGGGCAAGTCAAGCAAATACTTGACTTGGACCTGAAGTTGTGAGTATGAATATATTAAAGCATTTGCACATCGACATGTCATGGTGTTAACTGAAGTATTGCTGTAAACAGGATCTAAAGCAAACACTTGCCAATGTATATTCAAGTGGGAAAGGTTAATATTACCAGTGGGATGTATCTGAAAATACTGTCTTGTGTTTACATTTTATACTGATCATTTGGAATGTCTATAAAAACAATAAGACAAATGTTTGAACCTAAATTAATCTCTTCTCCATGGTAAGATCAATCACTGATAGCGAGAATTGGGTTTTTAACAGAGGGCAAGGATCTTTAATTAAACGACTCTGCCTCTGTAAGAGTGTGAGCCTATGGGAAAACACTATTGTGGGGTGTATTCAATTGATCTTCAGTATTGGATACCAAGGGTTTTTTGTGTAATTGCTCTGATACATAACAGACATTACAGTATCACTGCATTAATACAGTACAATCCAACTGGAGTAGATGTTTGTATGCAGAGAAACAGGACTGAAGCCACACATTCAGCATTGAGAATAGAGGGAATTTGAAGGTTGCATACAGATAAAAAGCAAGCATACTGCTGAGAGATAACTGGAAAGATTTTATCTTTCACCTCAGATCACATTATTTGTACTTGAATTTATCTCACCTTATATCTGTCCTAGAATCACTTACCCTCAAACGTAACTGCTTTAACACTATATAAAAAAAAATAGGAATTTTTATAAAATCACGGCTGAGGTCTTTGTCAAGTTTCAAAACCATCCAATACATTTTATGAACATTTATCAATGCCTAGGTTTTAACCATTTCCCCTTCCAAAAAAACAAATTCAATCTGTGTTTGCTAAACGTCTGCATTTATTACCTGTTATAACCCCTGGTATAAGAGCCCATCTGTTCTGTGCTTCACAGTTTCTGTTTACAGGTTCTGTACCCTGTCACATTCTGTACCCTGAGGGAAATTGTGGAATTTCATACAGAGGGGAAAAAAAAATGACTGCATACAAAGATTCTGTACCTTACCTCTGTGGCAAAGCATTTTACACCAAAAGACAGCTTATTTCATCTTTTTTACATAGCAATTAAAATTCATAATTGTTGCTTTTTGATGCTATAGCGCTATGAAAATAAAACGTAAAAAACACAGTTAGCTGCAACCGTTCTAATCTCTTAAGGTATATGTGACTGGGTGGCTGAGGGTGGTGACAACATTACAGGCAGGTACTCGGGTGCAAAGCGCACTGCAGCACCGTGTTTATTAAAAAAAAAATAAAACATAAGGTTGCACACAAAGACACTAAATAAAAAGGTTTAACAAAACAAATTCTCGAGCACAAAACCAAAACAATACCTAGGTCAGGCTGGGCAGTCGCCTTCACTGATCCTAGTTTTCTTTTTACTTTCGAATCGTTCTCCTCTCTCGCTCTCGTTCTCTCCTCTTGAACACCCACCTCGAACAGGGAGGGCTGTAGGCTTTTATACTGCTGACCATCTCCCGTTTAGCAACAAATTAATCAATTAATTAAATCGGGAGATGGTCCCCTTCTGCACAGGGTATTATGGGATGGGGCTTCCCCATCCCTGCTGCCAAAAACCAAACACACAGCTTTTCAACATCATATTTATACATAAATAAATCATAACACAAAACAAAACAAATAACCTTTGCCCTGCTCCCTCTTATAATGTGCAGGACTCTCCTCTGCCCTGCTACAGTATATAATAGTTTAATTTATGTCAATGCATGTAGCTGTTAAGGGTGATTGAACGAGGTAAAAGCCCATGTGGCTGTGAATATATTCTCCTTGATTAAGAGCCAACAACCTATGAAGTAACTATAAGGCACAAGGCATTTGGTATCAAGGGAAAATGATGTTGCAGCCTAAGCCCAGGAGACAGAGTGAGATATTTTAAACTAATACACCACACAACTCAATTTCTTAACAATAGAATACGTGCTGGAGGCAGGGCACAGCACATTTTATAATGAAGCTATAGAAGACATACTGTAATGATGCACATCTGTGTACTGACAGTGTAACAAATGTTCGAATCACTTGTGTGAGCAGTCAAAACCAGTATATACATCTAAGAAATGGAAATGCATACATTTCACAGTTACGTTTATGTGTAAGATAAACTTTTTTTTTTCAAAAATGATCTTAGAAGTCAAAATCACTGTCCAAACAGTGTCAAAGAGATACCATTACTGTAAGTCAAAGGAAATACACTTTGGGGATATCAACAAGACAAACCCAACAAAACCCAAGGCTGACTGCCAATTAGATTTTTCCAGGGTAAAGTGTATGTGCACTCATGTTTGTTTTTGTCCTGTAGGCTCGTACTGTGTAATGATTTTAAGGACTGGTTCGAAGAGAGATAAAGCATTTTGGTCTATTTTGGTCTAAAAAAACACAATTTTCAGAATTAGAACAGTATCCAAAGTCAGTATTCATAATTGCAGAATATAGTGCTCGATAAGAACCTAATGTCACAACTAAAGATCACAGCTAGGTGCAGTAATGCATATTAAAATGATGGTAAGCACAAACATGCTTGGAAATCGCATAGTGGATGAATTGTGTAAGCATGGTAAAAGCATGGTAAACTGAAGAATGCATAATATAAGCTTGGTCGATAGAGTTTGATTACTTGGAAACGGTCATTTTGATAACATACAAAAAAGTAGCAGATTATAATATTTTGCTGCCTCAAAGAAAAGGCACCATCCCAATGAGGATCCTTACAAATTGCTGCATCATGCCTACCATGAAATCTGTTTGCATAGATAGTATCTTTATTACTTTTTTTTCAGATGTTAAGCAACAATGTAAATGGTATTTGCTTTGTAAACAAGCTTAAGACTATAGCAACTAATAATTGCATTGTTTAAATTGTAAACATGAGGAAAAGAAACAGGTGGTAAGAATATTGAAATCAGAAGAGGGAAAAACACAAATGAGTTGACTGCTCTAGTGTTTTGGATTGAGACATTTCTCAATGGCATAAAAAGTCTGGTGTTTTTTTTAAGCATAAAGGTCGATTTCACCCTTTCTCTGTTTCAATTGAAAAATAAAGATAAAAAAACATTAAATTCTTCCAAAAATATTAATCGTCGATTTGGCAAAAAAATAAAAATCGAACCACGGACTCATCTAACAATCGACTGAGGTGATTACCTATGAGTAATCACCTCAGAGCCGTCCGCAAGCCGCAAGGGTCTACAGTCAGAGGGCCATGAAAAAGGGAAAAGCTCCTGACTGCAATGGAAGTTAGGTGGTCTGGCAGTTCATTCGGGTTTGAAAGTGCTCCAAGCAGCTATCACAAGAAAAGAGATCAATAGTGAAAATCACATGCACAAAACCCCACACTGCACCGAGGAACCTTGGTTGCAGGTGATTGATGTTTTCTTTAGCTTGAAGTCTTTTGGAAATATTTCTAAAGACTCTGGTCTGACAAATCTCTCATCCAGGGTATCAGAGTTACTTTCCTTGAGACTGCAGAAGCTGGAGCTTGGATAACAATGTGGATTCTCCACTATTAAATACTGATCTTGACTTAGTGTGTTAAGGTGCTTTCATTATGTTCAGTTATAGAGTTCAGGAGCTGCTTTTCAGTTATAGTTGCCTGCCTTAGACATATATAATATAGGATAGATCAGCCAAAGTCTATTTACATTAATAAGTGCCAGCACCATCAACTGCACAAAAGTGTATTGCAAGCAAAACAAAATATATATTAAAAAAAAGGAAAATAAATCTGAATTAGTCTTTAAACAACATGTTGGGCATCTATTTTGTGTTGTACTTTGGTAAATGTCTATCTATACATATGGAACAAATGGAGATGGGAAATGTTCCAGTCGAATAATTGCACATACTGTAGAACTCAGATATTTTTCTTTGTTGATTTCATATTTAGTGCTTAAGGCTACTGAGAACATGTCAGCTGACCTTTGTTTTATCACATGATATCATGAAAGGGAATCTGAAATATAAGAAACAGTGAAGTAATAATTTGGTATGTGTCTTGCTCACGACAAGCACACTATTTTAAACCCACAGTATTTCACATCTGGTCATTCACAGTACTAAAACTGAAAGTACTAAAAAGTTAGGGTAATATAAAAAAAAATAGCTAAAGTGAAACATCAGATCTGAATGTTTGATTTTTGGGTTATAATCCTAGAGAAGTTAATTTAGGAATATGCTTTTTGAGTCTTGTAAAGTTCCATAGTTAAAGGATGGATTTATCTGTTGGGTGTTTGAAGGTCTGTTCCAAGCATTGCTATCATTAACAGTGTTAAATTCAATTCTTCGGGATAAGATCCCATTGAGGCATATCAATTTCAAGGGGGTGCTGGATTAACAACAACACACAATCCATCACAAACAATTTACAATTAAATGGTTATAATTACAACATCAATAAATCTATGTACAGTTACAATTGAATTTTAGTGAATCATGGATTCCTTGTTTAAAGTTGGCTCATGCAGTCAATAATGAAAGTTTTGTCACTTGGAAAGGTCAACAAAACAATGATATTAGCATTTGTGTCCAGGTTTTCTGAAGAATTGAAAAAAAAATAACAATCTAATGAAAAGGTGTGAAAGGTCCTATTTCTCCCTTTGTGTAACGGCATGCAAAGAAAAAATGTTTGAAAGAATCTGCAGAGAGATTGAAAAGCAATGTTGAGTTACCCGACTGGATTCAGATTTCAAAGGTATTATATCTGTCATCTAAAAAGGCAAGCACATATATCTAACACTGGAAAAGGGTCAATTATAATTGCGACGGGAGGCAAGGTATTCTTACATTGACAGGACACAGCACAAGGAGCAGCTTTCCAACAGGGCTTGGAGGAGGGGCATCTGTACACTGTGAGTTTGTTCAGCTGTAATTCTAGATAAATCACTGAGCTGAACACAATATTCCGGTTATGTTAAAGACATTTTGTAATGGATCTCCTCCTAGCGGTTGGTGAGTTCATAATACTGACATCAGCATCAGCAAGACTTGTTATGTCTTCCCACTCAACAAGAAAACTTGTTCTTTAGTTGAATGGGAAGACGTTCATTTTTGAACCGTGAGGTTCAAGTCCAGCTGAAACACCATTACATTACAAGTGGAATGAAGTAATATACGGTGTCATATGGCTTTGGTAAGTGTTGATAAGTGGAGATCAGACTGAACAACCTCCTGTGACTTCAGATGTGTTTTTTATTATAGAGGCTTGGATTAATACAAGCAGTCACTGGAGCTACAATGAACTTGCAATTCAGCATTTGATGGAAATCCTCTGCTAACCAATTTCATATAGCGATAAATGAATTGGCTATTGTATCAGCTCAGAAGCTCTTAAGAGTGCTTATGATCCTTATAAGTGGAAAGTTAATGTCTTAAAATAATGATATGACATCTACAAATTCCTGGGCATTTACAGCAAAGAAGTACATTGTGATCACCCGGGCAAATCCATGTGTGTATTTTTTTTTTTTTTTTTTTTTTAGCAGACGCCCTTATCCAGGGCGACTTACAATTGTTACAAGATATCACATTATTTTTACATACAATTACCCATTTATACAGTTGGGTTTTTACTGAAACAATCTAGGTAAAGTACCTTGCTCAAGGGTACAACAGCAGTGTCCCCCACTGGGGATTGAACCCACAACCCTCCGGTCAAGAGTCCAGAGCTCTAACCACTACTCCACACTGCTGCCCTATATTCCCTCTATACCTGTATTTATAGACCAGTGGGTGCTGTAAGCAGGTTTGTGAGGTTTTCTCCAAAGAGGGGTTTTCCCATGGGACTCTAAATGAAAATCGATTACACAAAGTATCTGTATGTTTGGCTGCCAGATTCATTACTTGCTACCCATCTCACTTTTAATACAAAAACATCAGCATATATCATATAAATCCCTTTCAAAATATCCAACATTGCTGTGAAGTCTAAATCTAAATTGTATACCACACTACAATGCCCCTCACAGTGGGATGATGTTTATATATATATATATATATATATATATATATATATATATATATATATATATATATATATATATATATAAACTAAAAAAATATGGATATGTAATTGCTTTTTGGAAATATATTTAAAAATGATATATTCATAGACAGAAGGTGAGAAATGTATTATGCATTTATATCATGAGCATTCTTTTTATTCCATATTTCTTCTCATTTGGCCAAACTGCAAACTTGTGTGAAATGCATTTTCATTTTAAATGTCATTCATGTGCCTTTCAAACATGTTAAATTGTGAAGATAAGACAGTCTTGCTAAAATCTCTTAGCTTGATTTTAAACCAACAGCATTCCTGAACGGACTGTGAAACCATATGCATTGGCATATCATCCCATTTCATATATTAAAGCACACATCAGTGCACCCTCAGAAAGACAATGTGGTGTCTGCAGGTAACTGTAGAAGATAAGGTGTTTGTTTAGCATTGCAGCTATAGCTATTCAAGGAAGGTTATCTCTCCAAAGACCATTAAGGTGTAAAGTGCAAATATCTGGCTTGATTGAAAGTGGGCTCCAGGCAGTCTGAGTTGTGAACAATCCCAAAATGAGCCACATATTCCATTCTTCACACAACATGATGAGATGGAACCGTGCGATAAGGAAAAAGGTGAATGTTATTGTTCTTCAAATTATAAATGTTCTATGGCGATACAACTTTACACGATAATCAATTTCTGTATTTTTTATTTTATTTATTTATTTGTTCATTGAATTGTTATTTAACCTTAACAATGAGCTAGTAGTAACCGTGAAACACATCCAGACAGAATTAGCAGCTCAGAAATGTATCTTATACGTGAATTGAACCTATTTAACTACACTGTAATACTGCATGTATGTATGTTTTGTATGTGTGTGTATTTACAGTGCACATGCTTGCATGGACAAATGTAATACACCAATTCAAATGAATAACAATAATCACTAATTTGAGTGTCAGTCATGAAAAAATATACATTTTGCAGTCCTCAATGGAATATAAATGAATTAAAGAAATACATTCAGGAATGTATTTGCATTGCATGTGTGGGTAGTGTGATAGTGGTGCTCTGTGTAATGAGTTCTCCATTGGCTTTGTGCATGAACCCAAGCTATACATTTTAGGGGTTTCTAAGTCGAACTATATGTTTTGCACACCCCAAATGTGTCCAATTATGTTCCCTCAGAAACGCTCAGCCGAACTGAAGATCAGTAAGCCTCTTTAACAAGAACATAACCTACAGAAACTCAGACTTTGTTATTGAAATTTGGATTGCCGCAGATCTCTGTTCTCGTGATTGGATTGGATTCCTGACATGTAATTCCCGAAACTTAGTATGATCTAGAGTGACAGATAGTGACTACTTTATACTATGTTTAGAAAACAGTTTGTAAAAAATGTGTTTCAAAGCTAAACATTGTTCCCCTGAATCAACACTCCCCATCTCAAAATATTGGCATCTCTTGAGGATTAGTTGTTCTCTGGATACAAGTAAATAAATAACTGACATGCGAACACTGGAATCAGCTTGAAACCAACAACGTTTATTTTTTTGATATACTTTTTTCTTAGGTGTCAATATGGGCCATATATATTTATTAGCTATCTTCAGTATTGCAGCAATTGAATAGCTTAGACATCTGGACATCACGGATTCGATTTAGTCATTAAACATACTTCATTAAATGTTATTTCATGAAAATAAAACCTTTCTTTTGAAAGAAACTGTGAATTCCAAGTTTCATCAACTTAAATTTGTTGATTATGTTTATATACCGAGCATCAAAAGAAACTTATCACTATTATAACACATTTATTTTCGAAAAAAATAAGGTATATAAATGATGCACATTGACGAAATGTTTTTGGTTTCTTTTTAATCACTCGATCATTCATCCTTGACCACGACACACTTGAGTAACGATGACTGAAGCATATGCACTTAATCATCTAACTAGTGAGACAGTTGATTGGACACTGGATAGGGAGTGATTTCAGATGTTGAATTGCAAGCTTGAATCAAAGCAGTAAAAAAAAACAATATGCCACGTCTGTCAAGAGAGCAGCACCTTCGTGCAATCGGCATGTTGGAGGCTGGACTAGGGCAGCGTACTGTGGCTCGCCGTCTTGGGTGCTCAAACCTGGCGAGACGGTATAACCAGACACACTCTGTCAATGACAGGGAGACCAAGAGTCACAACACCTGCCCAAGATCGGCAGATCATTTTGCAGCATCTTCGTGATGTCAATTGTTAATCAGCACAATAAAAACTCACTGCACCTGCTCTAAAACAGAGTTTGTCATTTTTCGATCACATCTAGTGAATTTTTTCCAAATATAAGTGATAAGTTTCTTTTTATGCTCAAATATAAGGGATAAATTTCTTTTGATGCTCAATATATATTCAGTCGTACAAAGTGATTAATTAATTAATCAATCAATCAAGAAATTTAATGCATTTTGGCTACACAAAGGAGCACAAATCACTAGTATTTTGAAGCAGCACATGCCCAACATGCTCAAAATATAGTAATGTTAAGGTTTATTTTCTTTACAATTACAAAAATAAAATACACTATGAGGAAAGACCACTGTGTCCATTAGGGTTACATCTCAGAAAAGAGCACCAGTTGTAGTTTGAACACTTTTCTACATTAAAAAATGACCTTTCATTCAGTAATATTGCAAAGGGAGACATTTTAATGAACGACTGAGTTGTATCCTGGTGGTTCCAATATCCTGTGTCTCAAGTGTCACACCATAATTGAAGAGCTAATAACATTAGAATTATGTTAAATGCATGTGTTATGCTGTTTAAGCTTATGAAACCAGTGTTGACAGTCACGTTTTTTCTTTCTTTCGATGACATTTGATGACCATGAAAGGTGCTGAATCAGCAGCACTGGATACTGCCACACTGCCACTGCAAGGATGCCAGCTCTTCATCAAATACATGCATCCGTGCTTCATCAAATACATGCATCCGTGCTTCATCAAATACATTCATCAGTGCTTCATCAAATACATGCATCAGTGCGTCATCAAATACACGCATCAGCGCTTCATCAAATACACTTGAAATGTATTTGCTTACGATTGTAAGTCGCCCTGGATAAGGGCGTCTGCTAAGAAATAAATAATAATAATAATAATGCATCAGTGCTGTGTCTGTCTGATTCTTCCTGGTCTGACGTCACCCACAAGCCATCCTTGTGATAAGATGTCTTTTTAGTTTTTACAAGATTCTCAGTTTTAAGACATTTAAATATCCAAATCAAAGATAATTTTACAGCTTTTGCAGCTTTTCTTTTTTTTTTCTTTTCTTGTAACAGCATAGGATTTATGTAGTTTAACAGAAGTTCCCAGATGGTATTTAACATATTTTATTGATTTCATTATTATCAAATACTTGAAGGAAAGAGTAATCCTGCTCACTTGAGACAAGTGACATTTTAGGCCTTCATTTGCTTGAGCCATGGAGCTGTTTTCCCATTGTTGTGGACTGAGCACACTGTACATTATCTCTAAAAATTCAAATGATTCTCTGTGCTGGAATAGCAGACCTAGCCAGAGGGCAGACTTTTAACCAGCTTGTAGATGTTGAGATTGAAGTTTAAGCACAAGGCATTTCAGAATGGTATGACTTCTTGTCAGATAGTCAGGCTCTTTAATTGTCTTATTCTTGACAATTGCCAGCAATTTCAAGTCAGAAATATATACGAAAAGGCCACAATGTTTCAACTCCAGAGATCTCACTCCACAGCATAGATTTATTTAGTTTGCTGGGGGCACACGCTGTTAATGGAATTCGCAATGGAACATTTCATCTAACCCGCTGATGCCTTTATGTCTGACATGTTTTCCCACAATGGCTAAAAAAGTTTTTTTTTTTCCATACTTTTCGAACATTTTTTTCTCCAATGACAGCATTGTTTGTTACTGGAGTTTCTGAGTTTAAAGTATGGAGAAGTTTTTCGATTTACTCTGTTAATTATTTTGGGATGGGGGAGTTTACCTCGTGCAGCAAGTCATGTCTCTCGAAACTTGAGTCAATAACTTCTAATCAAAATACACATTGGTCCTGAGGGTCCCCTTTTTTCCTCAAATGCAAGACTGATCCCACGAGATTGATCGTGTTAGAGACTATGAAATACATTAGCTACCAACTGATACTCAACACAACAAGTCTACTTAAAAAAGTACTGTTGGGGTAGCGGATATTAGTCAGGACATTGTTTAATAGAACAGTGTCAGGCAAGGGAAAATGTATATTGTGTACAGCTGAATCAATACTGCCTCGGATTTGGAGAAAACAGCAAGGTGGGTCTCACAGAGCTTTCAATAGGCTTTATCTTCATCCCACATTGATCAGCCTTTACATGAGGTTGAGGTCTTTATTGTGTGTAGGCCTACACTGTTTGTTTGCAGTTGTAAATAATTATTATGATTTACGACACGTATAGAGGAGCAACTACTCTGACATAAAGGACCATTGTTTTCCATCTATTGAGTTCTATATTGAATAGGACACAGTGATGCAGTCGTAAAGCAGCAATTCTAATACTCCAGACATGCTATTAATCATCCTCACAAATACATTAGCCAAATGAAACATTGGAAAGCAGGTCAAAAAGACAAATGCATTGATAGTTCCTTTCTGTAATTGCTCAGATTATTGTTTTTTTTGTTTGTTTTGTTTTGTTTTACTGAATAACTGCATTAGTCGGTATTACAATCTACATCTTTCAATTAGCTGCACTTGTATAACATCTCATTAATCATTAAATAAAGAGAAGGTTACAGTATTGATAAAACTAAGGGTGAGTCGCCTACCCAAGAAAACATAATACCTTAACTGACTACAGCAGTCAAGAAGCATAAGTAATATTATTTTCCCCAAAAACGAAATGTCTGATAATTAGTATAGGTCATATAGGTATAGGTTAGAAGCTGTGCAAAAAATCTAAAGTACCAAGTACATTTTTACCAGTTTCATTACGTAATAGTAAATATTGTTAAAAGAGAACGCCTGCATGGAAATCCAGTTATTAATGGTGTGCAAAAACCCGAAACCAGAACCATGACAAATTTTAAAAGTAGTTCCAGTATGGCTTGAGAGAAAGAGAGAAAGGGGAGTTATGTGTCAGCCCAGGCTAGGGATAAGTATGTGGTTACTGATGTCTTATTAAAACTTCATACAATAACGAGTGAAGAAATAACAAATGCAGGGGTGGTTAGATCCACCCTCATTTTAAAACACATTTTACTAACACAGTAGATGGTAAAACAATCGCTACATAGCCTTGAAAACGGGCAGCAGTGTGGAGTAGTGGTTAGGGCTCTGGACTCTTGACCGGAGGCTCGTGGGTTCAATCCCCGGTGGGGACACTGCTGCTGTACCTTTGAGCAAGGTACTTTACCTAGATTGCTCCAGTAAAAAACCCAACTGTATAAATGGATAATTGTATGTAAAAATAATGTGATATCTTGTAACAATTGTAAGTCGCCCTGGATAAGGGCGTCAGCTAAGAAATAAATAATAATAATACTTTGTATCAGAGCCTGCTACACTAACTTCAGCTACAAAGGCACTCAGCACATTTCTGACACAGGTGTATGAATGCCTAAAAGATCCATCATAGTCATGCAGTCCAGTCGATAAATACTTCAGCGAGCAACAAATTTATGTGTTGTACTTTTTTTTTACAGCTGTCACACTCCAGTGCCATGTAATGGTAAAATGTTCTTTTCATTGTATCTGAAGGGACTGTGAGATATGATTTGTTGCAAATCAGCATACGTATGCGATAAATTGTGAGACTGCAGTCATCAGTTTTGATGTTTTTCTATTCTTTGAGAACACCATTCCTACTGCTGATCATATGCTGTTTTCTGTGCACGTGCCATGACTGAGAAACAAACGTCTGCGTTGTTCTTAATTTCTTTTGCCTATTCATTCCTTAGGGTTTTCTTTGTCTCATTTTGACTTGGTTTTGTTTTCTCCATCAAGTGAATTTCTGTCTGAATCATCAGATTTTGAAACATTATTTTGGAACAAGGGATTGCCTGCAACACGTGTCACTCCATTAACCAATTCAACTACATTATCAAGGTTAATATTTTAGACAAGGGTTAGGGTGATATCATTTATAACAATTGTTATCACAGGTTAATATAAAGCATTGATGCTATATCAGATTTATTTTGACTGAATTTGGACTATGGATGCATGTGTAACAGGTAGTGTTTTGTAATGCATCAGCTCTTTTGCATGATACTCACACACGGAGTGTAGCGTCTTTCGGTTCATGTCCAGGCTCTGTCCTTTTACACGTGAGCATTTTAGCATAGAATCATCCTTTACCAGTATTATTGTAATTGTATTTTATTTAGCATTTGTGTTAAAACAAACATGTATGTGATAAAACGATGGAGTGTGCACACGCTTATACAGTCACATTCCATAACCAAAGTAAAAATGTGGATGTCAAACCCTATAAAATTACAGTCCTTGTTAAAAATATTGAACAGTATATAGTAGAAAGACACATATCAGTTGAGGAAATTAATTCAATTCTGTTCAATAGTTTGAACCACTAACTGTGCTTGTATTGTTTTTGCAGGGGTGCTCACCAATATTTTCTGCTACTTGGCAATTTAGGAATCTGTGAAACTCCCAATGTAATCAATTAACAAGGTCAAGGAGGGAATCTGAGGAGTTTAATGTCACCTGTTCAGAATTAGAATCATGGCATAAGAGTAGGGCTAAGATGTACAGTTTCCACTCTAGTGGCTGAGTTCTTTGTATGCATCAACATCTAAGTCCCTCAGCTACAATACCCTGTCTTCTGTGTCTGTTTAGCAGGACAGGTTTTCAAGTAGCCTGGAGGCTGGCTGACAGGACAACATCTTTTTGTCAGTCAGCGCACTTCGTTCTGCCTCTCTGCCAGGCTTCAATCTTTTGGGGCTAAGACTATTGATATCTGATATGATGATCTTCAGTACTGAGTAAGAATACTTACATTACCCTGTTGCACACATATAGCATAAATAAAATACAAAACATAATATACAGCTTTAGGAAATTGCATGGAATGTAAGTAGTCCTCTGTGTTACATCCCTAAACACCAATATATTTATTTTACACTCTGCTAGCCTGTGGAAGACATATTTAAACACTAAAATGCAGACGGTTTTGATTTAGTGTGTATTGGGGATGTGCAGTGTACTCAGATCATCCAAGTATCCGTTACGATTATGGCAATTTTTGAATGTATGAATAACACACTATTAGAAAATAGATCCTGTAACCTGATTGCTAAATAAGAGGTCTCTAATCACTAGCAAAGGGCCTTCAGTGAATGTTACCCTTCAAATGAAATCTCTGTTCCAAATAAATCAGCCGTACAATATATAAATATTAATTTTTGTATTTTACCTTTTTGTATTTTATGAAAGAAGATCTCTGTTCTAGTAACAGACCATCTGAATCTTGTCTTCTTGTCTTCTTAATATTGGCGTTAGAGGTATTTTCGTGTTCTGTGCTGTGTCATTCATCCTGTGTTATTTACGTCTCTGACTGTTTTTTGGCCCTTGTGCCTGTTATTTTGTTAATGTGCTTTTGTTTGTGTCTGTTTAGTGTTTTATTATTATTATTATTATTATTATTATTATTATTATTATTATTATTATTATTATTATTAAAAGTGTGCGTTAGTGCATAAAATTGCATTCTCTGCCTCTGAGTCTCTTCCTGGTTACAACAGCCTTACCAATGATGTCATCCTTGTCACAGGATCTAACGGTAACTTAAAACCAAATACACAAACCTCCACTCAAATCGTAATTAAAAAATAAAAAGGTTATAAAAATGGGATATTGAAGCCTGAATGCTACCAGACCACATATGGAATTCTGAGCAAACCACATTACTCATGGAATATTTATGAAAACATTGGTATTCAAATAGCAATGAAAACTAGTGCTACATAAAATTTAAATAAAAAACAAACAGAAAAGCTTTCAATGTATTTTTTTTTTTAACAGCCATTTTCTAATAGCAGTAGAACCCCCATACGGCAGCTTTAACGTCTGCTATGGCACGTCTCATCAACATAACCAAGACTCAATGCAAATTAGTATGTGTAATAATTCAAATTAGAACACATTCTAAATATTTCAGATATTTAAGGCTTGGTGGTCTGGTGGTTAAAGAAAGAGGCTTGTTACTAGGAGGTTCCAGGTTCAATCCCAGCCACTGACTCACTGCATGTGACCCTAAGCAATTCATTTAACCTCCTTGTGCTCTGTCCTTCGTATGAGAGGTCCTTTTGTAAGTGACTCTGCAGCAGCAGTTGATGCAAAGTTCACCCCTGAGTCTCTGTAAGTCACTTTGGATAAAAGTGTCTACTAAATAATAATAATAATTATTATAATAATCTTAATAAACATGCGTGTGACCTGGATGGCCTTCAATAAAAAAAGTTTTGTTTTGTTTTTCTGAAAAGTGCATTATACTGTGATTTCAACTTGACAACTCCAAGGGCATCTTTATTTATTCAGTGTTTCTCCCACCAGAAGGAAGCTCAACCTTAATATTCTTTTTCTGCAGGGCTATAGTGATCCTTATACCCCTGCATTTAGTCACATATTTTAAGCTGGTGCAGTGGGAAAAACCTTAGACCTTAATATTGGCCATCTTAAATTCAGGTCCTCATTTGCCCTAATCTATAGTCCACATTGTGCTGCTGGTCTAATATATATACTGTAAAAACCTTTGTATAAGTCTATTTTCTAGGTATTTTAGGGGGTCCTACACCGCTGTGACCTATAGGTTTTTCCTGAAATTGTTGTCTCAAAAAGAGGGGGGGGGGGGGTGATATATAATGCTACACAGTATATGTATTTGTTAGGGGTGTGCAGGAAGCTGAAGCATGAAACCTCAACAGCTCTTCTCTTTTTTCATAAAGGGGACCCCAATTCACACCCTAATATTAGTAATGTATATATCTATATTATTTTTAAAACATTGGCAGGGTATATTAATTTAGTTAGTGCTCCTGAAGCGTGAGGAACAGTGGCTACAACCTTAATAGGATGCATCGTATGAGCTTCACCAATATACTTTAACCAACAACAGAACAACATTCATTTATGGGCCTTTCCTGGAGTGAGACTGTCAATCGAGGCTTTATGTTGTGTGTGTGTGTTTTTTTAATGTCAACTACTGTTCACCTAAACCACAAAGGCTGTGTGCATTACTGACCTAGCCCCTACAAGTCTGTTTTTGTGAAGTGTGTCCATAGGTTTAATCTTATGTTTCCTTTGTGATTCTGTAATCTGCTGCTGAAACATGCTTGTTGTCAGTCTGTTTTTGTCTCCCATGGGGGGGCTCCATGCACTTTCATGATGGTTATACTTTATTTTTCTGACAGCAGCTAAAGTGAGGTCCAATTACACCCAAGCTTTTCATTGAAGCATGTCAAATACATGCACTTCATTGTCTTTATATATATCATTTTAAGAGCGTTTTCTTATATTTTGAGATGGGCTTTTTTTCACGATTCAGCTGTTAGTCATTTGATTTCTGTGATAGAAGTAGGATTAGTGTTTGCCTTTGACAATGTTAATACACTACATTAATGCAGCTGCATGGTTTTAGTTCATTAGTTAGGTTATTTGACATATTTAATGCTTTTGGTGGGAAGTTCGAGGATTACCTAATAATCCTTTGCTTTTATGTATTTAAATATATTATTGTATTGATCACTGGTTTTCCAACTACACAAAGGGAGTCTGAACATGACTCTCAGATTATGTTCTGGCAAGCACACCAAAGTAATTAATTCCACATTTAACAAATGTCCTTAGACTTCATGGATCATTTGGTTTTCAAATGGCTGTCATCCCTTGAAACACATTCACAGCACCCACTGTTAACACTGAGTTGCTTGAAAAGTGTGAAGATTCATTGAATGCTATAGCATACACTATAGGTCTGGTTTACCTGAGGAATTCTTCAAGCAGGTTCATATACAAGATACAGGGATGGTTTCTATTAATTTAGCAATAGATATGTTTTAATAGCATTAGAGCAACAATGGACAAGTGACCTTTCAGCTACTCTATATGTATCTTCTTCCCCTCTCTGCACTCCACTCTTGCCAGGTTAGCGTTTCTCTTTATATGCATTCAAGTATTCTAGAACACTGGGAGCCAGCTACAGCTGTTCCAACATCTGCCATTCAAGCTGATAGTGGGAAAGGCTAGGCCCAGCCTACAACAGGCTATACAACTGTGTAATGGAAACAAAAATTATCATTTGGTTTCTTTCTAAAGAAAAAAGTAAAGAACTCAAAAATGCATAAAATATTAAATCAAAATGATTAGGTAAATTACGTTATCAACTGTGACGTTACTTTTGAACACTGATTGAGAAGCCAGAATGCCTGGTATGACTAGTCCTCTAGCCATAAATACATGACCCTGTCAGCTGGTGTGTACAGTATGAGAGTCTTGGTATTAATGAGCCTTCAAAGCCTTCTTGTGCTTTACTCCTGGTAGACAACTAGGTTGGAGAGGCTAGGGGGGAATTAATAACTTTATCAACAGTGCCACAGAGAGCTGGGGAAAAGTATGATACAAATGTTATCTAGCCTCTTAAGTGCAGCATTTTCCAAGGATTTGACAAAGATATTAATGTATTCGTCTTTTTCAAATGTACTGGTTATTAATGCTCTTTCCTGTTAGTTAAATTAGAATGTGACAAGGCATATTTTAACACAAAATGTGAGGTGTCGTTTTTCTCAACTGGTATAATGAAATAAAAGTTTCTTGGGATTTTTAAATCATTAATAGCTGTGGTTAGGAAACAATGGAAAGGGACACCCTGTGCCATCGTCTTCATACCTTATACTATAATGAAAAAGAAAGTTGTAGCAGTGTGCAATTAACAATGAATATAAATGCTGAACATTAATTGAATGCAGACTTACTGATCATAATGGACAGAAACAACTATTCAGTACTAGTGGGACCTTGTCTAAATGCGTCTGACAATCTACCCAGCGCTCACTTTTTTCTTTTCCAAGAAGGGGATGGCAGTCCACAACCAATCAGTTACATAATCAATTGTATTCATTTAGTCAGGCAGTTCATAAAGACTAGGATAAGAACCAGACTACTTTTGATGAATAATATACTGGAAAAGAAATAAAATGACCTTTGTGTTAACATCACACAAATATTAAACAGATATTGAACCGGTATCCATTATTTTCTTGGTTAACTGCAGACGTTGGCTTGTTCAATTGGAGTAAAATAATGGGGTAGAGTATTGTTCATTCAGGGAAATGATTTGAATCACAGAAGACCTTTTACTTTTAGAGAAATAACTTTCATAGATACAAAAATGCAAGAATTTGTTTTCACTTAATCGACTCAACCACAACCCCATTTTGCTTTCATACAAAATCAATCACCATATTGTTTTTTTCTTTTCTTTTTTCACATAATATATGTACAGTTCCCTGTCTTATTATTATGGTGATGATGAATATTACACATTTAAAAATTAGTTTGTACAGCTATGGCCAAAAAGTTTTGCATCAGTTTTGCTACAGAATTAACTCATTTTGCTTCATAAAGTTGAATGAAACCTGCTGAACAATGCTATGTTAACATATTAAATTGCATACCGCTTTGTAGTTTTCCATATCCTGTACTTAATGAACAACTGACCAAAATTCTGTTTAAGTTTAATATCTCTGGCAAGTATGATGAAGCAGAATCTGTGCAAAGCCACATTTTCCAAGTACTGTCGCATGAAGTCACCAATACATACCTCTCTGCAATAAAAAGTGGCTGTCCATCAAAGCAAAGCACTTTGACAAACTCATTTTTACAGTCATTCTGCAAAGCGTGTGTAAAAGCTGCAAAAATGGATTGCTAGTCTCTCAGTTCATGTCCTTGTTTTAGTTTAATGTGTCGCGTATTTTTCAGTCTGTTCTTTTATTGTCCGTGTGAACATGTACCTCAATGCAGCAGTATTTGCAGCGCTATGCATCCTCTGCCTCAACTGACCCACTTCTGCTATTTTTGCTTTTTGTATACTTCGAAACATTCGTTTTCTTTTGAATATTCATTACCTGATTTACGTTTTCTCCCCATTCCTCATCCACAAAAAATCTTATATTTTGGTGTAAGTATTTAAATTTAGTTTTTGATCAAGCTAGTAGTTACTACGCCCAGCAATTGCCACAATAATCAGAAGCTGACTGGCCAACATAATCAGGTGATAATGTGTTTGTGAAATGACAGAGAACCATGTTTGAACGTTATTTGATCCTCTGACATCTAAATGATATCCTAGGATACAGTGTAGGGCTGCTTATTACAATGTCGGAGTCAAAATAAAACAGCATTTTAATCAAAATATTGTGTATTTCCTAGAAAATAGTACTTGGAAAATATTGAATAATAGACAAAAATCGGGTATAAATGTAAAAACCGGCATCCAGTTAAAAAAAAAAATCCTATAATTTTTCTGTAAAATTCGGAATAAACCGGGAAACGCGGAACACTAATCATAAGTCATTACAGTATATTAAAATCATTTTGTAATATTTGCAAAATATTGTGAAACCCTTGCACACAATTTGTAAAAATGATGCTTATTTATTAAAAATATCACAGGAAAATATATTATTAATGCACAAGTACATTAATTATAGATTTTATTCAGTTGATAATTGGCAAATAGAACAGTTTAGCAATAAAAATGATTGTGAAAGTAGGAAGCATATGAAGGGAAATGTGTTGAGTTGCACTGCTACAGAAAATACTCATAGAAAAAATAATGTAAAAGATGTATACTATACTTCTAAGACACTGGACTGTCATTAAACCCATCCATGTGCTTGCTTGTACAGCAATCTGTCTCTCCTGCACAGTAATCTCAGGGAGCTTAATGACCGATAATGCTGCATTATGATTGCCATGTGGCCAGCTTTCCATTAGGTTTACGCTATATAAAAATGATTCGGTTTGATATGTTAGCTGATGGTAGCCTATCTTTCATTGTATATTTGATAAAAGTTAGATGATTAAATCTAGCCCTTCAACACTTGATGTATGAAAAGTAAGTCTAGCGTGTAATAAATTGTACTCTGAATGGATATACTGCAGGTGTTGTCAAACCCTATCACCTCTATTTTAAAAACAGAAGGTCTTGGAAAGGTGCATTTATAATTAAATTGTACTCTCCATTGAGCACTCTGCCAAGGTTTTACACTTTCTGGCAGATGAATCTAGCCTAAGGCATTCCCACCTCCTTTGACAGTTTCTGTGTACTGTAGTTGAAAAGAAAAGAGAAAAGATGCAAGCATTTCTTGCATTTTGGAGTACTGAGCTATCTTCTAACACCTTAAGGCTGGGGTCGGCAATTCAATTTCATGGTGGGCCAAATGACCTGCGGGCAGCCACATAGCAGGCCACATATATACCCGATTTGGTATTTCAACAAAATAATGAGGGGCGCGTACATTTTTGGAGGACTGCCTCTTATCACCGTCAAGTCTGTCGCACTCACACCTGATGTTTTAAAGCTGATCACAAAAGGAAAGTGCAATTAATCTCATTGAATTTGATATAACGCAATGAAGCATTTAAAATACAAATGTATGCTACTTAAAATATGTGTTACTTTTTCATTTGTTTTAATGTTATTCTTCATTCCTGTGTATGAGGATTCCAATACCATATTGAGGCATAAATGTAACACAATGAAGCATTTAAAATAAAAAACGTGTGCTATCTTTGAATTTACTTGTTTATGTTTTTGTGCATTCCTGTGTATTAGGGTTCCAGTACCATAGCAAGACTTAAATGTAATACATTATGTCGTTGTATGCAAAACCTGATATACAAATGATTTGTTTATCCTACAATCAGCATGCACTTTGGAATCAATATTGCAAAACACTTAATTTTCTGCTTAGTGGCAAGAAATATATTGTAGCGGCCGGCTATGTGCAGGGGTTCTGACTGTCAATGAAGAGACAGACAATAGGGTGCAGCGAAAGCAGTAAAACTGCTTTTTCTATTTTTATCAGATCGTTTTTGCTGTGTTTCATTCAAAGGGCCTCTGCTAGGGAGAGAGATTAGCTGGCCAAACACTCACACAGCCACTCACATCAGCGATCAACACAGGAAACATTATGTGTACAGTATGCAGTTTGTTGTGTTTGCCCCATCGCTACTATATATGAAGATCATCTGGGGAATCCTCCATGACAGGCCCCCTTGTGGCAATATTACAATGAAGTTCCGCTCTTGCTCTGCCCTTAATACAGCCCTGCCAAGGAGGCTTCCGCAGACCAGACGACACACGTCCGCAGGTCGGATTTGGCCCGCAGGCCGCCATTTGCCGACCACTGCCTTAAGGTCAAGAACAGCTTGTCTTGCAAAACCACAGCCTTTTTAAGAGCACACACATTTCTCTGGTTTAAATAATAAATGGCAAAAGAAGCCTGGAGTACATTCTATTAAATATTTACAAATCTCTCAGGCTGCTGTTGATAAGTGACATCTTATTACTATTACTTAAAGGTTAAGTGCTGTCAAAAATAAAGTGTTTGATTATTTATAACTCCAGACATATCAAAGAGATATGATATGCTTCTGCCACATTATTCTGGAATAGTTGGATATTAAAGATTAAAGTTTTGTCTTAAAAAGCAGCCTCGTCTGTTCATTGGCTGAGGCTCTCTGACCAGAATATTATAATTGATTAAGCTCTGTTTATATTCCTCTGTCGGTTTAATATTGCATATGGTTTATCAGTTCATGTAACGGTGAGATGTTGAAATCACTCCTGACAGTCCGTTGAGCCTAATACACTGTAATGTGCCTGTGCACATATAGTACATATTCCAAGGGGAAAAGGGTCTCCGATGTGCTTCCACACAACCTAGACTCAGAGAGTTTTAAAGTTGGACTCAGGATATACTTCCATACAAGCAGCATCACATTTTTCTGAGGGTCTCAGGGTTCTGTCGAGTAATGAATACCCTTATTACACTATTTTAATAATGCGTAATCAACATGCATTGAAACCACATGATTGCTATTTCGTTCACAATCCTGTGGCATGCACATACTCTGATTAGGGGGTGTTGTTCTTTTGATCCAAATGGTCCTAAACATGAATCTCCCCTTTTGACCCTAAAATGTAGGGTACCTCAAGAGCGAAGAGAATAATGTCGTTGTAAAACAAGGTCAAAGATACCAGTGCTGTTTTTTGTGATGTGGACATTTGTTCTGCAAGGTGATGTCAGATTCATATTTTAAAGCAGCATACCAACTGCATTGCTCATGGTTAGAGGTCCCTGTCAATATTTGCACACAGGAAGATTCATGTAGTAAGGACAGAAGAAACAGGGCCATTGCAAAATGTGTGCGCCTTGTGGAAAAAACAGCTGTTACCTATTTATCTTTGTATGGTCAATGAACCTGTATTCACCATACAGCTGTTCTTTCAGATCCTTCTTATGAGGCACACCTGTCACAGGGATATCTGTTTGGCAGGGAGTTTTACAAGTTTAGTAAAAGTTACAAAGTCACAAAGTCATCAAAAGGGAATTGCATACTGTATTCGTAGCCTACTTTGGGCTCAATTCACCACCAGCTCACTCGGGCCATTGTGTACAAACAATGGTTTATTCTGTTGGTTATGTTAACACACTGTATGTTGTACACTGCCATATACTAAGACAAGATTTGTGATTCATAATTATTACCATATATTTCAAACAAACTCATTCAAAATCTCATGAATAATTTTGTCACACTAACTTGAACAGCGACCTAAACTGTAAAAGGATGAATAGCTTCTACATGTATTGTTATGCAGGGACTTGGTGAAAACAATACTACAAATTCTGAAGAGTTGAAATATTTGGTATAAAAAGATGTCAAGTTTACACTGACCAAGACATATACATTGCTATGTGCAATTGTGGAGGCTTGTCCTTTTGTGGGTTTAATTGAAGAGGTGTTAGGATATTAATCATTAAAATGACCCTGATGGTAATTCTAATTTATTACAGTCATGGAATACTGTCGCTGTGAAGTGATTAATCTGCATTTGTAATGTGATATTCACCCTTGTAAATGATCTGCTTGCTCATTTGAAAAGGGTGGCTTGAAAACAAATCTATTTCTTGGAGGTCATTTCATTGATTCATTCAGCGGCTCCGAGGCTATTCAATTCTAAACCTTTTCTTTGTCACCAGCAGGATATCCAGCTTTAACAAATAAGGGGCAAACCCCTGCCCTATGTATTTATATTGCACACCCAGTATGGCAAGTTGGATCATAATTGAACTCCTCTGCAGACACATTCCTTTGAAAAGTGAGTGTATCAGGAATCAGAGACTTTACAAAGCAAAAAATAAATAAAAAATACAAGGACATAAGAAAGGAAACTCGTGTGATAGATTATTTATTCAAACATAGACTAGACAACAATACCACATTATACATATTTTACACTACATTCTTTGGCCTTGCCTTTTGAGGTACCCCTCCCCATATATTATAGCTTGCAGGTGGAGAGGCTGACCGTAGGGAAGCCATGGGCAGGGAAGCAGGATAAGTGCCCTCCCCTGTTAGACGAAGCCAAAAAGCAGATGGAGGCTGGGTAAGAGGAGGTGAACTCTGAGACACGGCAGGGACGTAATGGATTGAGGTAAGATATAAATCCTTTCCTTGGCGATCACTGGGCACGTTGTTTATCGAGGGACAAATAAGAACCTGCTGTTCGATTGACAATTTAATCTGGTAATAGAAGCCCCTAAAATCTGCTTGAGTTTACATGATTTGATCTGGGGTTAAAGTGAGTTCCCTGCCAGAACACTTTGCTTAATTTAAAAGCTGTCTATAAATCTATACAGCTACAGTAGTACATGCAGGGTTATCACATGTAAGAATTTTCTTTTTAGAATGAAGTGTGAAAATGATACATTTAATAATGACGTATATGTCCCCAGTTTAGCATATGAAAAATGGTGTGCCTGTGCATATGTAAAAATCTATTCTTAGGGGATGGAGTCCTAATGCTGACACAGAGTGCCTACAGTCAAGTTAGCATGCACTATTATTATTACTATTTGTTTTTTTGAGTAATTACATACATTCATTGTAATTAATGTGGCCATTAAATATGTGCCAGTGAAACAGTGGCACAATGCATGTTGGCATGAAATCACATTAGAAGAGAAAAAATACAGAGAACATGTGTTTTTATACAAACAGTCAGAGGATGGAAACAGCCAATTAGCAGTTTAAAATGTATGCGAGATGCAGAATAACGAATGTGTTATGCAAATCCCACGATCAAGACTGATGCTACTGTAAGAAATTTGTATTTATAGGGCACTGTATTCATCTTCTATACCAGGGGTAGGCAACCCTGGTCATGGAGTGCCACAGACACTTCAGGTTTTTGTTTTACCCAAGCCCTAATTGATTCAATGATTGGCTTGTTGGTCAGAATTACCATGTGTTCCAGGTATTTAGCAATTGATGATTAAGAGATACCTACAAAACCTGCAGGATTGTGGCACTCCAGGACCAGGGTTGCCTACCCCTGTTCTAGACAACCATTTTCCAAAAGAAATGTAATGTTATCAGTTAGGACAGAAATGAGTTTTCAATTGGATGTGAATATTTAATTAGGTGATTATCTAACTGGAATAAAATGCAGGCTTATGGCATTATTTTACAATAAAACAGAGAATTAGCTTTACAGATGTACCTAAACGGATTTAAAAACGTGTGTTCTAGCCCTGTGTTGTTTGGTTTTGTTTTTTCAGATGTGTTTATTGCGTTCTTGGAAAAATGTTAAAGATGCTTTGAGAACCTATGGTCTAATATTAAGATGAATTGCCCAGATGAATCTGTTTCTTGACAATACATTAGGAAATAAATCTGTGGCTGTTTTTTTATGATGGATGGAAATGTGTTCTCACTGGCACTGCTCAATACTTTTTCTTTTTTATATATATATGTGTATATACATATAGCGTTAGGCTCCAACAACATAAGCAAGCCAATAGTCAGAACCATGATGACACCAGGACATTCTTTTATATACAAAGGGTATAAAGAAGAGCTGTACATTTAGATCGTGTGATTGTTGCTCAGATCTTTATGCTGTACAGTGGACAAGATCAAATACATTTTACATTTAAGTAAATCATTAACAAGCATGCAAATATAATGAAGCTTCCCGTGGGAAGAATGGCTCAGCAGTGAGCACACCTCTGCTGGCAAGACAGCTGGACTTTATTCAAAAGTTGTACTCCGTGGCCCCTATTTAGCAAATACGTGCGCAGCCGCGATAGCGCACAAAAACGTGATTTAGAAGTCAGGTCTCATGCATGGGCTAACGCCAATCAAAGCACACTGGGGGGAGTAAGGTTACAACCAATAAGGATTCAACTTTCCCTTTAAGAGCGTCTGTGTGTCTGTGATAGCGAACAGATGGCATTTCGAAACCCAAAAATAGAAGGAGACAAAAGCGCAAAAAAATAAGGAGGATGACCAAGCCCCTCAAGCAAGGCTACGAAAAAAACTTTAAGCAGCCTGGAGGTGTATAGTGAATACTTATAAAAAAAGTCATCTGTAAGGCTTTGTCTGACCTGCCTGGCACTTGCAGCATCTGTAACCTCCACCACTTGGGCTTCAAGTTCAGCATCTGCTTCCCTCAATCCCTGTAATCTTTCCTCTGTAAGTTCAACATCACATCCATTACGGAGAGCTATGTTATGTAAAACACAACCAGCCAGGATGATATTGCTAACCTTCTGAGGAGTGTACTGTAGTGTTCCCCCAGAGACATTAAAACATCGTAATCGCATTTTGAGGATTCCAACTGCTCGCTCAATTACAGTACTAGCACATTTAAAGTTACGGTTATACCAGCTACCACCTGCAAATTACTGAGGATCAACGAGTCATGAGCGGAGCCAGGATGGTCTGCATACACATTTGTGATGTAGTTGTTGGCATCACACACTTCTTGCATGTTGACAGAATAGGTCCCCTTACGATTTATGTGGAGGTGCCAATTCTGTGTTGGCGCACAATCGATGGCTCCCAGGACACCAGGAAACCCATGTATTTTGTTGTAGCTCATGAGAGACAGGGAAATGGATGAATCCTCCTGCCCACTTTCCTAAAGCTGCAGGTACACCTCACACTGCACAGATGACTGGCTCATTTTTGGCACAAAATCAAATTCCACTAACAATACATACATTGTATATTGCAACAGGCAGTCAACATTTCTGAAGCAAAATAGGTTTTATGGGCATGATTCGACAAATATTTTGGTCGCAAATATTTATGGCTTTACAGTAATCCACAGTATGTTGGAACAAGCCACTGGCATAAAATGTTAGTCCAGCGGATACCCTCAGTGCTACAGGCAAACAGCGTGCTCTCTGCATGTCTCCTTCCAGGTCAGCCTGAAGTAGTTAGCAGATGTCAGTGATTGTTTGTGTGTTGAGGCAAAATTGCTGTATAAATTGTGTGTCAGAGAGGCTCAGAAAAGACAGATGACTTCTAAATATTTGGGGACATCTCCTCCTCCTCTCTCTTTGTCTGGCCACGTAGAAATCCAGTCTGCACCATATTTATTTCATTTCTCTTTTGTTCTCTCTCTCTTTTCTTTACCTGCTTCCCTGGTAGTTTCAGCAGTATTTATAGTCGACCATGTAATTTGTGTAGACCTGGTTTTCACATGTCAATTGAAACGCAAACGCCAACACTGTTGATGGTTTGTATGTAAATGAGGACACTCCCCTAAAGTTCAGCCCATGTCCAGCGCTAACGCTGACTTGCTGGGTGGGCACTAAAACACGGTTGCTAAATCACATAGGTGGGCAAAGTTTGCAAACATTGCTAAATAAGGCCCTGTGTGTATTTGCAACTGTGTGGACAAGGCCCAATATTTTCTCTACAAGTCCTCAGTACAGTTCTAATAGGAATATTATGAAGAACAAAGGTTCATTTAGGTCCTTTATAGTGTGTGGTGAAGACAAAGCAAGAAAGTTAAATCTAATGCAAACCCAACACATTTTCTATTTCAGATCATTCTCCTGCTCTCCAGCTTTGTCACACCCTCCCATACTCCCACTCTCAATCTGCCACTGATTTGTCAGGCATATTTTGATTTACTCTAATTAACTGCTGAACATTTCCAGGCTTTTTAACTGACACTTTCAAAATCTAAATTCATAATTCAATATGAATTGGTGGTGATGTGTATACCACCGCTCCACTTCGGTTCTGAGTACATCCTTGTCACCCAATACTTCACTAAATCCATAACCTGTGGCATTATATTGCAAGGTTGATATTAAAAACGAGCTCAACTCAATTCACTGTTGCTGGGGGTCCTCGTCTTGTGGCAGAGAAATAGATACACTGATTGGTGATTTGACTAAGTGATTAAAGGGAGGAGTTTGATGAATTGCCATTAAGACCAATAGAACATATTGGACATACTCCAGATCCTGCAGTATTAAAAATGACAAATGTTCCCAATAAGAATTTTACCAGGGTAGAAGTAAAGCAATTATCTTATCCCAATTGAGTGCACATTTGAAAACAACTTGAATTGAGCATTGATAGTGAAACATGTTAAATAATGAATAAGGCCCTTCATCTTTAAAGCAGATATTTCTGAAGAAAAAAATAAATGATCCACTTGCTCATTATGTTTAATAGTATAAACCAAAATGCAGCAGTGACTAGAGCTGATAAATGTATACAGCTGCATCCTTGACGTGATGAATAAAATGTTGCACAATTATGCAGATTAATAAAACTAAACTCCTGCTCATTTAATTAAAGTGAAAGACTTTTGTTTAAAAAGATGAGAAGGAAGCTGTGTAACATAGTAGCCTAAAGGCTTGTTCTCATCACAGTCCTCGTGCAACCCCTTATTTACTTATACATAGGTAAATGGATTATTTGTTGATGCCTTGGTATAATGAAAGCAAATAAACTACCAGCTAAAAATAGGCTATATACATAAAAACATGGATGCAAAAATACAGAAATGCACGAATGATTCAACTGAAACAGACCAATCAGAGAGAACACCAAATTATACCTAACACGTCTATAAATGGAACACTCAAGGTAGAATTCAATTATTATATATACAGCTTTGGCGTATAGTATTTGTAATAATCCATGGTAATGGAATTTCTTTGGTTTTACCCACTTCTCTGAAAATGATTTCCTACTAATTTATTGCTGCTTTTTATATCCCACATGGGTCGAAATCCCCAGTGACATACATCTGTACATATGCCACACTTGGTATTAACGTCATTGGGAGCATCAAGCGGTGTGATAGATCAGCCTGTAGCAGAGTAACGTCAAGAAAGAGACTCAGAGGCAAGGAAGCTGCAGTTTAAAGAGCTGGATGCTTACTTTTAGTAAACAAAATGACACAAAAACACAAACAAAAGGGCACAAGGGCCAAAGGTTTAAACAAAATACCACAAAAACTGTCCAGGTTGGGCAGAGCCTACACTGAACTTTTGAAACAATACAGCACCACACAGATTAATAATAACACTCACCTACTCCTCTCCACAACCACAGGCTTTCTGCCTGCTTTTATGCAGGTGGCCACTTCCCAGTTAGCACCAATCTGCATTAACTGGCCAGTGGCCACACCTTAACCCTGTCCCTGCCACACAGTCCAACTCCTATGTATCTTGAGAATACAATAAGCTATCCCACATACTGTAAATCAGTCATTTTAAAACACTGTATCATGATACTAGCACCGCATTCTTCTGTCTAATGGCATCTAGGTCGTAAATATTGCTTACACAGTTTCAATTACATGGTCATTGCCATCTCATATTCTACACTGATCTATAATAACGGGTGAGCAATTTCTCAATAGGCTCATCTAGTTGACATTTCCCGTAATAATCAATTTAGTTATTATGGGAAACACGTGCTAATTAGCACCAGCACGAGCTGTTAACTGAACGGAATTCCAACCGTACCTCAAATAGTTGAACTCTGGCATGAAAAAAAATGCTCACCAGAGATTATAAAAAATACTACATGGGATAGTGTGTGATAAATGAGAATTTAATGCCCACCCTCAGAGTGGGATGCTTGGATAAACCCCTCGGGCTTTGTCACGGGTGGGTATTAAATTCTCAAATCACACACTACCCCATGCATTATTCTCTATTGACATACTGTTGGTATATGCCAATGTCATCAACTTGTTCATCGAACTGATAGCTCTAATTTAGAATTTACAGCAGTAGAATATTTTGCATAATATTGTGGGCTGACTCGCCAGGGAAAACTATCCTGATATTCCAGAAGATATCAAGGATCTTAAATGTCTTCTCTGAATCATCCATTTTGTATTTCCAGGGTGTATCAGCTCGGTAGCCTCACCTATTCTGTATATGAACTACAGTATCACATCCTTGATGGTAATATCTATTTATTTTATTTAGTATTACCCACTATTAGGTTGCATCTTACTGTGGTGAGAAATCGCCATAAGCTTTTTGCAAACTCGTGCAGTAAGCCTAAAAGATTACATTTACATATTCATGAACAAAGCTGTCATTGCATTAGAAAAGCAAGGCAGTGACTTGGGATAATGACTGGGGATCACACAATTCACTAACAGAGCCTTAGAAGGGTTACCAGGAGCGTTCTGGATGGCTGCCAAAGAACACACCCAGGGAAACGAATCTATTTCAGCAGAATGAAGAAATGCAGTCATAGTTTTGTGTGTCATGAAAAGCCAAAGGAAAATAACAAACTGCTTTAGTCACAGCAACAAAACAAAAAAAAACCTCTCTGCCCTAAATTCCAAAGGATACACGGTGCAGCATTCCCTGAACATTCCGATAATGTCAGCCAGGAAAATCTCTCTTGTAATTTCGACTGTTATATAGTGGGTAGGTAGTAGGTAGGTAGTAAGTAGTCGGTAGTCAGCCTACAGAAATATGGCATTGCAGTAGCAGATGTTTATACATAAGTTATTTTCTACTGTAGGTATTGCATTCAGAGATGTGCACTCTCTGCTTGGGTAGCGCAGCAAGCTGTTGCAATTGTTTTCAAAATCAGACCTGACACTATGTGATTTTTTTTTTATTTACTTGATCCCAAATTGCGTAATTATTTGTAAACTAAAATTGTTCCACAGGATTCATTAAAAAAAAAAAAAACAATTGCAGCTACATCTGTCAAAATGTTATTGAACATAATTAAATGACACTGAAGTAATTTTGTATGCATGTAGTTACCTGCTGTATCCATTATATATAGGTAAACATCTTTCATGAAAATGACTGATGATGCTAGCATTTTGAGTTATCGTATACATCACGGTAACACTTTACATTAAGTGTCTCTAATTACAGTGTATTTATATAGTCATTACTTAGTAAATGCATGTGTACTTACACATAATTACAATGTGTTTAAGCATAGTTACAATATACTTTTGCATGTGATAACCCTAACCCCAACCCTAGCCTAACACCCTATCCCTAACCCTAGCCTAACACCCTATCCCTAACCCTAGCCTGACCCCCCTATCCCTAACCCTTTTCTGATACAATTGTGTACTTACATATATCATGCAAAAAGATTGACACATTAAGTACATTGTAACTATGCATAATAACATTGTAATTATGTCTAAGTGCACATGTATTTACTAAGTAACTACCGTGTAAATGCACAGTTATTAGAGACACGTACTGTAAAGTGTTATCTGCAGCACATATTGCCTCTAAAACCAGGCTTGGATCTTTTAGACTAATGCAAATGCTCCAAGGGTCTTTACAAACAACTGGAATCTATTTTTTAATTTTTTTATTTTACTCTTCATTCTAACAAAAAAAAAAAAAAGATTACTAACTAGTGATTTTTAAAATAACCCAGAATGCCTATTATTTTCTATTACGTTTTTTTTTTTTCGTTTTGACATTCAGTTGTATTTGTGCAAAGCCTACAGGGAGAAATTGCTCCAAAGTGTCATTAACATTCTTTCTGAAAATAGAAAAGTACCCATTGATATAACACAACTTAACATAAATAACTCTTTAATTTAATTCAAAGGCTCTTGGGGATTCCTAAGTTGTTTATTTCTAATTTTGTGACAGCAACATTGCTTTTTCCATTTTAAGAAAAAAAAATGGTGCTTAAGACCCTTTAGAGTAAATAGCTTTGTGACTTGCCCCCACAGTGCCATCAAGTGTCTGAATGTTGTTATCAAATTCCTTAATTATACACATGTTCTGCATATAGGAAACTAAATAGTTCAATGGTGGAGAGAACACTTAACCAGTAGTGTGTGTGTGTGTGTGTGTGTGTGTGTGTGTGTGTGTGTGTGTGTGTGTGTGTGTGTGTGTGTGTGTGTGTGTATATACAGTATATATACATACAGTATATGCATAAAATAATTATCTTACAGGCAGAACCAATTGTTGTCCAACAAACCAGGAGCACAATACAGACAAGTTAAAATCTGCACAAAAAACAAAAAACTAGTCAACACATAAAAATCAATAAAAATCTAAATAAAAAAATGTTAGTCTTTGATTACCCTTTATTTAATAAAAGTGCATTTAAAAGTTACATTTATTTGTACTGTGCTCATGGTTTGATAAGCCACATTTTAGTTCATTTTATAAGCCTAAAAAATGTACATATGTCAGTACATGATAAAACTGGTATCGTGATGCACTAGTGGTTACTGTAAACGTTTATGTGATCCCTACTTTCTGGTGTTTAAATCTTAAAAGTCTAAAATACTGTACCTGTCTTTCAGATCAAATAAGCCCAACTTGCGTAGTCTTGCTTAAAGTCTCATATGCTTTCAAATTTTTCCACATTTCATCCCTGTGGATAAATTCGTCTTTAATCTGTTAAGGAGGAAGAATACATTCTACAGGCATGAGTCTGATGTTGAGAGAATAAACAAACCCCCCTGCTCCCTGCATTTTAAAGAGGTCCACATTCGCACAGCAGCGCATTCTGTACATACTGACAACGGCAGCAGAACCACCACACGTCCCAGAATATCAAAGAACAGTTGCATTCACTGGATAATCTGATACAACTGTCAAACCCCTCCAGAAACTTCAAAAACAAATCACCATGCAGGAGGCCCAGAGTAAGCAATCTATTAAACGCAACAGCGACCAATCATTTACAAACAAACAACACTAAACCACTGAAGGAGGTGATAATAAAAAGCCAAAGCTCTAATGAAGATGTCTCTCCACTGTCAATCTGAACTGTTACTGGCAAGCACAGCAGAAAAACAATCAAAGCGAATAAACAATGAGACAAACAGAGAGTGAGTAAAAAAAAAAAAAAAGATCTTTGAATCACCCAGACTTAACCCAAAGAGGGGAGAGGGGTGTGGAGCAGACCTGGGGTCAGTTATAATTACAGTTACAAAAAAAAATAAAAAATGAAAATCTAAACTAAAATAAAAACTACTTAACAGACATTGCTCTTAATCAATGCTACTGTCACAATGTACCATGATGGCTTATTGGAAGAAATGCATAAATATCAGCCCCCACACCTTACACTTGAACTGATCTCGATATAAAACCAGCAGTGTTGGGGAAGTTACTTCAAATAAATAAATAAATAAATAAATAAATAAATAAATAAATAAATAAATAAAATGTATATGTATAAGTACATGTAGAAAGTTATTTATATAATATACCTAACTTCATGAGATTCCTGGGCTTGAATCTTTGCTACGGTCAGCAAGGAATGTGGTCATTTTGTGCATTGAAAGTTGCTGTAAATTGTTTATTTTTTCACATTCTGAATGCTTTTTAGATAAATGGCGTCTCAGTTTTGGAGGATTACGAGTTTTGTTTGACAAAATCTCCTGACAAATAATACACTTGGTCTCTAGTCATCCCCGGATCCATAATGCACTTGGTCTCTAGTCATCCCCGGATGCTGTGTGGTCCAGTGGGTAAAGAAAACCAGGAGGCTTGTAACCAGGAGATCCCCGGTTCAAATCCCACCTCAGCCACTGACTCACTGTGTGACCCTGAGCAAGTCACTTAACCTCCTTGTGCTCTGTCTTTCGGGTGAGACGTAGTTGTAAGTGACTCTTCAACTGATGCACAGTTCACACACCCTAGTCTCTGTAAGTCACCTTGGATAAAGGCGTCTGCTAAATAAACAAATAATAATAATAATAATAATAATAATAATAATAATAATAATAAATGAAAATACGTGCTGGTCCCCGCAACCGTTACGTCATGTAGCAAATTAATCTATCCATTTCTAACACAACTTACTGCACTCACTGATAGCCAACTTCGCTCGATAAAACAATACTAAGATGAGGTGGGTGGGAAGCAATTTGAAAAATTAAAAAATGATTGGAGAGTACAGTACAGGATGTTGCTTTCCACTGGACTGAAACAGGATTGGTGGCACACAGTCGATAGGATTTAAATCATTTTGGTTAAATATGACAGCATCAAGAACAGACTGTACACATTATTTCCAGAAGTAGTGTTAATAGAATTTCCTTTTGGCATATAGTCTTGTGAGATATTAAACCTGGCTGAATAAACCCATATAATAACATGGAGCTGAAATCAATTATTCACGCTACGGTACAGTTCACAAGTCAAGATACAAATATAGCCTCTTTCACATTAACTTCTGTTACTATATGCAGCTAACCTCTCCAAAAATGTATTGAAATAATAGAATACTGTATTCCTATACCCCTGGCAACACTGTAGCACATATATTGTTGAACATTAAAAAGTACTAAAACTGTGGTTTTAATGTTGTTTTTTTTTAATCATTTTTAATTTTTTTTATTTTTTATTTTAGTTTTTCAAACAGTTAGGAATATGTGCTACTTTTATGCCGAGCGAAAAGTTCATGAACACAAGCAGTAGAATGAGCACAGATTAGAAAGCAGTGCATTTACTTGAATGCTAGATGTAGATTTTTTTATTTAAATAATGTTGGCTAAAAAAAAAGAAGTTTGTAATTTTGACAAGACGAATGTGCCTTCACAATGTGTAAGATATTTAGTTAGTCTTTGTTTCACATTAGAAAGCTGGTTCAGTTCATGGCGGCTTTGAAGGCGATGCTTGGTATTGCATCAAAGGGAGCTGTAATATATAGTAATTTATAAACACACCCGTAATGAAAGAAAACAGATAAAGGGGGAAAATGCAGACTACATACATACCTACAATTATATATCATGTGGTTCAAGCTGTGTGTTGTGTTGCTTAGTAATATTAGTAGCACAACGTGTGATTGAGGAGAAATTGTTTTTTGCAAAAATTTACAAAACTCCTTTGACATGTTCACCATCAAGGCTATATTATAATATATATATATATATATATATATATATATATATATATATATATATATACAAAATGACTTATTTGAGGTACTTCTGTAGAGTGTTTTATTGTTATGGATGTATATAATACACGATCGTTGCTGTTTAACATTAGAAGGCTAATTAAAAGTGCCAAAAAAACTGATTTAGAATGGAATGCGTAAAATAGGTTCACTTTTTAGAAAAGGATTTATATCCAGCACTTAATTAGTTTTAGACAGCAAAGTCATAGGCAGCTGCGTTTCCAGAGTCGTTTCTTCTGCTTATATTCAATGTGGCTTAGGCTGATAACATTTCCTGATCAGTAACTAGACAGGGGTTGTTATGAAAAATAATGGTTGGTTATAAAATCTGTTCTTCCCCACAATTAAAAACAATTTATTGCATAATAAACTCAGCCCTGTGTAATCCAGAACCAGTCACATAACATTAACTCAATGACTGATTTGCACATTATATACTATTCACAGAACTTTAACCCCAGCCATTTCTTCCTTTCCCAGAACTCACTATCCAATAAAACATGGGAGTTTTTTTTTAAAGGTCCCAAATAAATTGGTTGTTTGGAAACGGTAGTTATTTTATTATTTCAGGTGTGGGGTTGCGTGTGATTCAAAGGTTTTATGGAAAATTGTCATTAAATCATACAATACAACTTCTTCTTGCCATATAAATATTCTAGTCACTCATTGTTGCACTGGAGAATTATCCAAACTCTTTTGCAGAGATGCATTTTGTTCTGATAATAATCGGATGTTTTGGATACCTGAGTGACACCCTTCGGTATTAAAAGGAAATGTGATAAATAAAAAGAACAGTGACTTTGTCACAGACATTTTTGGAAAAAATACCTTTCCAAAGCAAGATCTTAGTGATGGGATTTAACCTTTTAAAAATAAATTACTAATCTTTTAGTTGAGCCCGCATTGACCCTACACAGTAGTATGTGTTTTTACCCTGGCCATCTAAAGTGTTTTGCATGGATAGGAAGATGATATCTTATGTTTCAGTTTAGCATCTAGAATGGGGCAGTGAATATAGATCCGCAGGCCTTGGCTCCAATGGTTTTGCCTGACTACAATGCCATTTGTGAAGGCTAAGTTTTTTTTATTTTTTTATAACCTAATTAAAAGCAGATGAGCAACACATTAATTTGGTATACAGCATTTTCATTAATATCTGTCACTTGTTTACTACATGTGATTTCTATGCATTATTTTTAAGATGCTATAATGGGAAAAAAATGCATTATCGACTCTTCTCATGCATTTAACTGCCTTGATGAATTGGAAAAAACAGTATCACAGGCATCTCTAGCACAGAATAATGATATCAATTGGATTCTCTTAACACATCTTATCAAAGATGTTATTTTCCCATCAGTCCTGAACAGAAGCCTGCTGTGTATGCAGTCCTGGTCTTCAAAACACATGCGATTGATTGGAAGGTTTTGCAAATGTATGATAGAATTTTATTTTGGCAAAATAGTGTGCCCATTAGTTTTCCTTTAGTTTTCCTGTCTTCAAAATGAATCTTTTAATATTTTCAGTCACAGAAAATGTAATTAGTATTATGACTTTAGTTGCCGGTATTCGCTTACGTAGAGGAATATATTCATATTAGCAAATGAGTTATGAAATCAGACCCTTTGCTTGCTACTGTGAATCCTGGTATCTTATATTCAAATAAAGTTACAGTTTTAATGAACAATTAGTCACACACATGCTGTGGCAACCCAAACATTATCACAAAAACACAAAAGCCTTTGGCAAACCTTGAGGCAAACTTTCTATAAGAATTTTCTATAAGAAATATTATTCTTGTGTAGACATTTGGACGTGTCATGCTCCATACTGAATAATCTTGGCAGCATAAAAGTGTAGCTGCCATTTACTGCTTTCTGTAGCTCCTTCAGGCTATGCTCCGATAAAAAAAAAATATGTAGAAAGGAGGGATTACTTAGTAAATAAATTTGACTGACATGAAATAATTGGCAGAACATTCTGCCACAACCAGCAAATAGAGGCAATTAATCAAGTTGAAGAAACACAATAAGCTGTGTATGTTCAATTGTGTCATGCAGAGCTTGACTGTAGAAAAGGCATTACATTGTAAGTATCATCTTCTGATACTCTAGTTAAGCAGAACAGGTTTGTTTTAAATCAAATATAATAAAACTGTGTTTACTGACATTGACACAGCAGAATGCTTTTTACTTTAAAATAAAATAGAAGCACTGTACAAGGTTGAATGTTGCAGTCCTCAGGGGAGTGAAAGCTAAACTGTGAGGAGACTTCCCCAAAATCTAACATAGTATGCCCCCACTGACGATCATTTTAAAAGGAATGTGTAATGATTTGTTTTTCATAGCAAACTGCTATGCTATACATATTAAAGTTAAAGGGATTTACATGAGTGCCTCATCAATTACAGGACATAGGGCAAGCTTCAGTAATGACCCTACAGAAATGGCATGCTACAGTAATGACCCTAAAGAAACAGGGCAAGCTTCAGCAATGATCCTACAGAAACATGGCAAGCTTCAGCAATGACCCTACAGAACAGGGCAAGCTTCAGCAATGACCCTACAGAAACATGGCAAGCTTCAGCAATGACCCTACAGAAACAGGACAAGCTACAGTAATAACCCTACAGAAACAGGGCAAGCTTCAGCAATGACCCTACAGAAACAGGACAAGCTACAGTAACGACCCTACAGAACAGGGCAAGCTACAGTAATGACCCTACAGAACAGGGCAAGCTACAGTAATGACCCTACTGAACAGGGCAAGCTTCAGCAATGATCCTACAGAAACATGGCAAGCTTCAGCAATGACCCTACAGAAACAGGACAAGCTACAGTAATGATCCTACAGAAACAGGGCAAGCTTCAGTAATGACCCTACAGAACAGGGCAAGCTTCAGTAATGACCCAACAGAAACAGGACAAGCTACAGTAATGACCCTACAGAACAGGGCAAGCTACAGTAATGACCCAACAGAACAGGGCAAGCTTCAGCAATGATCCTACAGAAACAGGGCAAGCTTCAGCAATGACCCTACAGAAACAGGACAAGCTACAGTAATGACCCTACAGAAACAGGGCAAGCTACAGTAATGACCCTACAGAAACAGGACAAGCTACATTAATGACCCAACAGAAACAGGGCAAGCTACAGTAATGACCAGCTTTTTTTGTGATTTCCAAAGCTTTTACTCCAAAGTGAAAATTACTTTTTTATTTACTTTTTCAAAACAAGAACGTGCAAAACTAGGGGGGAAAAAACAGCAGGTATTAAACCGCCAGGGTTTTAAGTTCAAGTGACTTGAAAGGGTGTTTTTATCTTGAGTAACTGTGTATTTTACACTTTAAAAGAAAAGGCTTTGAAAATCCAAACGCCTTTTAACACTGCTTTATCGTATCAAGTCCTGGCGTCACTGTTTTAGCCACCATTGTGAATATCAATTGACCTGTGTTAGCCATGTGTCTAAAACAAGGAATGTTTAGGACCTTCCTGAGTTTCAACCAGTGGCAGCTGGTGGCCAAAAAAAATAATAGGGAGGCAGAAAAAAAGGCAGGGGGGCTGCAGCAATAATTCAATAATTCAAAATAAAGAAATAAACAAATTAATTAAAAGTGGACATATATCAATTACCGACCCACCTGCATCTGAACAATAGATCATACATTAACAAACAATGCAATTAAATCAAACGTGTATTAAACACTCAAGTATTTAATTACATACAAATACTAATTGATTAACATTTTGTGAAGTCTTAAAAATCATTATATACATTCAAGAAATTCACAATTATACTAAACATGAAATTTGTTTAATTGTTGTATTATGGGGTTTTTTTTGTTGTTTTTTTTGTTTTTTACTTTTTAAATAAAAATGTTAATTGGAAAAACAAAAAAAACATATTTCTGGTTATTTCTTAAATACAACCGTTTAATAAAACATTTTGTTAATATTTTAATACATGTATTTTAATATCTATTAACTTATGTCAAGTTTCTCTCTCTGTCACTCTCTATGTATGTATGTATGTGTACACCTTACATGTGTACAGCATTGTAATGTGTTATAAAGGCATAATAATGCACGATGAGAAACCAGTTGACATTGGTATAACCGAAAATCAGTCTTTCAAGCATATTTACAACCACAAAGAAGAAGAAATCACGTATTATTCCCTGCTCTACACATACTAGCAGCAAAGATGTTTTTTGCTACTGCCAGCTTGTATGCAGTTGATCAAGATATTTTTCATATCCATCCATTCATAGTTAGGCTAATTGTACACAAGGGTTTGAATGTGATATGTTGAAGGGTTGGACATTTCATAGATTGCAGTATCTGGTTAAATAAGTAAAAAAAAAAAATCACCAAAAAAATTAACTTGCGATAGTATATCTTACAAAAAAGCCATCTCCATGAGTGCAGATGTCTTGCTCCTCTTCGGATCCTTGTGCCAGTCCCTCCTGATCATAGCTGTCGTCTTCGTTAACATGCATCAGACCGCGGTTTTTGGAAATGTTGAACATTCGCTCTCCTTTAAAACTCTAGAGTCATGGTTACTACCAGGCCAAGACACGACGATATTTGTGATCTTGCAGGACGGATGGCAAATGCACTGCACATTAATGGAGTGATCGTTTTTTCGATTGACATACGTTTCTTCATATTCGTGTGGTGCTTGGATTCCGACGAGGTGGAATCGATAACGGCTGCAATCCTGGGAAATCCAGCAACTCTGTGAAAATCCACCGCAAAATCTTTTTGCATTTCGTGGTTGAGGAAAACGTATGAACTGTCCAACCCTTCGACATAACGCATTGGAAACCTTGTGTGCAATCCAGTTAACTGTAGATTTGTGTATATGAAAAATATCTCCAACAACTGCTTGGAAACTGCCAGTCGCAAAAAAACTGAAGTGCTACAAGTATCTGTAAAACAGGGAGCAATGAGTGATTCCGGCTTGTTTTTGGTTGTAAATCTGTTTCCAGATATTTGAAATACAGAACATCTGTCAAACCGGTAGTTTTTTATCAGTTGCTCATCATTCATTGTATCCAAAGGATTTTCTCTGTCTCTGAAAATCCTTCTGTGAAGCATGGCTTCAGTTTAATCTTCAATTTCTAAAAATGCTGCCATTATTAAAAGGCTTCAAAGGATTTTAGTAATAGTCTTTAAAGATAATTTATTTTTTCACTTTTAAATTTTGAGGAGGCACTGCCACCTTTGTCTCCTCTAAGGCGTCTCCACTGGTTTAAACAGAAGATAAAAGGAAGAGCTCAATGAGAAGAACAGCAGAAAAAATGACTGGTACATGATGTAGTGTCTCTACAGGCTAATGATGCACAGAAGAAACTGTCAGACCATTATGGAGACCGCTTGCTGGGATTATGGATAAAGTCCACTAATCAACTTTTACTGTCACACTTCAGCTGATCAGAACAATACTCCATTCATGTCCTCGTGGCTATGATTTCAATGAGCATGGTAAGTTACGTATAGTGTTAGTTAATGAGGCATTGAGAAAAAACAAAACTATATATTTAACATTTAAGACTTCACATGCAGTTCCCAGCTTGTTGCCATAGTGCAATATCCTCACATTGCCTCTTATCTGCCTTTAACTCCCTCAGTTTTTTAATAGTCTTTCACTGTTAGGCTAGCCCTTCTAAGTATTGTGTTGCTAACTTAAATTAGCTCCCAGGGGTATATTTAGTAGGGGAGGTTAACATTCTCTGTATGTGACTGGCTGCAAATATTTCAAGAGCATGAATAACAGGCATTCGCCAGAGACTACCAAAGTATCAGTGTTCATATTACCAGTAGAGAAGTAACTGTACAGCTGCACTTTCAAATTAACTAGGAGGTAGTTCACAAACAGTACACTAATGCAGAAGTAATATAAAAATAGCATTATTATTTATTTCTAAGCAGATGCCCTTATCCAGGGCGATTTACAATTGTTACAAGATATTACATTATTTTTACATACAATTACCCATTTATACAGTTGGGTTTTTACTGGAACAATCTAGGTAAAGTACCTTGCTCAAAGGTACAGCAGCAGTTTCCCCCACCTGGGATTGAACCCACAACCCTCCGATATCCAAAATTCTAAGATTTTGTTTTTTTCGTTGAAAATCTTCAGCCAATTGAAGTTGTATTTTTGTCAGTTAGCCAGTCACAATTTCTTCAAGTCAGTCATAAACCAAATGCAGCTAACTCCAGGGCCTAGTTTCACCTCATTGTAATCTTCCTGCTATTATGAAAGACAGAGACAAGCTGTGTTTTATCAGACAGGAGAATACATTATATTTATTTTACTAGCTAGTTATCTTAGAATTGCTGAAGCCAATAAAACAGTGTGACTTATCTATATCGAAACATGTTTAAAATGCCAAAGGCTTTGAAGACATTATCATAGTTGTTTGCACACATATAGAAGAGGGATTTGTAAATCAGATCATGTATTTATCAATTCTGTGATCTTTCCACATTCTGCTTAGTCTGGTATCCATTCTGAATCAATTACCTTTGCAATTGCCTCTTTGGTACAAAATTAGCAAATTATGGAAAGTTTCTACAGTTACTTTGCTCTGTTTTGTGTGCCAAAAGATACATGAGTTACTTTCAGTAATTTTGAGGTTCTAATTTGTATACAGTTAATACTCAGGGGGTTTTACTGGGAAAAATATTTCATTGGAGGCTCTTTTTTTAATGACTTTAAAAAGCAATTATCAGATCAGAATTAGCTGAAGTATGTTTATATCTTTAAAATCTTAAAAGGCTTATGTTATTTTTGTCTCCAAATGTTCTTGTATGTGGAAAACTACAAATATGTATTTACAGAAAATGCACCTTAACTGGAATTGACCATATTGGAAGGGTCTAATTGATAACAACTGCAAACCCATTTCCTTTGAGAAATATGTAATGAAATCAAGCTCACAGCTTAGTAAACTTGGGAAATCTATTGTGTATCTAAAATTAAATATCTAATTTTATAAAATGAAGCAAATGCATTTTATATTTCAAGTTTCTTCACTTTAGAAAATTATCAGAACACTCTAAATTAGCCTGTGTCCAGCTTTTCACAGCTATTTACTCCCAAATCACAGCATCCCACGAGACAGTCAAAGCGGAGAAAGTAATTGTTAATGGAACATTTATGTTTAACTCTGCAAATCAAATAAATAAGGCTTGTATTTATGACTGCACCTCAACTCTCACTCTGTGTACATTCATTTATTGGTCTTTCACAGTTTCCATAATTTTATTTTGTATATTTTAAATCTATTTTAAGCATAGCCTACTTAAATATCACACATACATGGTGACTATATAAATATATTGACCTAGCAAAAATTGTTGCATATGACAAGAAGCCAACCAGCTCCATATACACCTGCCTCTTAATTTTCATAGATCCCAGACTGTCTGAGGATGTACAAGTCGCGTGCTGTGCCAGGATAGCTGGGGACCACATCACGAATCCTCAGTTTCACACAGCATGTGTACATTAATGGAGTGGTAATGCTTCCTATTCTGAAAGATATGTTCTGTATCCTGGGGTGGTGACAGTGCTACATGGGTCCTATCAATAGCCCCCAATACATTTGGAAAGCCAGACACTTCATAAAGGCCACTTTTATATCATGGAGAGCATCCTTCTCTCTGGGATAATAGATATAATTCCTGGTGCGTTTCAACTGGGAATTCAGTATCTGCTCTAAACACCAGAAAAACGCGGGTTGGGATTTCTCACCAATTGATGACAAAGTTGTCTGAAGTAACCCAGATGCTAAATAATGTGGTGTGCACATTATTACACAATATCACATTACACAATATCACATTACACAATATCACATTACAGAGTATCACATCACACAATATCACATTACACAATATTACATTACAAAATACCACATTACACAATATCACATTACAAAATACCACATTACACAATATCACATTACACAATATCACATCACACAATATCACATTACACAATATCACATTACAGAGTATTACATTACAAAATATCACATCACACAATATCACATTACACAATATCACATTACACAGTATCAAATTACAAAATATCACATTACACAATATCACATTACAAAATATCACATTACACAATATCACATCACACAATATCACATTACACAATATTACATTACAAAATACCACATTACACAATATCACATTACAAAATACCACATTACACAATATCACATTACACAATATCACATCACACAATATCACATTACACAATATCACATTACAGAGTATTACATTACAAAATATCACATCACACAATATCACATTACACAATATCACATTACACAATATCACATTACACAGTATCAAATTACAAAATATCACATCACACAGTATCACATCACAGATAAGAACAACAGAAAATAAGAGCTAATTCGAATTAGAGCAAAATAAAGAATACAGTAAATAATTACATTTAAGAGTGAATTCGACTAAGAGCATGTAGTAAACTAAGAATGATTTCAAATAAGAGAAATTACAAAAAGAGTGAATACGGATACCTTTAAGAGTAAAATCAAGTACAAGATACAGAAAATAGTTATAACTAATGTCTGATATTTTTCTTATTGTCTATTTTTATTTGTGTTCTTAGGTACAGTGCTTTGTGATGACTTAAGATTATTATTATAAAATAAGATTATTATTATTATTATTATTATTATTATTATTATTATTATTATTATTATTATTATATTACTTGATACATAATGCTCACCATTGATATTCAAGCCCTAATTGGCTGAAATTTGCAGTTGAAAAAAATATACTGTATATTGTATACTAGGCATGAGTATATATGTGTTGGTAATCATACAAAATGATATTGTGCTTTTCACTTAGTGAATCCTATACTGCATGTACATATTAATCTTGCATTGTAACCCTGTACTGCCCTGAAACACCTGTAAGTCGCCTTGGATAAAAGCGTCTGCCAAATAAAGAAATAATAACACTAAAAGGGCAGAAGAGGCCAATCTACTACAGAGAGGGTGTCATGCATCTAATACAAAGCACTTCAATTGCCATCCAGTGGGGATTATAATGTGCTTTCCTATCTATAGTCACCAAGCACTAATCTTTAAATTACCAGGTGCGAGTGTCAATCAGAAATGAAGCGCTATTTACTGAAATCAAGTTCAATTTTCCACTTAGAAGCCTGACTCTTACTTGAATAAAATGCTGTCTGATATTCACATATATATATATATATATATTTATATACTGCATACGATGGAGTCACTGCCAATGAGGTATTGCGGTTATTATGGCAGCCCAGAAAATAAACAATCTACATTACAATATTTTCAATGATTATTTCATTCATATAATATGCTTTTACTACAGATTACCAAACTTTAGCACATTTGTCAGTGAAGTGGTTTAGTGGATGGGGCTGCATACAGTAAGGATGTTGTACACAGTTTAGAGCAAATGTAGAACATAAGCAAAAAATCATTAGAGTCCACTGTATTTGTTATAGAGCAATCATTTTGCTTCCTGATAAAATTATATTTTTGTTCTGTGTTCCTTGTTACTTGTCCTGTGGTGCCATGACAAAAGCAGAGCTAAGGCAGGATCCTTTAGTTTTATAGTATTTGAATAGAGACAGCAAGTACCTATCGCCAGTATGGGCATACTTCAAAATATAGGTGTAGTTACACTGCAGTTATCATATGTTAATATTTTCTACTGACACTTTTCTCACAATTACATACATTAACGTGTGTTTAATATAATTTGATTTTGTAAGTGCTTGTAAAACATCATTTAACAAAAGCGTATTTACAATTAGTTCAAGTTGGACAAGCGTTATCTACTTATATATTCTGGTAAATGTCAAACCTGTGTCACTTTTGTAATACATGCATCAAAGAAACTGAAAATGAGTTGAAAATCCCTGTGGTGGTACTAACTGAGAGTCTTTGGACTGTATCTAAAGTAAACCACCTGCAGTAGGATCTCAGCTGCACTTAGGGGCTGCTGAGACTCAGCCCTCTTAACTATATATCTTATTAGCTAACCAATCATATAAAGACTGAGCCCACCTTACTTAAAATGTTCTGAAAGTCTTTCAGTATCTTTAATTCAGGGCAGCTTTTTCTTCTGGGCCAGAAGCCAAGATCCTGGGCCAAATGGTCTAATCACTCCTTATGCAGGTTTTTTAAATTTTTGGATTGAACATCTGCCACATTGTATGTGTCCAGCATGTCAGCTAAACACTTCCTCTTATCTGAAGTCTTTCCAATGTTCCCTTAAGACTGCAAAATACAATACTGTATTTACATACATTACACAGGTGGCCAATTATATTGATACGTGTCCATTGATATATAAGATCATTGTTCCAGTCCCTTAATGCAAAAAAGTGCAGTGTCCTTTAAAAAAGACACATATACCCTTAGCTGTTTTGCAGTTAGATAAGTAGAATTCTTGTTTTACTATATATTCCCATTGTTTCATAATTGTACCAAAAAAAACCCACACAAAAAAACTGCAATTTAAGCATACACCTCTGTTCATAGATATATAAAATATTTTGGTTCAGTGCCAGTATCCTTCTATCTGAATGTTAAACAGGCAATGATAATGCACTATAATTATAGTGCTTAAAATTCTTGGAAATAAACTGGGACTCCAATTATGGATGCATGAAAGAAGCTCCAGTATATCAGGGCTGGTCCATTAATTTCTAAAGTAGTTTGGACCAGCTCGCTATTTCAGTGACATTTTTAATTTACTACCACAATGAATCATAGTAAGCAGCATTGCTCTGAGAGAAACGAGAGAAACGTGAAGGACAAGGGATTTTCAAAAGTACTGTAAGGTATCTGGATTATGATAGTATTGTTAAACACAAGCAAAACTGTGTAGCAGATAGACAAGTAATGTTAATGTCATTTTAACATGACATTGATGAAATGGTATGTGTAATAATGTTATATAATCTTGTTAACAAAGACCCTACAGGGGTTTTCAATATGGCGTTAAATGAAAAAGTCATTTATGATAATGAACAAATACTGACAATCTAATTTAGCTGGTTGACAATGAATACATTTTTTTTTAAATCAGTCTACCAATTTTCTACCAAGTTTATCATGTTATGTCATTAATGGTAAGAGCATTAAAAAAACATTCTTTGCAGAAATGGCATTTAATTCTTATCAGAAGGGTTACATTTTCCAAATAAATTGGCAATTGAAATCCTTTATTAATTCCATCACCCACACAAGAGAATTACAGATCTATAAGGAAAAGGTACTTTCTACCTGTTTCTTTACAAAGTGCTGGACGACAAGTACCAGAATGCACTGCGAAGTGAGCAAAAACAGTTATGCCTGTCCCTTGAAACAAAGCAGACAATACATTTAAAATCACAAAGTGAATGAGTGAATTGGCATAGTTGGTTTAGGTTCATTGTTTTTTTACATTGTTTCTAATGCAGGCTTATTCCAAAAAAAATACTGGCTAATTGTTCTTCATGCATGGACAGGCTCTTCTGTTTATATATACACAGTATATATATATATATATATATATATATATATATATATATATGGGCAGCTGGCTCTTTGAGCTAAATATATATATAAAATTGGAGATATATATATATATATATATATATATATATAAATCCAATTTTATTTGATAGAATAAAAATAAAACATTTACTGTTTTTATGCTTGCGGAGGGTGTTTGTTGAATCATGTTTTGCTTTCTTTTCTAGTTTGGTGTTAGATGTCACCCTTGAGCAGAGTACATGCGTTGATTAGCAGTAGTGTAAGATGCAGGTGCTGCTAATTAACAGCGAGTGATATTTTACCCTTTAGCAGTGCATTTGTTGTTTATCAATAGTTTACGGTGTGGGTGCAGAACTGCTAATTAACAGCATGTGATATTCAAAGTTAGTCAAGCGACGTAAAACTTCACCTGTTTACATTCAGATCGGGGGGGGGTTGGGGGGGGTTGGGGGGGGGCGAGGGGAGTATGTGATAGACAAACTTTATCCTAGCTTGGCATTTTGTCAACATTTGGTAAGACACTTTATCCTAATTAATCACACTCTATCCAAACCTCATGGGCAGGAAAGCAGGACAGTGAAATTAGAGAACAGATTTCTAAACCAATGTTATATATTCAACAAATCTATAAATAAAGGAGCCATCCCAACGGACTGGAAAAAATTGGTAATTGGCCTATATTTAAAAATGGAGATAAATTTGACCCTGGGAACTATAGACCTATATGTTTAACATCAATCATATATAAAATCATGGAAACTATAATAAGGATCAAAATGGGGGAATATTTATATAGTAACAGCATTATAGGAGACAGTCAACATGGCTTTAGGAGGGTAGCTCTAATTTACTGCAGAACAGATCAAAAACAATACTATCATAAAAACTAAGCAAATAGTATATTTTAAATATGTATATTTTAATGGTGCTATTAAAATAACTGCAGCAATGAAAATGTTGACACGATACTCTAAGCTCCCTGGTATATCACCATAGTAAAAACATAGCAAAGTGTAGTAAGAAAGCAATAACACACGGCATATGGTCCAATATCCGCACACCTAGGGCTATTGTTAGGCATGTTATCATCCTAGGTATATTACCAGCTTGTAAAAGCACAGACGTGTAAACATTTGGTAAACTGTAAAACTACTGTGGTTAACTTTCTTTAATGGATAAAACACCCTTAGGGATAGTAGACTCACTCTTTCAACAAAAGACAAGAAACTTGGAAGTTTGGACAGCATCCTACAGAAAAAAAAAACATTATAATACGTAAAGACTTTGTCCTTCCTAGTTGTAAGACAGACTCCATCACTGATTTAATACAGGTGTTTGTTCTGCCTTGATAAATTGATCACTAAGCAATGCTAGCACTTAATCACTCAATCCATATCTGACATATAAGTATGGGACCTTGTGTATGTGTGTGTGTGTGTGTCTGAATGACTAATATTCCTAATTTTCGTGTTAAGTAAAATAAATGAAATACATCATTCCTTAAAAATGAACAAGTAGGGACCAAATATTGGGTTCATTCGTAGCATGTTGTCCTTGTTGTCAAATGGGTTGTAAATAATGACTGAATATTGAAGTTTGATGTAATACAATATTACGTGGTGTGCATAATTGTGTGTTTTTTACACGTGATAGGCTAGATTCTCCAAGCTATTTACATCAAATTTTCACGCGGGCAATCCTATCATATCAGGAAAAGCATACACACTAATGTTACAAAACCACTTACACGTTCAATTTTGGTGCTTGAAAATAATCTAAAAATGTTTTTATTAATTTTGTAGTGCTGCCTTCTGAAACCCAACATTTTGGAATTCTGTTCCAATAAAAAAAAATCAAGTTTGCTCCATATTTGGAATTGAGATGAAAAATAATAAAAGCCACACTAAAGCGGAAGTCTCTTTTCAATGTGATTTATTTGGCCTGAATTCTGCTCCCTTGGTTTAGTGAACATCTTTTTCCTTGCTATCCCCCTCATTTTTTTCCTCGTGTAAAGATATATACTTCACCTGAAGAATCCTAATTCACTATCAGTTAGCGAGACTTGCTTTTTTTTCGTAGAATCCTAAAGGGGTTTAACAAAGTAACTGCTGAGAATTATTTTTCACAGGTCACAGAGAACAGAACCAGAAGCCACGGGTGGAAGCTGAAGAAGGGCATATTAAGAACCGATGGGAGAAGGAGCTGTTTCACAGAAAGAGTTGCAGTGAGATTCATGTGAAGAATGTAACTGTCTCTCTATCTATAGAGGAATCTGCTGTAGATACTGATTTTGAGTCAACAGACACTTTGGTCTGTGGGTGATTTACGTCAGCTATCAAACATATGAGTGCTACCACACATCTGTCATCAGGACAAGGCTGGTATAAAAGAGGATTTAATTGCCTCTGGTATAAATAAAATGAACATTACTGGAATAAATTAACAAGGCATTAGTTTGCAAGGACAAAAAACCCTAATGTGTATGTGCAAACTTTTTTTTTATTGCTTGAAGGAGCATCGAAGATTTTTTTTAAAAATTGTGAATCGTTTTATTTTTATTTGCCAGAACCAGCAATCCAGAAAATGTCAAACTGAAGGGTTTGACAGACCGGTCTCTGTACTTAATCAAGTGAGTATTGATGGGAAAAATGTGTGAAAGTAAAGGGCTTGTGAATGTCATGTAACAGTACTACATTTACCCAGCTCCGTCAAGAGAGGCACGCACAGCTCTTTAGTGATGAAGGTAGATGGGGCATGAGAGGCGGAAGCTAAAAGGTTAGGCCCTTCAAGCTCTTCAGAGTTATAAAGGGTTAGGAGAGATAGTGGTTGACATTATTATTATTATTATTATTATTATTATTATTATTATTATTATTATTATTATTATTAGTCATTTAGCAGACTCTTATCCAAAGCGACTTACAGAGACTAGAGGGTGAACTATGCATCAACAACTGCAGCAGAGTCACTTACAATAAGGCAAGTCTAGGTACGTCTCCTACACCCGCTGTGCTCCATGGTACACCATGTATCTGTGCTCTCTTAAGGCTGGCTATCGTAAAATTGAGCGTAGATGGCGGGCTTCTGGTCTTACTGTCCATCTGCACTCCTGGAAGGAATCTCTGGTTGAATATAGGGCTGCTTTGGCAACTGCCAGATCGAACTATTTTTCAAATATTATTTCTAATAATCAAGACAATCCTAGACACTTGTTCTCTACTACTGATTGATTGTTAAAGCCTAACGCCCCTCCACATTACCAGCTTCACATCAGCTATGCAATAGTTTCTTAGAGTTTTTTTAAGTCTAAGATTGACAATATTCGTCTACACATTAGTATTTCTTCTCAGACTCCTCCTGCACAGTCTCTCAGTCTTTCTGGCTTTGTAGGGTACTCTCTATCTGTTTTACACCTCTCACTCTTAATTTTCTTACAGATCTGGCCCTTCGTATGAAAGCCACCTGTTGTCTGTTGGATTCTATCCCCTCTGTTCTTTTTTCAGTCCTGTTTTGAGCTGCTCTGTCCCTTTGTGTTAATTATTATAAATGAGTTCCTGAGTTCTGGTGTGGTTCTCGTTGTTTTTAAAACTGCTGCAGTCACGCCTGTGCCTAAAAAACCTCATATGGCCTTGGATAATCTTAAGAATTTTCACCCCATTTCAAATTTGCCCTTTCTAGCTAAACTACTAGAACGAGCTGTCACTAGGCAATTAAACTGGCATCTCACTGCTAACAATCTTTTTGAACCCTTTCAATCTGGCTTCTGGCCTCTTCATAGCACTGAGACTGCCCTGGTCAAAGTCACTAATGATCTGTTAATGGCTGCCGACTCAGGTGCTTTATCAATTTTAATCCTCTTGGATCTAAGTGCGGCATTTGACACTGTAAATCACGAGATCTTACTTGATAGATTACAGTGTTTATTTGGCATCTCTGGCACTGCCCTTAACTGGTTTAGATCATATCTAACAGGACGTCAACAATTTATCTCCCTGGGTGGGTTTAGTTCTGAGGTTGGGCCAGTAACTTCTGGTGTCCCGCAAGGCTCTGTCCTCGGCCCCCTGTTATTTAGTATTTATATGTTTCCCCTAATCCACATTTTAAGGTCTCATGGCATACGCTATCATTTTTATACAGACGACACTCAAATCTATATTAATTCTAAACCTGATATCAATGTTGCTGCCTCTGCCCTAACTGCCTGTATCTCTGATATAAAAAATTGGATGTCGCAAAAATGTTTACACCTTAATTGTGACAAGACAGAGGTAATGCTGTTAGGTACTCCCCGCCAGCTAGGTAAAACAATGCTTTAAATCTGTCTGTTGATGGAACCATGCTTGAGTTCAGATCTAAGATGAAAAATGTGGGTGTGATTTTCGATCCTGGGTTAACTTTTGAATCGCATGTGCTGAATACTGTCAAGGTTTCTTTTTTTCACCTTAGAAATATTGCCAGACTGTGTCCCATGCTTTCTCTACCTGGAGCTGAAAAACTGATTCATGGTTTTGTTTTCTCCAGGATCGATTACTGTAACGCCCTGCACGCTGGGGTGTCTAATAGCATCCTCACTAAAATTCACAAGAGATCACATCACTCCTGTCTTGGAGGCCTTGCACTGGCTGCCTATCAGGTTTAGAATTGATTTTAAAATTTTAATGCTGACATATAAGGCTCTTCATGGGCTAGCTCAGACTTAACTGTCAGATCTTTGATCTTTTTACACTCCTTCTCACAACCTCCGCTCTGCTGAGTTCAGACTGCTGTGTGTCCCGCCTGTTCACCAGCGCTCTATGGGCGACAGGGCCTTCTGTTGCTATGCCCCCAAATTATGGAACTCTATTCCACTAGAGATCAGGGACTCAGCTTCTTTGAGTGTTTTTAAAGTTAATTTAAAGACTTACTTTTTTAGAAAGGCGTTTTTATGATTTTTATGATTATTTTATTTCCTTGTGCTTTTTTATGTATAATCTGTTTATTTATTGCTGTACTATTAATTGTGAAGCGCTCTGAGATGACTGCTTTTAAGGGCACTATACAAAATAAAGTGTATTATTATTATTACAATAGGACTTTGTTTTACGTCTCACAGCACACAGAGGTTAAGTGACTTGCTTAGGGTCATACACAGTGAGTCAGTGGCTGAGTGGGGATTAGAACCAGAGACCTTCTGGTATCAAGCCCTTTTCTTTAACCACTGGACCACCAAGCCTTCTTGATTAAATAATGAATAACCATGCAGTTACATTGTATTAACCTGGTAATTACCGACAGTCCCTGCTCTTAAAGTGTAACTACTGTGTAATTACATGGCCTTGTAACCAACATCTTGCTACATGATGCAATTGCATGGTAGCAACATCAGGGGTGCAAATGTGGTGCTATGGTGCTAAATTCTAGTGCCAGCGTACCTCATATAGCGCCATAACTCAAAATGTTGGCACCAGTAGACATGTTTAATTTTTATTAATTCTGCTTTTATTCCTTAGCAACCATAGATGGTGATAGTTTCTCATTGGGTCTGGACTACTCACATGACCCACCCAAACTCATCCACATACACAAGAGAGAAGGGAAGTTGTGAGGGGGGTTTGATAATTTAGCACCAGTAGCGAGGACGCACTGACAACCAGTTGATTGACAGGGCCCGGTCAGGGTTTGGTTGACCGGGAGTCCCTGACTGGCTGGAGGGGCGTATCCTGAGGCGCTCCTGACCATAGAGGGAGGTTGCACTGAACACTCGCTCTCCTCCTCCTAATCGCCTCTACAGCACGTCTGCTGCATGCATCCAGGTCTGGCTGAAAGGGTCAGCGTGCAACTCAAGAAAGTTATCAGTGAAATGTGAGAGTGAAATAAAACAGGACTGAGATCAGCGGGTACATGAACCAGGACTTGTGGTGTTTTTTTTCTCCCAGTTTGGAATGCTCAATCGTTTTCCCCTCACCGCAGCAATTCCCCACACGGCTCAAGAGAACCGAAGGTTCAGTGACTGCCCTCTGATTCCACGACCAAGCCAGCTTCCTTTTTTCACCCAGGAGCTCTAGAGCAGATGTCAGTGAGCTACTGACCCCTGGAGGACAAACGCCAGCAATGGAGGTGTCCACCTTTGAGCTCACTGGGCGCCTGGCCAGCAGGGTTTGCAGTAGCACGATGAGGAGAAACAGTCCCTGTTGGTTTTGCCACCCTGACACGCAAGAGCGCTAGAGCCAATGCACCGCTCTCTTCGGAGTCCCCAGAGAAGACTGGCCTACTTCGCACAGTATACAGTATGCTGGTCCCACTTGGAAACTTGGACAATTTAAAACTATTTATAGAACCAGTGACTAACATGCAAGATGTTTACATGGTTCTGGAGGGATTTCTCAATGATTACCATCTCTAATCACTTCAGGGAAAAGGGGGATGGAAACCTGCAGTTGTCTGTACAGTACATCAGAATGAGCCATAGAAATTGAGACTATTCCTCTTGAAACATCAGTAATTCGTGCAGTCTTGCCAGCTGAGTGCCTGCTATCAGTCCTCTATCGATGTCTGTCAGATCCACTCTCAGAATCTGCAGTTTCACTGATTATTCATTGATCCATTATAGGACACAGAAGTGCAAACAAAGCTGTTTTGCTAACTTAAATAGAATTATGTTCTATTGAAATATTTTATATGCCTAACTGTAATTTAGCAAGGTATGGACTATTAAAAAGCTAATTATTAAACCAAGGTTGATGCCATTGTCAGTTACGACATTGTGTGTGTGTGTGTGTTATGTTGTACTATCATGGTTTTAAAGGTTAATGTCCTTTTTTTTTGCCTGTCTGGCTTACTGAGAATTATTTTAACAATGTCAAGACACCTCCGTACCCCTCATATAAAATATAGTACTGTAAATCACAAAGAAGTATGGTGAAGCAACCCTTTAACCTCATGTGTTTATTTACAGGTTAACCCTTCAACGATTAATGTTTATCATATTTTCTTACTGCAATGTTCTCATTTGCCATAGCAGTAAGCTACTGATATATTACTGATATATTCAACAACATAAAGAATTTTCATTTGGATGTTTTTATCTAATTTGTTTCTCGTGACTGGTACATATATCTTTTGGTATTCTGATAGTTAGGACTAGCTGGAATTTGTTTTTATCAGCTTATGGGATTTTGAAAAACTCCCTACTTTCGGTTAATATTTATCAGGCCCTTTAAAATCTTTTTTGTGAGCTATTCTTTTCATAGACTTACTCTGTAAGGACACTCTGTGATTTACTGAAGATCTGATTTAGTCCCTGATTTACCTAATGTTCCACAAACTGTTGCTGCAGTACTGGAAAACAATGGAACTGAGGCACACGCCTCATACTGATGTCATAAATCCATTAGGATCAATATTGCACCATTATTTGAGCTTGGCAATATTAAAAATGACATTGAGTGAAACTTTACATGCTTTTAGACTGCATTGCAGTATGACATCCATGTCATTAGTTGGTTCCATTTACTAATGGCAGCATTTCATAAAGCTCTGAATATCCAAAGATAACACAACACAATAATTAAAATCACCAATGGAATGCCTAACGTTAACAAGCTTCATTACTAAATCCCTTAATGTGGCCTCTGTCTCATTGGAGAAAATATGGTTCTTGTTAAATAATCCCACAATTTTCTATTATACATGATTTCAAGGCATAGAAAGATTGTTCTCTCGTAATAACTGTGAGCGATTTAAAAAACGTTATTTCTCTATAAATTACTGTTTCTGATTCAGTATTTCTGGCATGCTTTTATTGTACTCTACCAACATGCTCTACATCTGATCAAAAATAAGGGAATCTGTTTTCCCAGCAGGGTAAGATGAAAGCAGACGGCCTCCTGATTAACTGCGAGTGATTTAAGCGCAAGTATATGAATGTGTTTCAGAGTGACTGTGCCCAGTGGGCTGGTCATTAGAACTGTTTCTTAAACAAACGTCCATATAATTAATATTGCTACATAAACAACAGCCAATTCCTTTTAAAATATATATACTGTACATATGTATGGTTATGTTAAATCTGTACATTACTATTCATTCCGGGGGCAACACTTGCTTATACTGTTTTACATCCCAGGAACCTGGTTTAAAAATTAGGACCAGATGAATTACAAGAGAACGCACTTCCCATTGTAATGACTACTATTGTACTCAGAGAAAGATACATTGTAACAGCATTCCATTTGACTATGTTGTTTTTGTGATGCCATAACATCAAGGGTGCTTTGAAATGTATCTCTCAATACGGTGAAGTTGTATTTGATACATTTTTGTATGTCTAAGGGTTTGTTTATACCATGCTTATTTTATAAAATGGTACCCAGTATGTACCAAGGTTATAAAAACCAACCAGTGCATGTGAATCTCTTTAGTGTATAAATAACACTACAGGGGAAGATTCTATTATAATGATGTCATCATTGGTGGGGTATAGATATACAATAATCTGTCGCGTATCCGACTGTGGTGGGACCAGAGTAAGGGCTGATATGTAAAAAGGTGGAGAAATGAATCCTGTTTTAAATGCTATTATACACAGCTGTAACAATGACTATATTCACACAATTATTGTTTTGAGATGCAGCTTTTATTTGGGAGCTCCCCTAAATCCCTTGTTTAGAAAGATACAGGGTATTAGTGTTTGTGACAGGGTAGCATTCGCTGCTGAGTGACAGGCAGGAGATCGAGACGGAGGTTGAAGTTGATACGCCCCACAGGCAAACAGGATTTATTTACATATCAACA